>NW_004524715.1:5791579-5793170 GCF_000260255.1 Octodon degus
CCCTCAGAAGATGCTTTGGTATCATGTAAAGGACATGCTATGAAAGCTCATTTTATATGAATACAGCACTGGCAGAGAGTATTTTTCAACCAAATGTATATATTAATATGAGTGTATCTTTAAAGGCACACAAACACATCGTACCTCCTGAAGTGTCAGAAAGCAAAATAATGTCACAGAAGTCCCTGGTAATTAAGCAATCTGCAAGTTAATTTATTTTTCTATGGTTAAAAGAAAACCATCATCTAAATAGCAAAAAACTAAGCAAATGAATCAAAGCAAAATTTTATATTCTTGCATGATTTATTTTGTATTTGTTTATAGCAGAACCCAAAGTTCACATGGGTTTTTTCTAGACTATCATTGAACTGCAAAAACACGTGAGTTTTAGATATGATCAGAAAAATACAGAAATATCTATTTTTATAATTCAAGCCCTAAATATGATATATCTCCCCCAGGTATGTAATTTAATTAAATCAAATACTATATTAATAAAGTCTTAGAAGGTGCAGAGCATTTTGGTTGCATTTTAGGGATTTTAAGGTTTTAAGATGAACTAAATAGAACACTCCAGATAGCTACACCAGCAACCTGTTATGTTGTGGAATATGAGTGCCTCTGTGGGGTATGGGTTACAGCAGCCAATCAGCAGCAAGAGCTGGATAACACTCTCGGACTGGTTCCTTGCAAACCTCCCACCAAAACAAATGACAACAAACAACTGTAGAGCGTATTTGTGCTTTATAAGAAATTGCACTGGTTCAGCAAACAATTACTAGCAACGCTCTAAGGAAATCATCTATGAACAACTGAGGCTGTTAACTTTGAGGTCTGACTTCACAAGAAGTTTTATTACTTAGTACACCTGTTTTAAAAAATCAAAGCAAGAATGTACGTTTGATTATCATTATCTTTCTGTGTGTAAATAGATGTTACCCTAAACACATTAATTCTAGTTCATTCAGAATTAAAATATGGCCTGTTTCATCAGATGAAGAGGGTTTGGTATTCATGGCAACATACTATGTATGGTGGAAAAATAGAACATGTATTTCTGAGCTTGTGTACAAGACTTCCTGTTGCAGACTATAGTGTGTATTTGTGTGTGTGTATGTGTATGTAAAATAAACTGAAGAATATCTAATGATTAGTTAAATGCTGACAATGGTTGACAGCACAAACAAAATTTTATCAAATGAATTATAAATTATATGCAAACTTAGATATGACCTCTTGGATTAATTAGCACCAAAAGAAATTCTCCTGTTTTATGTGTGCTCATGTTTGTAGCAGCAAAATTTGTAATAGCTAAAACTTGGAAACAATCCATATGTCCATAAACTGAGGAATAAATAAAAAAGGTATGATATTTTTATAAAATGGAGTATTACTCAGCAGCTATAAAAAAGTAAATTAGGCTTTTTATAGGTAAATTAGTACAACTGGAGACCATACTTATAACTGAGATAAATCAGAACCACAGGTATAAATATCCTATTTTCTCCATAATATAAGACAACTGAAAGGGTGAATAAGATCAACAAGGTACAATAGATGCAGTGAAAGGGAAAGGAACTGCTCCAAAGGA
>NW_004524715.1:5793850-5802656 GCF_000260255.1 Octodon degus
TTTTCTTTAATTTGTTTATAATATTTTGTTGTATCTTAGGAACTATTCTAAATCATTTACATATACTAACCTACTTAGCTTCACTGTAGTATGACATAAACATTGCCAGTGTCATCCTATTGTACATCAGACTGTTATACAGGACAGAGAAGTAACCTGGATATATTGGTCACACCTGTAATTATGTGATGAGATTCAATTTAGCTAAGCCTGAACATTTTGCCATTACTCCATGTATGTCCAATAATAAATGAAATAGATGCAAGTGTTCCAAATAACAAAAAGAAAACACATGTATACTGCTACATTGCTGAATTTGGTGATTAAATCTGCAAGACTCTCGATGGAGTTATTCAGGTCCTCTATGTAGAGTATCATGTCATCTACAAATAATGACAATTTCACTTTTTCTTTACCAATCCTTATTCCTTTCATTTATCTCTCTTGTCTAATTGCTCTAGCTAATTTTTCCAGAGAAACATTGAATAGGCATGGAGGCAGGTTACATCCTTGTCTTGTTCCTGATTTTAAAGTGAAGGCTTTCAGTTTTTGCCCATTTATTGTGATTTTGGCTCTTGGTTTTTCATACATCGTTGTTATCAGGCTGAGATATAGACAATCTATTCCAATTCTCTGTAGGGTTTTTATTATGAATGTTTGACTTTGTCAAAAGCTTTTCCTGAATCTCTTGAGATAATCATGTGGTTTTGCTCCTGGTGCTATTGCTGTGATATATTACATCTATGGATTTCCATATGTTGAACCATCCCTGAATTCTTGTAATGAATCCTATTTGGTCCTCATGTATAATCTTGATAATTTGCTGCACTCTGTTTGCTTGTATTTTATTCAGGAATTTTGCATCTATATTTGTCAGAGAGATTGGCCTGTAGTTCTCTGTTACAGTTGGATCTTTCTGTGGTTTTGAAATCAGAGTAATATTTGCCTCCAGGAATAAGGCTTCCCTTTCAATTTCTTTGAAGAACTTGAGAAAAGTGTACATTAAATCTTCTCTAAATTTCTTGTATAAGTCTGCTGTGAATCCATCAGAACAAGGGCTTTTCTTTGTTGGGATGTGTTTTATAACATTTGCAATTTTGTTTCTATGGGTTATGCAGACTTTGTGTATCTTCTTGACTCAGTTTTGGCATTTAGTAAAGTCAAACCCAAAAATCAGTAGCATTTGGTACACAAAGAATGAACACACTGAGAGAGAAATTAGGAAAACTATGGCTTTCACAATAACATCCAAAGAATTGAAATATTTGGAATCAATCTCATAAAGAACACAAAAGATCTGTAATATGAAATTATGTAGTCTGAGAAAAGATATTGAAGAGGATTTGATAAAATGGAAAAATACTTCACACTCACAGAGAGGAAGAACCAGCATTGTGAAAATGGCCATACTTCCAAAATTATTATACAAATTCTATGCAATCTCAATTAAAATAACATTAGTATACCCTGCAGAGATAAAGGAAACTTTCCTCAAATTCATTTGGAACCAGAAAAGACCAGAACATCAAAAGCAAACCTGAGAAGCAAAAGAAATTCAGGAGGTATCATGATTGCTGACCTGAAATTATACTATAAAGCTACTATGATAAAAATCAGCATGGTACTGGAAAAGAGACAGACCTGAGGGTCAATGAAACAGATTAGAAGGTTCATACACAGCTGCAAATACACTCAGCCACCTTATCTTGATGAAGGGTCCAAACATGCTCACTGGAAAAAAGATAACCTCTTTAATAAGTGGTTCTGGAAAAATTGACTTTCCACATGCTGAAGGCTAAAACTAGACCCATGCTCATCACCATGCATAAAGCTACAGTCAAAATGGATGAAATATTTAAATATTAAAACATAAATGCTAAATCTTCTGGAGAAAAATGAAGGCAGAAATCTTAAAGCCATAGGGGTAGGTAAAAAGTTCATGAAGAAAAACCAAACTGCATAGGAAATAGTTCAAGCAATCAACATCTGTGATCTCCTCTTTTTAAAAAGTTTCTGCACTTCAAACAAATTTCCAACAAAGTAAAAAGAGAATCCACAAATGGGGAAAAAATTATAGCTGACTGTCCCTCCAACAAAGGCCTTCTGTATAGAACATAAATAATTTGAAAAAAACAGGCCCCCAAATTCAAAGACTCAATCCAAAAATGGGCATCTGAGATGAATATACATTTCTCAGAGGAAGAAATACAAATGTCAAGTAAATATATGTAACATGTTCACCATCATTGGTCATTTGAGAAATGAAAATTATAACGACACTGAGGTTCCATCTCAACTCAAAAAGAATAGCTAACATCAAGAAGTCAGAAAATAGCAAATGCTGGAGGGGCTGTGGAGAAAAATGAACTCCTCTGCACTGTTGGTGGGAGTGCAGACTTGTACAACCACTATGGAAATCAGATTGGAGATTTCTTCAAAAGCTAGGACTGGAGATCCCATTCAAATCAGCTATTCCCCTCCTCAGTATTTTCCCAGAAGAACTGAAAACCTCATACCATGGCAATATATGTGCACCCATATTTATAGCAGTAGAATTTTTCATAGCTAAATCCTATAAACAATCCAGATGTCTATCAACTGAAGAATGGATAAAGAAGTTGAGGTATTTTTATACAATGGAGTATTATTCAGCTATAAAACAGGATAAATTTTAGTCTTTTGTCAGTAAATGGATATAACTACAGAACATACTCATAAATGAAATAAATCAGAACTGCATATGCAAACATCATATTGTCTCCTTAGTGTGAGAACCTGAAAGATAAGAATAGAATGTGAAGGGTACAATACATACTGGGAAAAGTGAATGAAGTTAGTCAAAAGGAAAGAGTTACTGAGTTGAGGAGAAGGACAGGAGATAGAGTGGGGGGGGAAAGATATGTACGTAAGCAGAATGTTTTGGACAACTGTACTGTGCATTTCTACTGGTTCAATGGAAAGAGTAGTCAATACTTTAATTTGTTGCTTTTCCTGTTTTGTTGTTTGTACCTTCTCTCTTCTTAATTTATTATAATTTTTTTCTGTTTTTCTTTGTTCTTCCAATTTTACATTCATATATCTGGTAATATGAAAAACCAGTGTGAAGACAGCTCTATGTTTTAAAACAAATACTTCGAAATTCATATTACTTTGCTAAGTGAAAATCTGTAGCATATGTACTTTTTTCTGTTTTAATTCTAATTTATACTCTCTTTAAGAAATAAAACACTTGTATTTAAATAGGAATAGGTATTGCATTTCCATTTGTTCCACCAAAATTGTAAATATGGATAAAGAAGTAGTCCATGCACTGCAGCTGAAGGGATAAGCTGCAAATAACCTGAAATCATGTACCAGACCTACTGCCAGGTTATGCAAAGGGTCACTCCCCAGTATTTCAAGACAGAATTATTTACAAAAGTTAAGCAGTGGAAATTGCCTGACTCCAAAGGAAAGGATTCTATGTACATTTATGCTTGTACATCTATTGAGTAGAACGATGCACCACTGTCAAAAGGGATCAAAGAAGGTGTGCAGCTACTGAAACAGAAAGTTGTCCTAAATGTGATTTTAAATAAAACAGCAAACTCATGAAAAGTATATATTTTAATGTTTTTGTATAGGATATTAAACATACATAGAAAATATCTGGAAGGATTCATTTATAAATAGTAACAAAGGTGAGGTCTATAAATTAAATTGGAATGCTGCCAAGGGGAGCTATATTTATATAGTTGCCTTCCTTATTTGAATGTGTATCACTTTAATATTAAAATAAACCAATATGAGATAAGCCTCACAATATTGTTTTGGAGTCATGAAAGCAATACCCAGACCGAGCAGTGCACGTTGGTCAAAATAAAACAGATGTCTGCTATGTGTGAGACCAAAATCCAAGCCATTCATCTCCAGCAGAGCGTTCATATTCACAATTGGAGTCTTGTGTCTGATGTCTATTCTCACCCACTTACATTTGTGACAGAATTTCTCCTGACAAATAAACTTTGATGATATCAGTCTTACAAACAGCTCCTTCGGGCTTTTCTTCTTGTTACTTGGTATGGCAATTTTACAAAACCACAGCACAGTGTAAGTTTCTGAAATTGCTCTGAGCTTCCAGAGAGTATGAGCTCAGGTGGCATTTTCTTTTCCTGTCCCCTGGTTGTGTGCATTAATGGAGTGCTCTGCCTCCCTGGAGGACCATTACAGACCGACCATCTCTTTGTTCAGAACTTAAATTGATTGACCACATGTCATCAGACTTTCAACCATACCATGCTTCACCATTCTTATCAGTAGAATTTACTACCCACTGGAGGACACAAAGGATAAAGTATTTATTATCCAGGCAAATATTTATTTTCCTTGCCTTTCACCAAGTCAACATGATTTCTACACTATAAGAAGTAATTTATGGCAACTAAAAATTCATAAAGATAGGACATGGGCTACATATAATCAAATGTGTTTACATCTGAAGTTAGTAAACCAATGTTTTCTTTGCCTCTACCTTTCCTTGCTAAAGGAGGTGCCTTTATAAGTTAATTTTGATTGTAACACATGAAGTGAATACTGCAAAGATGGCAGCACAATACAAATTGTAGAAGGGACAAACGGTGGAGAACAAGTACCTAAAATATACAAGTTCATAATTCCAATGTGTATGTCCTCTAGTGTTCGTTACAGAACTTGAAAGTGAATCCATCTCCTGGTGATTAGACATGAGTATATACAATTATCTTTCAAAATAAAATTCATTAGAATGAAAAGGTTTTTGATTTATAACAGGAAAATATGCATAACCTGAGAGTCTGTAAAAAAAAAAAAAAAAAAAAAAAAAAAAGAATATGAAGTCTTCCTGTCAAAACAGCAGCTCAGTGTACCTGGCTTAGCTCAGAATTGGTTTTAAGTAAATCTGTGCATGATTTCCAATTATATAGTTACAGGACAAAATGCTTATAAATACCTCAATGTTCACTTCCAATAAATTTGTTTTGGGCCAGGGAGATGGCTCAGTAGAATAAGCATTTCCCTGGCAAGTGCAAGGGCCTGAGTTCAATCCCCGTTTCAAAAAAAAAAAAAAGGTACATAAAGCAGTCAGTTTTACACTTGGTATCCCTGGACAGAAAATGTAGTTCCTCCTTTTTGCTATTGTGTTTAAAGTCCTTAATCTTAGCATGTTAAATTATTATCAGACTCTTCAAGAAAGTGGTGCTTTGACCAGAAGACAATAGAGTTAAAATGTTTAAAATACCCCAGGAAATTAAATAAGAAGCAAAAATTTTATTCTCCTAGAAATATATTTTCAAGTAGAAAAGGCGTGGATAAACTGTTACCAACATGGAAGAAGTCAAGGAATAGTGTGCTTACAAAAAATTCCTAAGGAACCTAATAGAGAACAAATATTTGGTAGTCAAATGATACAAAACACAGTGGAGCAAAGACTTACATGTAGCAACCATTAAACACATTTATTTTAAGCCCATAACTAAAAGTTATTAAAAAGAGAAAGCATAGATTACAACAGCTAATATTCAGAGTGGATTTTACATTGGAGCTAGTCTGAGAGTATTGTTATTTCAAGTTATCTCAAAAGAAAGGAATAGTTATGACATATTCTATGTGTGCATCAACCATACCCTTGAACATAAGAATTCCTAGTTTAGAAGAAAGAAGATTTATGTGAATATAGAAAAGGCAAGGTCACAAAGGAACTATGGAGTATCTCCAATACAATGGAAACAAAATAAAAAAGAGCAAAATGATTTAATTTGGAGGAATATTTTAAGATACTATAATAAAATATCTACCTTCTGAGGACAGAGGCATGACCAGTCATGTGTCCTGTGAGGGTTCCTGGACTGGAAGCAGTGTGGCCCACATAAGCTCTCCCCCCGGCAGCATTTACAAATACCTCTTACTCCCAAGGTGAGAAAATAACAGTGCTTCCAATGAAAGTGCTTCCTCCTCAGGGAGGCTGGCTTTCTTGTCATAAGCAACCCCAAGGCTCCAGCTCTCAGCTTCCCTCAAGATATACAACCTAGAAAAATCTGAAGACTAGTTTTCGCTGTTGTTGACTGTATTCTTCTCTTAATGGTGCTCAGAAACACTCTAACTAAAAGGATTTTTGCGTGGTATCAATGACACTCTATTGCTCCATCCCCAGCATGCACCACAACTGCAAGGATCACCTGAGGAACAACCTTAATGTTTCCCCAAACATGGGTATGCATCATAAAGGAATTTGAGGTTTCATTACTGTATGAACATACACATAGCATCACAGAGGCTATCTGCAATGCCTGTTGTCACCTCATCTACAAAAGTCATGCCCACACATTGTCAAACCACACATGGCTGCTGAGACTGAGTATAACCACCATGAAGAGACTGATGTGATTCTTGCACGTTGCTCTTTTTGTCAAGTGCATGGATCTTTACCTCTGTATCAGTTACTTTTTACTCATTTCTGGGACAAAATATCCAACACCCAAAATTAAGGAAGTAAAGGCTTATTCAGCTCAGTTTATGGAGATTTCAGTTCATACACAGCTGGCTACAAGGCAGAGTAATACATGGCAAAAGACAACACTTCATGGCGATGGAAGATTTAAAAAAGCAAAGGGAGGAGACACAGCTGCAGCCTGTACCAAGCCTCTCCTTTCCTTCTACGCTGACTACAAAGACTGGAGTTCCTCTCCACATTTTCTCAATTTCCTTTTATATCCTCTAAGTGCTGAGTCACTCTAGGGTGGGCCCCCATGTCCTAGGGAGTGACCTCCATGCCCTAGTGCATGGAATTGCTGAGTCAATTTAGTTAAGCTTCTAACTTCTCAAACTGACACAATGTATTGACCCCTACAATCTCTCTTACTTAATAGAGGAACATTATAGGCAATGTAGCAAGTAGCACAAGGAACATCAACAGTGCCTGAGTAGATGTCTATCACTTGATAAGAGCCATTACTCCCCTTGTAGGAGTGACCACACAGTGCACATCCCATACACTCTATTCTACATCACAACAGCCTGAATTGCTACTGTTTCCTCTCTTGGATCACTCATAGAGATACTGAGCTCCTTCACCATTTCTATAGTAATATTTGTTCTCAAACTTTATAACCACAACCAAAGAAACTACACAAAGTTTACACTATACTGTCTGGCTGGCAATAAATTCAGCAACATATCAAAATGATACCTCATGAATCATCTTTAGAGAAATGTAGCCTACTATGAAAACTTTAGACATAGAAATCTATTCCACCAGATATGCAAATCTAGAACATGAATATAATAAGTATAAAAAGGTAATGTGATGTCCCATACAGATACTAATAACAAAGTTCAAAAGTATTAAAATGGATAAGGTGCTTCATAAAAAATTCTAAGTGATTTTTCATAAACTTCAATGACAGGCAAGGAAACAGAGAGAAACACAAGGCAAAGTAGGAGAGAGAAGAAGGAAGAACAAGGAGCTGGGCAGTTTGGGGGACCTGCCACAGACATCACTGCCACCACCCACCTTTGTGCTCATGACATGAGAAAAGGAGGTGTGAATCCCCAGCACAAAGGTCAGCGGTGGGGAGACAATGGAGAATATAGATAAACTCAACATCAACAGCATTATCCAATGGCTACTGGAAGTGAAAGAGTCCAAGCCAGGTAAGAATGTCCAGCTACAGGAGAACAAAATCAGAGGACTGTTCCTGAAGCCTTGTTAGATCTTTCTGAGTCATTACATCCTACTAGAACTTGAAGCACCACTCAAAATTTGTGATGCTATCCATGGACAATACATGATTTGCTTTGACTTTTTGAATATGGTGGTTTCCCACCAGAAAGTGACTGTTTCTTGGGGACTATGTGGATAGGGGAAAGCAGTCATTGGAGACTGTCTGCCTGTTACCAGCCTACAAAATCAAATATCCAGAGAATTTTTTCTTCTCAGAGGGAGTCATGAATGTGCCAGCCTCAACAGGTTTCATGGATTTTCTGATGAATGTAAAAGAAGATACAACATTAAACTATGGAAAACTTTCACAGACTGTTTTAACTGTTTAGTAATAGCAGCCATCATGGATGAGAAAAAATTCTGCTGTCATGGAGGCTTATCACCAGTTCTTCAATCTATGGAGCAGATTCGGTGACTTAAGCGACCAACTGATGTACCAGGTCCAGGTCTTCTTTGTGATCTTTTGTGATCTGACCTTGATAAAGATGTCTTTGGCTGGGATGAAAATGAGAATGTCCTTCACATTTGGTGCAGAAGTGGTTGCAAAATTTCTCCATAAGCATGATTTGGATCTTATACGTAGAGTCCATCAGGTGGTTGAAGATGGATATGAATTTTTTGCAAAGAGACAGTTGGTTATTCTGTTCTTTGAACCCAATTACTGTGGAGAATTTGACAATACAGGTGTCATGATGAGTGTGGAAGAAACATTAATGTGCTCCTTTCAGATTTTAAAACCTGAAAAGAAAAAGAAACCCAATACCATAAGACCTGCAACACCTCCAAGGGGTATGATCACAAAACAAGCAAAGATGTCCTTTTGACTCTGCCTAGTTGGGACTTGTAACATAGAGTATATAACCCTCATTTTTAAAACTGTAATGTGTATTAGTCAGTTTGCTCAGATAGACCTGTATTTGTGGTGGCCCCTCCTTTTGTTTTTGTCTTTATGAATGGCATTTGCTAGTTATAAAAGCAAATGAAAGACACTCCAATCCCAAGGAAAAGTACTGTTTTGAATTCCTTGGTCCTCTTGCAGACAACTTTAATGATGGTGTTAAAACTATACCC
>NW_004524715.1:5803946-5805300 GCF_000260255.1 Octodon degus
AAAAAAAAACTATACCCCAAGACAGTTTATCCTGTCTGGGGGCAAATGGGGGGAGGTAAGTGTATAAGTGATCTTTTTTAATTTCAATACAAACCATGAATAATGTAAATACCCATTTTCATTGGAATATAAAGAGAGAATATAGACCCAGAGCGCTGGCCCCACGTGTGAGTGAGACTACCTGAGGCCCACTGGATCCTGAATAGACCCAGAGGACGGGCCCAGTGAGGAACCCTTCAGCAGAACTCCCTGCAAGAAGGCTAGAGGCAAGACCAACCCAGCTGATTCAGGAGCAGTACATCTTGCCAGAGTGACACAAAGGGTTCAGTTCCAATGGCTGCAGCAGAAAGAAGTGGAGCACAGCAGCCAGACCCCAGTCAGATCCAAGCAACACCCACCTGGAGGTTTCTGAACTTCGTAGATCCGGACCTGGTGCTAAGGTAATAACTCTATCTAAGCTTTATACCAAAGATCAGAAGACAGTGGTATACAAAAATGACAAACAGAAGGAACAAAATACAGTCTCAGGCCCCGAGTCCACCCAGTACAAATGCAGAAGACACTAACATAGAGGAAACTGGAAATCACACCTCTGAAATCTCTGAAATAACAGCGTTGGAAGTAAAGAAACAACTGCAGAAAGGTATAGACGAAATCAGATCAGAAATAATTTCGGAACTAAAAAATGTAGTGATAACTATAATCAAAGAAGTACTAAGTGCTTCTAGAGAATACACTGATAAAAAATAGAGCAGAATACAAAAATGATGGATCCACTGAATAAGCAATTTAGGAAATAAATAGAGTGTATGAAACAGATTCAGTGATATACAGGCAATTAAAACCTCAATCACAATCTGGCAAAACCGTTTGAGGGAAAGTGAAAATAGACTTTCTGACCTGAAAGACACCATTGAAGCTAGTGAAAAAGTAAGAAAAGATCTCTTAAAAACAACTAGGATGCAGGAGGAAAAAATAATTCAATACCTGGAAGACGATGCAAAGATTAACAAGGTGAGACTAATAGGCATCAATGAGAAGGAAGGAGTCAATACAAATGATATAAAAAGAATATGGGCAGAAGTGATAGCAGAAAACTTCCCATATATGGGGCAACAATCTGACATTTATGTAGCTGAAGCATATAGAACTCCAATTAAAACCACACCCAGACATATAATAATCAAGATCCTAGAAATGCAGCATAGGAACAGTATACTAAAAGCTGCTAAAGAAAAGAAGCAGATCACATTTAAAGGAAAACCCATTAGAATAACAGCAGATTTCTCTTCACAAACCATCAAGTCAAGAAGAGCATGGAGCAAAGTACTTCAAGTCTTGCAAGAAAACAAAT
>NW_004524715.1:5805490-5807669 GCF_000260255.1 Octodon degus
TTAGAGAGGGAGCAAATTGATCACAGCCCCATGAATGAGAAAGGAAAGAACCCACCAACTAGGGCAAACAAACACAGGAGAATAAGAGGTATACAATAATAGTCTTTCAGTTATTCTTTTGTGTTCAGCAGCAAAATATTTCCATCAGCACACTCTACAAATGGACTTCTCTTCCACCCTATGGGTCATGATTCCATCTGAGTGTAGAGTGCATTTCAAAGAAATAGCTGTCCCACAAGTGAAGCCTGGCCACCAGTAACTGTCACAGTCATTATGCATGTCCACAACACACTAGAACTTTGTGCGATATTGTATTCTCAGACTGTTAGAAGTGCTGGTCATTTATTTGTCATTCCAGTATTTAACTTATTTTTTACTCTTAGTACTTCTTTGCTATCTTGATAACTTTTTCTTAGATCAATTGCTTTGGAACACTTAATTTTTAATTAATTAGAATTTAATTTTCTGAATATTGCTTAATTTTAATTTTTGTTCTAAGATTTATACTATATCTTCGACTTACAATTTATTTAAAAGGCATCATATGATATATTCTTCTAGTATTAGAAACTTTAAAAAGTGTATTTCCATTTACTGTTGACTTTAATAAAAAGATTATGAAAAAAATTTAAAATAAATAAATCTAAAAACAAAGAATATAAAGAGAGCCCTGGGGTGCTCTGAATCTATATGTTATTGTCATAGTATGCATACTATTGATACAAAACACTGTGAACATTGTTTGTTTTAAAATTTTGTTTCAAAGAGACTGCTTTTTCTTCTCATTTCTTGTCGTGTACAAACTAGTTTTTATAGCCATCAGCAACAGACATAATCTTCAACCTTGCCAGGATTACTGGTATGATTTATATTTAAAGCACACTTTCCCCTTCCTATGGTATGCTTAAAACGATGATTAAAGCCATTCTTTTAAATGTGAATTTTCCTAGACCCAGTCCTAGCCCAGGCCTGGTTAGTGTGCGGGAGAGTTTCCCGCCACCCTGCACCGGCTGGATCAACTACTGGTCCTAGCCCAGGCGCAGCTTGGGTGAGACCCTCTTCCACACACTTGAGACGCCCCCCACCATTCCGCATCACCCCCCACCCCACCCGCCGAGGAGGAATTTCTCCCACTTTCCTGGAACCCCCAGAGCCAGTCTTAGCCCAGGCCCGGTGAGTATGTGGGAGAGGTTCTCACTACCCTGTGCCAGCAAGACCGACTACTGGTCCCAGCCCAGGCGCAGCATGAGTGAGACCCTCTTCCACACCCTTGGAATGCCCCCCACCTCTCCGCAGCACCTCCCCCACCCCGACCACTGAAGAAGAATTTCTGAAGCATTCCAGGAACCCCTAGACCCAGTCATATCCCAGGCCCAATGAGAGTGTGGGAGAGCTTCCAGCTACCCTGCTCATGCGGAACTTACTACTGGTTCGAGCCCGGGAGCAGCATGGGTGAAACCCGCTTCCACACACTTGGGACACCCCCTATCAATGCGTAATACCCCCACACACCCTGAACATGGGTTAGGAATTTCTGCCGCATTCCAGGAACCCCCAGATCTATTCCTAGACCAGGCCCGGTGAGTCCGTGGGAGACATGCGACTCCCCCCTACTACTTGTTCCCTCCAGGCTCAGCTCAAACCTGGCATGCAGGCCTGGGATGAAAACCTACAGATGCAATCCCTGCAGAGATGTAGAGGATAGAACCAACCAGCTGGTCCAGGAGCAGAAAATCTTGCCAGAGGGGCAAAACAGGCTCACCCCCAAAGGCAGCCCCAGGAAGGAGCTGAGCACAGCAGTCAGATCCAAACCAGGCACAGCTGGATAAATCTAAACTTTGTAGATCTACACCTGAACTTCAATACACTCTAAGGTTATAACTACAATGAAGATCTACAACAAAGGCCAGAAGACAGTGCTACATAAAATGATAAGAAGGAACAAAATGCAACCTCAGAACCCAAGCCAACTGTACTAAGTGAAGAGGACACTAACACAAAGCAAATTGGGAATCACACAGCTGAAAACATTGAATCAATGGCTTCTGAAATAAAGCAACAGCTGCACAAAGGTATAGAGGAATTCAGATTGGAAATAAAAAAAGAAATCCCTGAATTAATAACATCAGCAGTAAAGAATCAAATGCAGAAACATATGAAGGAAACCCAATGCCCACCC
>NW_004524715.1:5808127-5810672 GCF_000260255.1 Octodon degus
AGGTAAGAAAGGATCTCTTAAAAACAACGAGGATGCAGGAAAGAATAATCCATCACCTGCAAGATGATGCAAAGATGAACAATGTGAGACTAATAGGCACCAATGAGAAAGAAGGAATCAATAAAAATGACATTAAAAAAACATGGGCAGAAGTAATAGCAGAAAACTTCCCAAATATGAGGAAACAATCTGACATTCAGGCAACTGAAGCATACAGAACGCCAAGGAACATCAACCCAATGAAAAACACACTGAGATATATAATAGTCAAGTACCCAGAAATTCAGCACAAGAATAATCTACTGAAAGCCACTAGAGAAAAGAAGCATATCAAATTAAAAAAAAATCAGAATTATGGCCGACTTCTCTTCACAAACCATTAAGGCAAGAAGAGCATGGCGCAGAGTACTTCAAGTCCTCTATGAAAACAAATTGCAGTCCAGACTACTATACCCTACAAAACCCTCTTTCAAGTTTGATGGAGAAGTGAAATACTTTCATGACAAAGAACAGCTAAAGAATTTCATGATGACAAAGCCAAACCTACACAGGCTACTGAAAGATGTTCTAGAGAGGGATCAAAATGATCAAAACTGCACAAATGAGATCAGAAGCAACTAACTAAATAGGGTAAGCAATTAAACACAGGAGAAAAAGGAGTAAACAACAACAGGTAAATAACTTGTCAACTGTAAATCAATACATCTCAATTCTAACCATCAACGTAAATGGACTCAATTCACCAATTAAGAGAAATAGACTGGAATAGTGGATTAGCAAACAAAATCCAACAGTATGCTGATTAAAAGAAACACATTTAACTCATAAAGACATTCATAGGCTGAAAGTCAAAGATGGAACACAATACTACATGCCCCACCACCTCAGAAAAAAAGCAGGGGTAGCAATCCTATTCTCAGATAGTCTCAACTTCAAACCAACAATGATCAAGTGAAATAGAGAAGGCCATTACATACTGTTTAGGGGAAAAATTCAAAAGGAAGAGGTAACACTCATAAATATGTATGCACCAAATACGGAAGCACCCAACTATATAAAGCAAATCTTAATGGATATGAAAAATCTAATATCCAATACCACAATTTTAACAGGAGACCTTAATACATCCTTATCTCCAAAAGATAGTTCAACCAGACAAAAACTTAGCAAATAAATAACAGAGCTGAACCAGAGATTGAAACAAATGAACTTGGTGTACATATACAGAGTGTTCCAACCAAACACAGGTGAATACACATTTTTGTCAGCTGCACATGTGTCATTTTTTCAATAGACCACGTACTGGTCCATAAGTCATGCTTAAATATATATAAGAAAACAGAAATTATCCCATGTACATTATCTGACCACAGTACAATGAAACTGGAAATAAATGACAAAAGAAACCACAAAAAACCGTAAATACATAGAAATTAAATGATACCCCACTCATCAAACAATGGGTTACAGATGAAATTAAAGAAGAAATTCAACAAAATCTACAATTCAATGAAAATTCAAGCACAATTTACTGTAATTTATTGGATACAATGAAAGCAGTTCTGAGAGGGAAATTCATAGCTGTGAAATCACACATTAGGAAAACAGAATGGGAACAAATAAATACCTTACTGCTGCACCTTCAACAACTAGAAAAGGAAGAGCAAACCAAACCCAGAGCCCAAAGACGGGAAGAAAACATAAAGATTAGAGCAGAAATTAATTCATTTGACATGAAGAAAACAATTGAAATAATTAAAAAAGGAAAAAGCTGCTTCTTTGAAAGATTAAAAAATTCTCTAGCTAACCTCATTAAAAAGAGGAAAGGAAAAATTCAAATACAGGCCATAAGGAAGGAAATGGGTATAATTACCACATACTCAGTGGATATTCAGAAGACTATCAATAGCTACTTTGATAAAATTTACTCTCACAGAATAGAAGACACAAAAGAAATGGACAGATTCCTAGAAAGGTGCAAATTACCACAACTGAATCAACGAGATATAACCACTCTCAATAGCCCAATAACAGCCAATGAAATATGAGATGTAATTAAAAACCTACCGGCAAAGAAAAGTCCAAGTCCAGATGGATACAAAGCTGAATTCTACAAGACATTGACAGAAGATGTAGTCCCTATACTCCTCAAAATCTTCCATGAAATTTAAAAGGAAGAAATCCTCCCAAATCATTCCTGGAGGCAAGTATTGTACTGACACCAAAACCAGGAAAAGAGGCAACTAAGAAAGAGAACTACAGGCCGATCTCACTCATGAATATAGATGCCAAAATCCTCAATAAAATACTGGCAAATAGAATATAGCAAATCATCAAGAAGATAATACATGACCAGGAAGGATTCATCCCAGGAATGTAAGGATGATTCAATATTCGAAAATCTACAAATGTTATACACTTTATCAATAGAGCTAAGACTAAAAGCCATATGATCATCTCCATTGATGCAGAAAAGGCTTTTTGACAAAGTCCAACATTCATTCATGTTCAAAGTTCTACAGAAATTGGAATAGATGGCCTCTAC
>NW_004524715.1:5810847-5812283 GCF_000260255.1 Octodon degus
ATATATATATATAAAATAGCATAGATAAACAGCTACTTTCTCATAGTTCAATGAGAAGAAAGTTTAGAACTAATAGTGTTTAGACAAATTATCATGTCTGCATCTTTTACTATGAATAACTACTACAAAGACAACAACATGCAATGTATTAATTATTGTAACTGTCCTAATAACTTGTTCTGAAGCTATCTCATTGTTACTTGTATCTCAATAAAATTACTTAAAAATAAAAAATAATAAAGAACTGGTACAATACAAGGATGTTCTCTATCACCACTCCTATTCAATGTAGTTCTGGAATCATTAAGTACAGCCATTAGACAAGGGAAAGAAATAAAAGGAATAACAATAGTTAAGAAGAAGTTAAATTATCTTTATTTGCAGATGACATGATACTTTAACTGGACGACCCAAAAAACTCCACCAAGAAACTACAAGAATTAATACAGAAATTCAGTAGCATAGCAGGTTATAAAGTCAACACCCAAAAGTCAATAGCATTCCTCTACACAGACGACAAACACTGAGAGGGAAATTAGAGAAGCAATACCTTTTAAAATAGCACTGAGGAAAATGAAATACCTTGGAATTCATCTAACTAAAGAAGTCAAAGAACTTTTCAAGGAAAATTACAGTACTCTTAAAAAAGATATCATAGAGGATTTCAGAAAATGGAAAGATATTCCATGCTGCTAGATAGGGAAAAGCAACATTGTGAAGATGGCCATACTCCCAAAATTGCTGTACAGATTTAATGCAATCCCTACCAGACTACCACCAATATACCTCACAGAACTAGAGAAATCATTCCTAAAATTTATCTGGAACCAGAAAAGACCTAGCATAGCAAAGTGAATTCTGGGCAATAAAGACAAGACAGGAGGCATTACAATTCCTGACATGAAATTATACTACAAGTCTACTGTGATAAAATCAGCATGGTACTGGCAACAAAATAGACCTGAGAATCAATGGAATAGACTAGAAGACACTGAAGCCTCTAGGAACACAGTCAGCCACCTTATCTTTGACAAAGGGGCCAAACATACTCACTGGAAGAAACATAGCCTCTTTAACAAATAGTGCTGGAAAAACTGGCTCTTTACATGCTGAAAACTCAAACTTGACCCAGGTCTACCACCATGCACTAAACTACAGTCAAAATGAATTAAAGATCTAAACATTAAAGCAGAGACACTAATTCTCCTGGAAGAGAAAGTAGGAGGAACTCTTGAAGACATAGGGGTAAGCAAAGATTTCATGAAAAGAAATCGAATCGCATGGGAAACAGTTGAAAGGGGAAACAGTTGAAATCGAATCACATGGGAAACCTGCTCTTACTGAGAAGTGTTTTCACATCAAAAGAAATTACAAAGAAAGTAAAAAGGCAACCCACAAATCTGGAAAAAATCATGAAAAATAAGTACTCAGACAAA
>NW_004524715.1:5814074-5832151 GCF_000260255.1 Octodon degus
ATGGCTGACACTGACAAAGGTTCTAGAATCTGAGGTACAGGATCTCGGGATAAATCCTGAGGGGATTTCACTGATCTTATCAGACCCAAAAGCTACAACTCTTGTTTCATAGGTCCTGCTCTACCATGGTCTTAACCATCCAACAGAAATGTATAGAAACAAAATATGAGAAATAAAGCCATGCTGTTATGTTGAGCTTTAGGGGACTCAGGTCAACAATTTCTGACATTACCAGTGAAACGGAAGACCCAATACTTTCATGGACTGCTAAACTCTTTTAGAATATTTTGCTTAGTTAACACACTTATAATATTCAAATAACGGAACTTAACAAAAAATGGTATACAGATGAATGTCCATTTTGTATCTGTGTATTCAAAGTGGTTAGGTTAGATATATAGTTATATTCTCTTAATGAATTGAGTGATTTGTTCTAATGGTGTTTGTAGACAGGATATCATGTCTGCATCTGTACAGCAATTAAGCATTGGGAGGAATGTATACAATATGTTAATTATTAAAACTGTCCTACCAATTTGAAAAAAAATGTGAATTTTCCTAAAGCCAAAGTTTCTGTTGCAATATGTATTGACACCCCCTTAAGCGAAAGGTGGTGTGGCTACATACACATACCACCTCCTTGGGGATTCAAAAGCATGTTTGTGATTTTGAATAGCAAGTAGAAGTAGAGTACTATTTAAGCTATCATGAATAAAGTTAATAACACTTTGTACAATTTCCATATAATCTAATTCATTAAGTAATCTTTTTACAGGTGGACAAGGCCTGAAACCATCCATTTAGACAGCTTCAAATTATAGAAACAATACTGTTCTACATAAGTGACTGATTAAACTTTCTTTGGCCTACATTTTTTATTCTTCGTTGAAGCTGAAACTTCCAAACAAAGGAACTTAACTTTCTGTCCACCAGTTTATACAGACCTTACAATATCTATGGCTTTTTTAAACTAAGATCTGTTAAAAAAAAAATAAAAACGATCTGGCTCAACAGATGACCGTGTACAATACCATATGGTGAAAATTCAGACTTATTAAATGACAAACTTGTTAAATCTTCTGTGTCTACTTATCAGCTTATCAGCACAATACACAAAGAAAAACTGTTGATGGCATATTGAATAGATTTTAATGAATACATTGCTCTGGAAACCACAAAAAAGAAATTAGCAGCACATTGCAAGATATAAATAAAAAACAAAGAAATAGTAGAAATTTGCATTAAGAATTAAACAAAAATCTTAGAAATAAAGATGACAAGTCACACAAAAATTCATCCACTTGTTTGAAGAGCAGGCTAGGTCAAAAGGAATATCAGAGCTTAAAGGTAGATCTTTCAAGATATCATATACATTCAGAAAAAAACAATTAAAAGCATTTAGGATTTTTGGAACACAATTAAAATATTAAACAGCTATATCATTGGCCTATGGGAAGAGAGACACAAAGGTTTGAAGTGGAGAACAACCTCAATGAAATAAACAAATATTTCTCCAAAATCTTGGGAAAGACATGAATATCCATTTATGACTCTTTAGAACCCCAGAAATGATATGATTGAAACAAATCCTCACTCTTACATTATACTCAAATGATCAAGAGCAGGATAAAGCAAGAATTTTTAAAATGTACAAGACAAAAGTGTTTCAGGTCATATTTAAGAGTAACCTCCAAGGAAGAACAACATAATTTTCAGCCAAAAAATAAATAAATTCTAGGGGCTGGGGAGATGGCTCAGTGGAATAAGCACTTCCTTGGCAAGTGCAAAGGGCCTGAGTTCAATCCCCAGCTCCGCCAAAAAAAAAGAAGAAGAAGAAGAAAAAAAAAGAAAAAAGAAAAAGAAATTCTATAGGCCATGAGTGCAGAAAATAACATAACAGAAGTACTGACAAGGTAGATTACTATACCAACCAAGGTCTACCTTTAGAAATGAAGGAGAAATAAAAGCTTAACAAAGTAAACAAATGGAAATTGTGACCACCAGCCAAGGATTACAAAATATACTTATATCCATATGTAAATACCACCATGACAACATGTTATGGTATAAATTCCACTAAAATAGTAGATACACAAATGAGAAATAGAAAATGATCAAATAATATTATTAATACAATAACCATCAAACCAAAAAGATTAAGAGAGAAAGAAAAAAAAATCCAAAACAACTAGAAAGTCAAAAAATATCAAGCATAAACCTAGCCTTTCTATAATACCTCTTAGTATAAATGGTCTATTTTCTCCACTTAAAAGATATATGCCTGGTACAAAAAAATAAAAGATATATGCCTAAATGGATTGAAACCAAGACTCAGCTCAGAAGAAACCCAACTTATCACATTGCAATTGGAACAATGAATATAATATTCCAAGTAATTAGAATCTTATAGCAGGAAGGACTATCAACACAAACATTTAAAACAATAAATTTTAAGACAAAAACTATAAAAAGAGAGCTGGGGATATAGCTTGGTGGTCTAAGTGCTTGCCTGCCAAGAGCAAGTACCCAGGTTTGATTCCTGTTATCATATTCTGTGATGGTCCTAGAACCCTCGGTATGACGTGCTGGCCACTGAAATCAGGCATGGTGACGCATGCCTGTAATCCCAGGTCTTAGAAGACTGAGATAGAAGGATCAGTAAGAGTCCAAGCTGCCTAGAGAGATCCTGTACCAAATAGAGAAAAGATAAAAAAAAAATTGTGAACAGAGACAAAATCTAGCCTTTCTAGCATTACTATGTCATGATCAAATTCCTTGAGAAAGTAATAGTTATAATAATTTGTCAAGTTCCTAATATCATAGCATCTAATTTTATAAAACAAGCACAATTAGAAATAAAGCAAAAGACAAATCCTAGTACAATAATATTGTGGAGATTTCAATACCCTATTTCCACCAATGGATAGGTCTTCATTAAGCTATAGGGTACTACACATCAAATAGAATATTCAATTCAATAGCTGCACAGTAAACATCTGTTAATTAGAACAGGGACTTTCCTGGAATAGCTACCTTTGTCACACTTCCAGAAATTCTTTATTTCATTGATAGGGAAGAAATGGTACACTACAAATTTTGCTAAATATCCTCAATCAATTTTAATGTATAAGGGGATGTTTATCTGTGCTCCTATAATGTTAGAGAAAAACATAACATCTTTGAATTTGTGATGCTTATTCTCTATAGCAAAAAAGACTATTTTATGTCATAAAGCATATGCACACAACATGTATGTTATAGATATATTAGGGAGATTTATTGGAATGTTTAAAACTAACTATTCTTCATTCTGTAACAAACGTAGGATTTGACATTTTCCAAAGTTTAACTCCTGTATTTGAAGCTACATAAAGCCAAAAGCAAGTCCATTTTTCATATTTTAATGTTCACAATTAATCTTATATCTAAATGTACTATGATATTTATAGTAATATTAAATATCTGCCTCCTAAAACATAAAATGTAAATTTGGCTTGATAATTATAACTTTACTGTAAAACTTTTTATGAATGAGCTTTCTTCTGTAGTGACAAAGTTCTCAGACTTCTTCCAGGTCACAGATTCTCTTCCTTATAAATGTTTGCTCTCGACAAAAGGTTCTCCTCTTTACCTTGTTGGAAACATAAAACCACACTGCACTACGATCTGTAAGGCCCACCATGTTGTGTATTTCATCAGTTATCCTCTTCTTTTCTTCCTTGTTGTCTTTTTTCTTATTTATTGCCTTTAGTCTTGTTTATTTGGATCTTCCTCCAGAGGATAGTTTAGAAAAGAAAAATTAGTTGACATACAATTCCAAGTATCCCCTGCTTATTACATTTTCTAATAAGAAGGTCTGCCTTAGCAGAGGCTAGATCAAAATATCTACATTTATGGCCATAAATAATTAGGTCCCAATTATTTAGAATATCCCATCATTAATCAAGCTTTGAGTTTTGGTTTTTTTATGTATGCAATATTACATTAATGTACACTGCTCCAATTATAGCTTCAAAGAAAAGGTAGCCATTAAACACAATACAAAACTCAGTCAATTGATGTGATAACATGCCCTAAATCAACCCATTTCCCATAATTATACATATTGTGTTTTTACTCAGGTGTCAGTTCTAATAATGCAAAAATTCCATATCTCAAAGGTACATATTTATTCATTTATTAACTTTTTCTTAGATTACAATAAACTTCATGACCTGAGATAGTCTAGTCTACTCTTGAAAGGTTTGTTTCATTTTACCATTTTTCTAAGCCCATCAACAATGTAAAAACATCAAGGACTATAGTATACATGGTTTATTTTAGAATATTATAATCTAAAACTAAATCAAGTTTTACATGTCCTAGTCAAGGAGGTTGACCACATAATTGCTGATCTTGTAGCAGCATCCAGGCAACTGAATGCTAGACTATTTTAACCCTTTTTCATTCTTTTTATTATTTTGCCCAGCCAGAACATAGATAAAACATAGAAGAAAAAGAAGTGTTGATATTTATAAGCTTCACATTAACTTTAGCATTGGATCTTGTTTAGTTTGCTAAAAACTCAATGATTAACACTAGAATGGTTTGACCAAAAATATACTATCTAAATTTCTTAGTCCAATACACATTTTCCTATTGACCACTAGTGATTGGATTGTAGCTAATCAATATCCAGGAAATGTTAAAAGACAATTGCATTTCAATAACAGTAGCATCTATTAGTTTGAACAGATCTGTCCTTTTTTGACGGAAAACCCTTATTACATAATAGGCTTTATATTTATGAGTTTCATATTTCAAATGATCTAATGAAAACATCTAATGAGGTTGTACTAGTGAGATTTTCCACTACTGGTGTACATTACCTGACACCTACGCTGTTAAGGGGGAGAGATTTTATCTTAGCTTCAGAGGATTCAGGACACTGTGGGCAAGCTACAAGGCAGGAGATGAGTGTAGAAAGGGCATAAAACACAACAGCTGCTGAGTACATACTGGTTGGGGATTACAGCCAGAGAGCATCAGCAGAGAAGGAGGAGAAAAGCTCCAAGGGTAGCGCCTGAAATTGTGCCTCCACAGTCCATCCAAATGCACCCAGAAATGTGTCCACCAATCTCTTGGGTAGCGACCATGCCTTTCAAGTAGACAAAAAGATGATTAAACATTACACTTCAAGGAGAGGATTTGCTATTAGGTGTAGGTTGTTTTCCAAATATTCTTCTTTTCCACATTATCTGACAATAATTATGTTATGGAGGTAAAATATATTGAATATGATTTAGCTTTTCCAGTGCCTCATAATGAATTTTAAATATTAACACTTCTCTAGACAGGTGTTTATCTTAGAAAATATGAAAAGTTTACAAATGTCTTCATTCTTATAAATTTTTATCTGTCTTCAGCAGATTTGTCCTGAAGTGTTGAAAATGCTGTTACATATTTCTCTACATTCAGTTTAATCAGGATACTTATAAAACAACAGATTTCTGCATGCTATATTTGACTTTTTGAATCACAAACTTAAAAAGACCAATATATTTTAATTTCTAAAATACATTTTATTAATAATTTTAGTTGTATTCAATAAAAAATTAATAAAATCATTTTTATAAGTAAGAATTTTCACATGTTTCTAGCCTTGAAAAAAGAAGCAAAAATCATATGAGTGCCATATATGTAGGAGGTATAATGTTGGCAAAAACTGGTCCCCTGAGATTAAGAAAGCCTTTCCCAGCATCCCTGAGGAGCAATCAGGAAACACTTGACCAGAGAAAAGAAAAGAAATAAAAGCTAGTCATAAGAGAAGTGGGGCCAAAATGCTAACACTTCTTTTAGAGGGAAAATGAGAGGTTCCAGATAGAAAAGATTATCTCTTTAGAAAAACGTTTTCATAGAGAAAAAAACACAAATGTGTTAAACATTTGACAGAACTAGATTACTAGAATTTTATACAGATGATGTTGCACAGTGCTTTTAATATCTCCCAAATAATAACATCATAACTTTTATATATTTGTCAAAAGTAAATTGAAAATAAATGTAGTTTTTAACATGAAATGTTTCTTAAAGAATTCCATTTACATTGCAATAGTAATCTTTGTTAATAATGTTAGATACACTAAAAATATATTATTTACACACAGCTGTATATAATGTGTGATAGTGTATTCCTCAATAGCTGATTCATTTTATCATATCATGTTGGTATTATATTACTCTCATGTCGAGGAACAAGTTTTCATTTGTCTCATCTACCAATCAATCTAATTACCGTAATAGCTCTAAGAGCATGGAGAGGAAAAAAGGAAAATTATAATAAGGCAATTTATCTAGTCATTAACTGGGACAAAGGTCAAAAGCTGAAGTTGCTGAATAAAATTAGATTCATGGCTTAGTTTTTATTTGTTCAGATAAACTTAATCAAGAAGACAAATATTTTTATTTGTTGGAAACATCCCAAAATGTAAACAAGAATTTAATTTTCTTCCATTAATTTGAAATCAGTCATCCAGCACAAAGCTCATTCATAATTGATGGCATAGCAGGGAGCTATGGAGTAGATAACCCTTATGCAAACAATTTTCTTGCAGTGGAAGAGGTAGAAATCAAGATAGTAAGGTTTACTTCTCTTGCTTTGTGAAAAATCTGTTTCATATCACCTTCTACCCTAAAATTATCCACAATTATTAAAGCAATCTGTTAAATCTCTACAAAAATCATCTAAATTGTATAAATCATTTCTATACAATGTTTCCGAAGAAAAGCAAGTTAATGTTTATGCTAGTCAATTTGTACAAATGTCTGAATAAAATAATTGAAGCCTGTCAAAATATCTACTTTTTAATATATTATAGTGTTCATAATATAGCTATTCATAGTTAAATATAAATCAAAATTTGCATGTCACATTTAAAATATTTCCAAAAAATAAACAGAATTTGTAAAAGGACCATTAGAGATCTAAAAAGGGAAAAAGTCAAATAACTGAAGGAAAAACCTTCATCTTAACTGAAACATGTTAAGTTATAAAAGTCTGACTTTAAAGGCTTTCTGTAATCATAAAAGTCTCATTACATATACAGCAGGTGTTAAGAGATTTGACTATTAAGACTTAAAATGCATTAAGTACTCGAGCCATATAAGCCACGGGACTTTTCTCATTCCCTGACCAGATGAGAATTTTCTCCGTGGCCAAATTTGCCTTCTGGAACAAAATTCACCCTTAACTTCATCTTTTCAACTATGCAAGCTTTAGATACAATTCTTTTTTCTAAGTTTAGTGCACTAAACAGATTGAGCTATAGTTCCTAGGGCATCCTTCAAATTTATTGAGGAGAAATCATTCCTAACTTGTGGCAATTTTTAAACAGTTATATAACTTACAATTGGAAGATGGCCAGCTAATTCCTTTCTGTTTGTTTTAATTAAAGCCATCTACTTACCAATTCCATACCGTCTTCCCTAAGGCCAGGACTTAAAGTGGATCCACATCGGCCGTACCCAGCATAGCCCAGGCAACACATACAGGCCTTAATTCTGTTCCCTGGGTTGCATCATTTCTCCCCCTCTTAATACTCAGGGACTATAGCTCACAGAGACCAGACCTTTTTGTATTATGCTGTTCTTGCACTCAGTGCCTCTGGCCAGCCACTTCACTAATGCTGCCTTTGTGCACATCGACACATCTTCAGGTGTGACTAAGGCTCTCTGCTTCCCCAGCCACGTTTGATTCCAGTGCTTGGAAGGTAGTTACAGAGCTATGCCTGACTTGTTACCATGAGTCTAAATTAAATCTGGGGTCAGCCAGATAGCTCAGTGGATTAAAGCTCCTGCTTAGGCAGACACAGGGGACAGGGGTTCAATCTCTGGTTTGCCATGCCAGTCCCGCCCCTGGGGCATGCTGAGATGGTGATTGAGACTGGGCATGGTGGCGTACACCTGTAATCCCAGCGCTTGTGAGGCTAAAATCAGGAGGGTCACTACAAGTTTGATCTCTGTACTAAGAGCCTATAGACCCTATACTAAGTACATAAAAAATTTAAAAAAATTAAATCTGCTATGAATTTGATGATAAATAAACAGCTATCAGAAATATCAGCAATAAAAGAGTTTTCTTTGCTCTATGTAAATAAAAATAAATAATGTAAAATAAGTAGTGGTCAGGATAGGTTAACAGACAGACATGTCAAGGTAGACAGATAGTTCATGCAATATGTAAATCTCATCTTCAAGTAGATTCAAAAATTAAAACGAGGCTTGTGTGTTAAGGCACAATACCCTACTTTCAAATTTAACTTGAATATTTATTTTCAGAGGAATATTTTAAACATGAGTTTAGAATAGTTCTCTATTTCATTCGAAATATAAACAGATGAGGACATAGGTTTAAATACAGTATTTATGATATTAAGGATTTTGAAAAACTTAGGCTAGGACACCTTGATTTTCTGCATTTTGAATAATTTTCTGACCTACCACTATGATCTTCAACCTCTCACTTTTATTGTTTTAATATTCATTTGAAAATTACCACTTTAAAAATGCAATATGATTTTAAGAAGAGAGGGAAAATTGGTGATATGATTCCTTCTAGAATTTATAATAGACTATATATTTCCACAACTTATTATAGATTCAGAATATCACTCAAAGTGTGAGTAGCACAGATTTTTAAGAGTCATAGTATTTCACATAACTGCAGACTATACATAATTATGCCATACCATACACAGAGATGATAGAAGTCACAGAAGAGCATACTGTACTCTAATACACGTACATAAATGTAAAACATCATGAATGAAGTATATGTCCTGAAAATTCTGATCTGAAGAAATGAATCAGACAATTTAGGTATTAGAAGTATTTAGCATTCTATGCTAATCTATAAATTCATCATTTATATATAATACTCCTTATCTCAGAATGAATAAAAGTATAATAAAATCACAGGAAAATAAAATTTAAAATGTGAGGAAATATATAGACATAAAATATAGATATTAGAATATATACATATATATTAGAAAACATATATATTAGATGGAAGGATGCTATTACAAACAAAAATAGCTAAAAATGCTCAGGAAATATTCAAAGATTCATTAGAATAGGACACATACACACAATTCATAAGAAAACATAACTGTTGTAAGGCATTGTGGGAATGATAAGTGGTCCTTTATAGCACAGGTAAGTATGCAAGCTAGTGTAAACGTTCCAGAGTATAACTTAGCAAAATACAGCAAAATCACACATTCACAAGTAGATTTATTAGAAAATAGTGTTGTTATACTGTACTGGACAGAACACAATGCCTGCACATATAAAAATAGGTGAATAAAATAGAGTAACTATACATGAAGAACTATCCAGGCAAAATAAAAATAAAAATAATCTTTGAGCTGGCATTTAATTATTTGCAATTTCTAGTAGTACACGAAAAACTAGGGAAAAAAATTAACATCCGAAATAAAGGAAAATCATAAAATATACATGTATTTGCTCATTGAGCAAATAAGAGGCACAGAAGTGATAAATCAGAAACTGGTGTAAAAATTAAATGAAAAAAATGAATGATCTGTTTAAGTGAAATAGAAGCAGGGAGAATGACGCTTCATTTGGATGTGCGTCATCCTTATAGCAATGGTTAGGTTTTACACATTCAAAAATAAATAGCAACTAGATAAATTTTGAAGACAACCAAAACTGAATACAAATAGAAACAAATGAACTTATCTGTATTATAAATTAATAACTTACTGAAGGAGCAGGAAAAACACCAAGGTAAACAAGTTTTAAAGCAGTATTTTGAATATTTTTTAAGGATAAACAAAAAAATTAGACTCAAACATTATGCCCTAGTCAGTAGGTTTATTACATTTAAATGAATTAACAACCCCAAACTCTTTCTTACATGTCCTAAATCCCACCAAATAAGCAAGCATGTATGACATAATGAGAGGCAAGATTTCCATTATTTCACAGAAGGTGTATTAATGGGAAAATACAAAAGATTACATGAACCCTGTTGCATTAGATATGTACAATAAGCTACACTATAAATTATTGTTTTACATTTGCTTACATAGATAGACAAAAATCACATTTATAGCACACACAAATTTCACATTATTCACTATCTTTTTAGAAAAATAACTTCCTGTCTTACAGAGATAAAATGTTCCCTTAAATGAGCAAGTAAACCAAAATACATAAATAAATTAATCATTAATTTAAATAAACAAGCATGTAGAAATCTAATGCAGGTGTAAGATTAAGGAAATTACCAGTGGAAGTGTGTAAGGAGAAACACAGTGATTAGAACTGTATCTGATATTAATGATTCACTACTTCAGATAGAAAAAGAAAGGTGCAGTGATCCAGTAAAAATATCTGTAAGAAAAATAATTGGAAGTACTGTAAAAGATTGACATATATGAGGGTTCAATCCTGGGCCTGCCATGCCAGTCCTGCCCCTGGGGCATGCTGAGATGGCAATTGAGACTGGGCATGGTGGTGCACACCTGTAATCCCAGTGCTTGGGAAGCTGAAAACAGAAGAATTACTACGAGTCTGATCTGTGTAGTGGGATCTTGTAGGCCCTGCATTAAAATACCAAAAAAAAAAAAAAAAGGTAAAATAAAAAGATTGACATATAGATTTGCCTATCCTGATAGGAAGTTTACATCTGTATTGAGATATGGGCAAAGTATTAAATAAATAGGGGAAAAAGATCATTCTTAGTTCTAATAAAAATGCAAGACATACATTGTGTGTCTCAACATCATCTTAGATAAAAACACGATCATCAAATAAGTTTGAAAGAATAAACAGAAAAGCACTTCAAGTTTGCAACTTTATCTCTAGCTTAATTGGTATTTGAAAACAAAAGCATAATAAAAATATTTCCATGTGTTCATGGCCTCAAAAGACTTGTTTCATTATAACCTAGGTCAAAGATATTTTTGGATGCACCCCATACATCATACAGAAAACAATTACAGAAGTGAAAAAAGATAAGCACTATAACAGTAGCAAGAAGCATTATTTTTTAAAATTAATACCAACTCCTATAAAAATACGGAATATATCATTTTAAAGCCACGGAATGAAATTCAACCCTTCAGTGGGAAATAGGCACGGAAACAAACTGCAACACAGAAAAGCGTAGTAAGCATAGAGGTACTGCAGAACTCAACTACGAAAATGTTGAGACCCTTGGGCAAAATTAAAACTAAACTAATATTGAGCTGTACTTTGCTTTCAAAAGATAATAATAATAATAATTTTAGTAGGACTAAAAATGAAGGGATCAAAGACAGATAAGCTTAATCAAAATGTCACCAGCATAGCACCAACAAAGTCAAATAAGTACCTAAAAATACAGACTCACAATTTATCAGTCAGTGAGTGAAATCGTGGAGATATTTTAATAAATGGAAGCCAGAATTAAGCTATCTACAGGTTATTGACCAAATCCTGCCTGCCACATACTTTTGTAAATAAAGTTGTATCACAGTCACTTTCACTTGTTTGCACGTTGTTTGTGGGTGCTTTAGTTCTGCAGTGACAGTATGGAGTAAGCTCTGCACAGGCCGTTTAGCCCACAAAGTGAACAATAGATACAGGTTTAATAACAATGTTTGGGAATTGATTGTCTCGATGGGTGTACAACTCTATGAATATATTAAAATCCATTGGGTTGTACACTTCATACCGCTGAATTAAATTGTATGTAAAGTCATCCCAACAAAATTAGTTTTAAAAGTTATTGTCCACTTCTTCACAGAAAGTTTTGCCAGCCTCAGATAGAAACAACGCAAACATACAGTACTAAGCTCCAGCTTTTAAGTATCTATAGGACTTTATACTCAAGAGGACTTTATATTCTGTTGTTGTTGTTGTTATGTTTTGTTGTTTCTTTTCTTCAAAAAAATTTTACACTTATTGGAGTTTTCTGAAATCTTTTTATTCTTAAATTCATACCAGTTTTTCCAAGTATCTCTTTTGTGCAAGATATTTTTAAGTCTCTAGCTCAAAATCATCATGGAACATCATTTATTTTTTATATTTTATTTTACTTAAAAGATTGTCTCATAGTTCATTATACATTTTCTTTAATTGTATCTTCTGTAGAATCCCAAAAACATTATCAGTAACGCTGTGGGGAAAGAAAGGGCACTGTAACAATACTGGTGGCAATGTAAACTGGTATAACCACTTTGGGAACCAGTAGGAAGGTTCTTAAGCAAATGAAATCTAGAAATGCCACTCCACCTATCTATACTTTTTCAGAGGATCCAAAAGAGTTAAAGGTATCACATTGTATAGCAACACAAGAGCTAAATCTTGAAGGTTCTTATTCGTTCAACAGATGGTAAAGAAAACGTGGAGTGTATAAAGAAAATATACACACACGATAGAGTACTACTCATCAATAAAGAGGATAAATTTGAGTCATTCATAGGAAAATGCAATTTGGGGCCATAATACTAGCCTAACTCCTGTGACTTGCTTACACACATTCTGGTGATCCACTTAACAACTATCAAGCCAACCAAATTGACAATCAGTGTCAAATATCACATTCTATCCCTTGTCAACTTGACACCTAAACACAGTCCAAAAATCATATTCCATCTCCAAGAAAAGAAACTAGACAGGTACTAATCCCATCCTATATGGTATGCAATTATTCTGGGCACAAGCAAAACACAAAATTCCATCCATAAAGTCTCACTAGTTATTGTATGTTGAAAAAGTCTAAATCTTCTCTGAGAGTGAATTCAAACTCTTAGCTGTGAATCTCTGAAACAATCAAAAAAGTAAGTTCTATTGTCTCAGGATTCTATGACAGAGCAAACAACTCCATTCCAAAATGGAGTAATAGAAGAATAAGAAGAACAAGACTGAAAAGCAACAGAACAAATTTTAAAACTTAAATTGTCCAGGGAATATGGTGGTAAGAAATGAATTCCAGAGAGCTTCAGTAGCCACATCATGAATGATGGAGCTTGAATTACTCTCTTGAGCTGTGGATGCTATTTGTGTCTTACTTGGACAGACATCATATTTTTCTGAGTTCTCCAGCTTCCTGTAGTGTCCATAAAAACTTTGGCCTCAGCTCTACAACATCATAGACTGCCCTATCAGGAGCAAATTACCTGGACTGCAAAGCCTTCCTTCAACACTTAAATAGAAGCAACCCTGATACCATACCTCTGCATTCTGCTTGAATGAATAGACAGTGTACCTGGACAATGAAAAGTCTTTGCCTGAATAAGTACTAGCCTTCTCTGTATAACTAGACTGGCTTCTGAATACCTGGACAATTAAGCACAGTCAAATGAATCCTGGGTGGCCAGTTTTTCTATCCAACTCTTCTAAAACTAGGGATCTAGGTATTCTATTCATAAGTGAAAGATTTACTTTTGAGTGTTGTAGCCTGCACTGTGTGGAGTCTTGCTGATTCTTCAAGTACCCTCAGGTCATCTTTCTTCTTGTACCAGTTCAAGTACTTTATTTCTTTTTAATGATGCTGATGTTTTCAGCAACCAGATATTCTTTGACATTTCTTTTCTGGTTATACTCTGTTTTTCAAATCTTCTTGCTCTGACTTTTGCTGTCAATTGCTACTATAAATGTAGAACAAACTAGCAAACAGTATCCATGCTATTGCCTGAACATTGGGCTGCCTAGAAACATTCTCCATCAGATAAACTTATCGCCACTTTTAAATTTGGCTTTTTATTACACAGGAAAATAAATGTTAACAGGTTATTTGATAGAATGTAAAACAAATAGCCTGTAGTTCAATTCCAAAAAGAGTCTTTGTTTACACATAAAGCATCTTGATCCTGTTTTCACATTCCTGTTAGTAGTTTGTGCTCGTCTTTCTTTTTTTTTTTTTCTTTTTTCTTTTCTTTTTTTTTGGGGGGGGGTACCAGGGATTGAACTCAGGACCTTGAGCTTTTCAGGCAAGCAATTATTCCACTGAGCTATCTCCCAGCCCAAATTCTTTTTCTAATTTTATTTTTTGTGGGACCAGGGCTCAAACTCAGGACCTTGTGCATGCCAGGCAGGAGCTTATGCCACACAGCTATATATCCCTGGCCTTATTTTGTGTTTTTGACCTGTAACAAAAATCATGTAAGAAGTTCTGCTCACACCATTCCAGAGTTTCTACATTTCTAAATCAGATTTAAATCATTCATAAACCAGATTTAAAGACACACGAGCAGGCACAGTTACAGCACAACTCCATTTCTCTGGCACCAATGTTCTACTTTGGTCATATTTTTCTATTGCTAGAACAATATACCTCATGCCTGCAACTGTAAAGAGGAAAAATTTAATTGGCTCAATATTTCAGAAAGTTCCATCTGTGGTCAGTTTGCTCCAAGAAGATTAACCATCATAGTCTATCATTTTCACTGGAATTTTAAAAGGCCACCATATAAAATGCTGCCTCCCTTCTTATATTTGTCATTCTCAACCTTTTCTTTATAACACTTAGGTCTGTTTTTCTATCATCATGCAATTTATCATATACTTCCAAAATCATACATGGGAAGATGTGGTGAGGTAGAATGAATGAGAGATTGAATAAAAAAGTTAATCCTGATTTGTTGGCAAGTCAACACAGTCTTTAATATTTGCCCTTGTCAGCACTGCATGACAATATAAAGATCATTAAATTCATCATCAATTGGTAGTAGATTGGTTTGAGTTCATCAAATAATTAGAGAAAAGGTATTTTAAATGAAAAATGTAAATCCTCCTAGAAATATATGTATAGATACACATATATAATATTACAATTGTACAACATTATTTAAATTGGCATTTGAAAATATCTGAAACTGAAAAAAATAATATTCAATGTCTAACATAAGTATATCTGTCTTGGAACAATATTCTCTGTGCTCCCCTCTTCAATACCTTTTATATCTATGAATTGACTGAGTATATTGCAAAATTATATTTAATAGGCATGCTAAATGAATTTCATTGATTGTTTCATTTTTAAAAAATAAAATAAAATTATCATATATATAAATAGGTGTGAAGGAAGCTAAATTCATCAGTCCTTTTATATTTCTATTTGTTTCCTTTACTCAGAAGATTTTTGATTCACATTCTTCATGAGCAAGTATGGATGTCCCACTGTGCCCTGGCATATTAGGCTCTAGTTTATAAATTCAAACTTGGATTTGAACCTTTAAAATTATTGTGAGATAGCTTGTCTTTGTAAGGATAATCTCACAAATCATAAAAGTGTGTCTACATTTTTATTGCTAGACTGATACTTACTTTGTATTCAGAGAAAGGTAATTACATGTATATCCCCATAAAATTTCCCAAGCAGCATCTCCTGGGAACTCTTAAGAATGATTTCCTCACTGAAATTCTCTACATGTAAAACAATTTCCCTATGAGCCCTGACATAATTTTCTTTAGTTTTTGGAAGCTGTTCAAAAACCTACAAAGAAAAAGTAGGATTAGATATAGACCTAAAATTTGAACAAAAAGCAAAAAACATGGAAACATCACAGTATGTCTACCTACAATGTCATGCTGGACCTCACGGAATAGATATTATAAAACTCGTAGCAAAATGTTAGACGCCAACTACAAGCAATTGGCATTGCAACTAATATCAAGGACATGTATTCATCTATTTTGGGTTTGAAGCACAAAAGGCAAGCTCCTCCTTCCTGTTCTGAGAAATGCCAATAAAGAAGACTGACCCCGAGTTCAGCGTGAAACTGTTGGAATTCTCCCTGCTACTGGCTTTTACTAAAACCATGGTACAACACTCATGTACAGAGCACAGTTCATTGATGCCATACAGGCTAGACTTTTATAGATTGTGCCTCAGACAAACATTCCCCAGGTTATCTGAAATAAATCTTTTCACTATTCTCTTACAAGAATAACTTTACTATGCCTTACATGAAAATAGTAGAACTAATACAACTTCTCATTACATAATATATACATCACTTTTTAAATTTATTAATATATGTAGAGTACATAATATTTACATTCTTTATGGGAAGTTACTAATGTGTACATAACAACTTTATCTCCTTTCTTTATCAAATTTTAAAGTACATGTCACAAATATATATCCTTAACTTACGCTGCAGCTTTGAGTTCCAGACCATATAAGAAAGTACTGCGTTTCCAGGTTTGTCTCCTCTAAACTTCATGTTGGCATTGCTGAAAGGTGAGTTGTTTGGCAGGTTATGGAGCACAAAGGGTTCATCTTCCTGGTGAAAGTAGTCCCACTACAAAAGGACAAGTGCAGTCTCGCCTTTCACCTTTCCTACCACTGTCATGTGAAGATCCAGGCTTCCTTGCCACCAGAGGACACAGCATGCAATAAATGCAATATGTTGGATGAAAAGAATAGGCTCACCAGACATGGAATTTACCAATGCCTTGACCTTAGAGACTCCAACCTCCACAACTTTCAGATAGTAAATTTTGTCTATAAATCACCCACTTTTGGATACTGTATTCTGTTATAGCAGAACAAAATGTACAACTATACTGAAATTGTTAAAACATTTTCCTTTAGGTAGTTATAAAGTTATGCATTTATATCCATTCTGTGAGAATTGGATTAATATATCTTTCTCACAAGTATAAATATTATGGAGATGGATAACATGACTATTATATTAATCATTGCATCTTCAGCACTTACTTCTGTATCTTACAAATTATTTTCTATTAAAATAATTCATCTTATGAAAATGTAAATGTACTAGGGCCCTACTATTCATTTGACAAAGAGCAAAGTTATATGGCCTTATCTTGAAGAGTATCTTATAATCCTTCAATCTTAACAGTCCAAACATATCTGTCTGGCTGGCCAAATAGCTCAGCAGATTAAAGTGCCTGCAAGCAGGTGCAGGGACCCTGGGCCTGCATATATATATTATCTTCAAAACTAAAACCTCCATCTCCTGCTAATTCAATACTTGCAAGTCCCCATAATCTGCTTTATCTTTTCTTAGCAGCTCGTTTTCCAAAATATTATTTATTTAATTATCATGTCTATTGTTTATGGGTTGCCTCTTCACACTAGAAGTCAAGTACAATGAAAATAAAAATTAAAGTCTATTTTGTTGAATGCTGACCCAATTTAAGACTGAAAGTATTTTAAAGATATTTAAAAAAGAAATGTTTAAGGGCCGGGGAGATGGTTCTGTGGAATAAGTGCTTCCCTGGCAAGCGCAAGGGCCTGAGTTCAATCCCCAGTTCCGCAAAAGAAAAGGAAAGAAATGTTTAGAAATTGTTATAGTTATATTGGACTTTTGTAACAGTTACAGTTACAGGACTTTATAAATGTTCACTGGATGTAAATGACTTAATATGTCTAACATTTACTATTCATAAAATATCTTACTCAAAAGCTGTTTCTCCCTTCAACACTTTTACTATATTTCATTATATTATAAAGCATTATGTAATAATGACTGAATGATACTGATGTTGCCCCTTATGGACCAATCAGCAGTGTCTGAAATCATTTGTGCTTGTATGACTTGGGGTAGAGGATGCCAATGGCTTTCTGGTGGTAGAGGTACCATCTTTAATGCACAGGGTAGCTCTTCACAGTTAAGAATTAGGAAGCCCAAGTTAGGCTGAGGATGAGTGATTCTGAACTAATTTCTCCATGTTGCCCACTGAGATGCCTTTTGCCAGGTAATTAGCATTGTGACATGTCAAAAGCTTTCCCTCAGTTCTGCCCTATCTTTTCTCATTTGTTTTAACTTCAGGTTTGTTGCTTAAGTTTTGAAGAGTGTTACTGTGGAGACAAGTGTTCATAGAATTTTTCAACCTTCATTTTATTAATATTTAGCTTTCGTTTTTTGTACACAGCTCAGAACATGTAAATACACTAGCATTATATCTGATGGTGGGTCTGAAAGATGCACGGTTACCTAACCTCTTTTCGAGCTAAATTCTCAGTTCAAAATAAAATTTCATTTAATATTTCAATAACTTTCATTTAAGTACCTGAGAGCAAAGATATTATATATAGTATACATATTTTG
>NW_004524715.1:5832251-5842135 GCF_000260255.1 Octodon degus
ATTGTATACATATATAAAGATATTTTATATATTCACATACGTCATATAAATATACCACAGTCCAATATGACTAACAATTTCTAAACATTCCTTTTTTAAATATTTCAAAAATACTTTGAGTCCGAAATTGAGCCTCAATATTCAACAAAATAGACTCTAGTTTTTGCTTTCATTGTAATTGATTTCTAGAGTGGAGAGGCAGCCAATAAACAATAGACATGCTAATTAAATAAATAACATTTTGGAAAACAAGAACTGCTAAGAAAAGATATAGTAGATTATGGGAAATTTCAAGTAGTGAATTAGCAGGAGATGGAGGTTTTAGTTTTAAAGACAGATATATTTGGACTTTAAGACTAGGATTATAAAATAATCTTCATATAAAATATATATGTGTATAATTATATACATATATTACTATAGTTTTATGTCTGATACAACCATTCAAATCATTGAATTTTAAATCCCATCTGATTTCAATGTGTCTTCTTTCAAACACCATTTTACTAAGAATATCAGTTTACCAGTCACTATATACTTCTGAGCATCTAGATTGTGACTAACAATGAGAGCTAAATTTTCAGAGTATTTTTTTTTATAATTACTGAAGGACTTCTAGTAATTCACTTTCTATGCAGACTAAAATATAAATTGGGACTTACTTGTGCTCTATGAATTAAAATGCACATTAAGTATTAAATAATTTGTATACAGGCCGAATTAAATAATATGTCCCCAAGGATTATAATTACTCTGAATTTTCTTGTTCACTGCAGTACCCTCACTATATAATTATCATGTAAACAGTGTTCAATTAATGTTTTAGGTAAAAGAAAATTCCTTAGCATTATGAGTGAGACACTTAACTTTAATACGACCTATGGATTCTATTTGTTCTTACTTTTCTTATAAGTTAATTTCAGGTAATAGCACAGATGTTTTAATAAAGATTCTGAGTCTGCATTTTTGCTCGCTGAGCAAAATGGTGTGAAGATAAGCAATACTTGTCATAAGAATCAAAATGACAAGCGAATCCATCATCTGATTTGTCTATGTAACCCAGATTAACATTCTGGCTCTCTTGATTCTGTATTGTCTTCATTTTCTCACACCAATCTAAAGATAACTACCATATTGCATATCAATTGATATCTCTCCACACAATATTTTATCACTTGCTTACATTACAGTAGTCTTGGTTACCACTGTGTGTGTGTGTGTGTGTGTGTGTGTGTGCACGCGCACACGTGCATGTGTGAGCATTAAGAGGCAGTACGCTGGAAGTGGGTCAGAATGCTTTCTAATTCCCTTGATGCATTTAGATTTATTGACACTAGTTATTGGGAGCCTATTCTTTTAAATTAGGCTGCAGAAGGAGGACAAGAATTGTGTGTAAAGGTAGCTAAAGTAGAAATTGGAAAAATGTAGAAACTAAGAAGTTCTAACATATGATGGTTCTGAAGTCTGTTATGCTTTGTGTCTAGTTGTCCCCCAAAAGCCTCACGCAGTTATGGGTGGACTTCTAGATTTTGTGATTAATTCATCATCCAGCGCTGGGATTATGGATGTGAGTGCTAGCCCTGGTTGGGGCGGATAGCCTGAATGCAACATGAGGGAGGCAGACTCGCTCTCTGTGACTGTCGTTGCCTCTACTCCTCCTTTTTGCTCTTGCCATTTTGATGTTTTCCACTTCCATGAACTGCTGCCCTCTTTTATGTGCCAGGCTACTCTGGAACCAGCTGAGCATGGATGGAAATATCCACAAACTGTGAACTAAATAAACCTTTCCTTCCTTAATTTTGGGTGTCAGATCTTTTGCCCCAGCGACAATAAAAAAGTAACTGAGACAAAGTCCCAATGATGAAGCATAGTCAATTTATTTTTTATTGCACAACAAATAGTTATAAACTTAGGGACTTAAAACAACACCCATTATTTGTGACCCCAGACCAGAATTCCAGAAATAAATTGAGCACATGTTTCTGCTCAAGATCTCGCAACAAATAAAGATTTTGGCTGGCACTATGCACTAAAGCCTCTTTGAAACTTACCTGGTTGTTGCTAGAAAATCCAATGTAAAAGAAGTGATTATCATATGTGGAAGGGGAGAAGAGACCAATGAAAGAGAGAGATATATTCAAAACTGCAAAGAAGAATTTCTTGGTGATTTAGTGCCAGAAGGGCAGCAACAAGATTAGTGAGTCCTAAGTGAGGAAAATTAGTTTATGTATTGATCAGGAAAATTAGTTTATGTATTGTAAAGGTGAGCTACATGCAAGCTAAAACATACCTGATTTATTTCAGGGTGTTTGTCATGGAGATATAAGGTGTATTCCTGGTGCTGAGAACATCAAAGATTGCAGTCTCCGTATACCACTCTAGTGATTTTATTTATAGTATGCTAGGAAAACAGGCCAAGGTTACTCAGGAGCAATCATAACAGTTATGATGGATACAGTCAGGTCTAAGTGGATCCCTACAATACTTGCAGGCAGAAGTAATTTCTTTGCAATTGTGAAAGTTTTGTGTGGTAGATTAACTAATGAACAACCTGTGACACCCAGCTGAATTGAATCAGCTTGGCTCTGTGTGCAGAAGGCCCACCTGATGACTGTTGCCAATGGCATAAAAAAGAACAGTAGGGGAAGATGGGTTGCTGTTGATTCTCCCAGAGAAGCTTGTTGTGCTGGTCTTCCTAGAGTTGACTCAGGTTTTTCCATTGTCAGAGGAACTTTTGTCCTCACTGTCGCTGAGGATGGCTGTGGTTCTCTTTGTGAAAGCTCTGGTCCTCACTTCAAGCATTGCTTCCTGGCTCCAGTGCAGATTTCCCAGAAGGCATAGATTCTTCATTTGACTGACACAGACTTTACAGCTTCCACCATTGGCCTTTAGGGAATGTTCTTGATATTAACTCACATGAGACATTGTCATAAGCTCTAATGACAGAATCCAGGCCTTTAGATGGATCTTTTGGAGCTCTCATATGCAAGCAGATCCCTTGTGCTCTTTGGCATTTGACTTTTGGGTGAATATTATAAAAATAATCCTATAAATTATGTGCCCTGTATTAAATCTATTCCCTTGTAAACACTGACCACAACATTTTGTCACCTCATTTCTTCAAAGCCTGTTATTTCTAGGCTTTCTTTTAATTGGCTTATCTGGCTAAGATGGGCCGACTAAGAACAATACCATCTTTTTTCTTTCTTTTAAATGCATTTGGTACAGGGTCTTACTATGCAGCTAGGACTTGCAGTGCTCCTCCTCTTTTCAGCCTCCCAGAGGCTAGGATGACAGGCTCCCAGAGCTGGGATGACAGGCATGCACCACCACACCTGGACTCGGTGGCAGGCTCCGTGTGCTCAAGGGGGGGGGCTGGCGTGTGTGTGGTGCCAGGATCAAACCCTGTCCCTGGGCTTGCCTGAGCAGGTGCTTAGTCCACTGAGCTATCTCATCTGCCCTGAACAATATTCCCTTTTGATTAATAAAATGTAACTAATTTCAAGCCCTACTTAATCTACTAATATATCACAAAACATGATCATGTTTTGTTACACTCAAAGCAATAATGTCATATAAAGTGCACACTACATGGGCCAAAAATAACAGAAACCATCTGAACATTAACTATAAGATGAGTTTGAACAGGCATTATCTTTTTTTACCTATAAATATGAAGAAACACAGAACCAACAGAAAACATATACCAAATCTAAATAAAATATCATGTTAGCTTTCCATCACTATAACAAAATACAAGAGATAATAGACTTCTAAAGAGAAAGAAGTCTATTTGGGCTCAGAGTTTTAAAGGACCTAGTCCATGCCCTCGTTAATGTAGGACTGTGGCAAGGCAGCACGTCATGGTAGGGAGTACAGTGTAACCAGCTCATGACAGGGGAGCAAATTACATACAGGGAAACCAAGGGACCTAGGTCCTGTGGTTCCTTTCAGGACCAGACACACCCCCAAGACCTGAAGACTGGCCACCCACCAGGTCTCAATCTTTAGAGTTTCCACTACTTTGCCATAATGTCTTTCTGAAGGGCAATCTTTCATGCACAGACTCTTGAAATCTGAACTGTACTAGCTCGGATGCTTATAGGAAACAGGACTCAGCTGTTAGAAAGGGGAGAAATGGCTCCAGAGGCAGGATCACAGGGCAGGACAGCATCTTCTCTGTGGGAAGTGTGAACAATGCACCACTCATTCGGGTGTCCAAGTGTGGTGCCTAGGGAAAACCCTCAGTGAACATAGTCTAAAGTACATGTGACATATTGTGTAGAAGTTCAAAGAATTGCCCAGAGAGGTTTCATTGATTGATGAGGGAAAAGTCACACAAGCTTTAGAATTTGTAACACACTAAATTTTAATGTAGATTTGACTTCTTTACATTTAAGCTATTTATTTACCATGGTTCAATTTTGAGAAATTTAATAGTAAACTATGTTCATGTTTTGGTACAGTTTTAGTGTTATCTGCTCTGAGTAGCCTCAAAAACCAAAGACATTCAAAGTAGCTAACAAACAGCCAAGATGGGAAAATAATAAAAACTTAGAGTCTTATTCTCTTCAATGTTCAAGCTCACTTCTCTAAGATTCTACAATCCATGGAACTTGTAATATTCTCTGTGTTTTAAAATAGAAAACAACTTAAAATCACAGGACTACAGCAAAAATCTCCCTTGCCTATGAAGATTTGCTTTGTAAATATACTCCTGCCAGTGACTTCAGACAAAATTAAAATTTGCATCTTAAACCTCATCAGACTTTTGTGGAGAACTCTCCCTTGTCTTCTTGTTCTAGAACCGCATTTACTCCTGATCTGCTGTGTGGCATAATGTAGATAATATTACCTCATACTTACCTGTAAGCGGCAAAGAGAGAGTATAACTCTATTCTCATAAAATGCTTCTATTTGTTCTGTAACCATTCTCTCATATAAAGAGGAATGTGTTTAGAATATACTGACCTAAAATATCTGAGAAGGAAATTATGTTTTACCAAAGTTATGATATCAAACACAAAAAAATGAAACCCTTTCATGAATAGAATCAAATATTGAAGATAACAGTAAAAAGAATATGTGACCATTACTAATTGAGAAGATGAAACTGAATACATATATGAAGTGTATTTTTTCTTGTGATGAGATCATAAAACCAAATCATTAGCTAATCTTTTCCCCATGAAAAGATGATCAGAAATTATGGTGGTTGGGCCAGGGAGTTGGCACAGTGGAATAAGCACTTCCCTAGCAAGCACAAGGGTCTGAGTTCAATCCCCGGTTCCGAAAAAGAAAGAAGAAAGAAAGAAAGAAAGAAAGAAAGAAGAAAGAAGAAAGAAGAAAGAAGAAAGAAGAAAGAAGAAAGAAGAAAGAAGAAGAAGAAGAAGAAGAAGAAGAAGAAGAAGAAGAAGAAGAGAAGAGAAAAGAAAAGAAAAGAGAAGAGAAGAAAAGAAAAGAAAAGAAAAGAAAAGAAAAGAAAAGAAAAGAAAAAGAAATTATGGTGATCCAGTAGCAGCAGCACTCAAGGGCAGTACAAGGACACTCACCAAGGTCAGCAGTAACATGTGTTAGAATGGTGAAAAAGAAGCTAGCCAAAGGAAGTTGACTGCAAAAAAGAACCTAAAAAGATATAATCCAGAAGCAGGAGTACTTTGAATAATAAATAGTGCTTCCCCTGCGTCCTAGGCACTGCTTACAGACCATGTCTAGAGATAAGGCCATTTTGGGAAATGGAGAAATTCTTCTGGAAAGAGAAAATGAGTGCAATAGCTACCCATCATCACTCAGCCCTACTGCCAGTGCTGTCAGTCCTCACTGGGTTAGTTTTCCCATGTATCAAGATTCAAGACCCAGAAAGTCAGATATTTGGGAGGGATGGCCTCCTTGGACCAGGACACGGTGAGGAGCACAGCTACAGAGACCCCCCCTCCCCAAGGGTAACAATTGGGATGGAACTGGATCTTTAGGTGTACAGAGAGACAGAGTTTACAGCCCTGTATTTGGACCTGGTACTGAGGACCACAAGGTCTATTAAATAGTGGGGGAAAGCAGGGCTAGCAGTGCCTGGGACCTGTGAGAAATGGGTGAATGAAAGACTCCAAAACTATCCCAGTGAAACTGCCTTCTTCTGGTCTCCGTATGACACTGAAATCATAGAGTAAAGTGTGAACCAGTAAGCAGCCCCATAACTGGGACACACAACCATTAAGAAGCACAGAGAAGACTCAGGAGCAGCAGTGGCTGAGGTGTCTTCTGCTGATTCCCACCTGAAATTGTGGACCCATGAGTACAAGGAAGACAGATAAATGCTTGGATTGCACAGGGCAGATACTATCTCCCGTCTGACCCAAAGGTCACTAAAGTCTCTGGCTAGAGAAAGGCTAAATAATGTATGGCATAGCTATAAAATGAGCTCCTCACAGTCTGAGAAGGGAACCAGAGAGAACCACAGAATGTACAGGAGCACTACATGAAACCCTAACGCTAATAGCTATGAAGGGAGGGAAATGAATGCTCTTCTACCATTACGAGAACACCAGAGACTCAGGTGCACGATGGCCCGAAAACAGCAGCTACACCAGTCACTGTACAGCCAGTACAACAGCCATCTTAGTCACTCTCTCCTACCCATAAAAACAGCTGAAGGAAGAGGATTATTTGAATTCATGATTTCCATCCACAATGGGCTGGCTGGCAGACAGTAACAGAATGGAGTAGGTGCAGAGAGAGGAAAAGAGCAATAGAGGAAAACCTGGGGAGGAAGATACACCTTCTGCCTGGGCCCCCTCCTGAGAGCACATACAGTTCTGAAATCAGTGGATTAATCTAGACATGAGCATAGCGGCTACATTGTCCAAGCTCTGTCCAAAAAGCACACCTCTGAATGCCTGTGCCTCTTAAGGGCCATTCTAGAGCTAAACTACCATACCAACATAGAGGATAATTGTGCAATTCCTTCTTTTTTTCATGTTTGATCTTTGTACATACTTGTGTATGTTGGCTATTGCTTACATAATATTCTGTGTTCTTTAGTTACTTACATGCACCTATGTCAACGGTTGTTTCCTATCAACAGAGGATAATTGTACACATTATCTTTGACAATCAATTAAATACCCAGATACTATCTCCCTATAACTTCTCTCATAATCTGTAATCTCTTACTTTTCCTGCACTTTATATCTTCCCCCATAAGTGGTTTTTCCTCAGCTCTTTCTTCTCTCATATATTTTTTCTTTCCCTTTATCTTTTTTCTCTTTAGTATGTGCTAGTAGGATTAATCATTACACTTTTTTTTTCTTTTTTAATGTTTAGCACGTTATATTTCATTATCCCCCCTTGTTTTTTCTTGGATAGCAAAATACTTGAGATTACTTAAAGAAGTCATTGCTCACCTGATATTACGTAAGGTTGGCTTCAAAACTGCTTGTGTTAGCAGTAGTTACCCTCTTCTCTCATAAAAACTATTAGAGGTTGAATTTAACATTCAGAACAGACTAAGGGAAAACTCTTACATTAAGATATAATTGTAACACTGGGTAAATGAAAATGAGAAACTATTCATCAAAAAGACTCCCATAGAACAGTGGAAGAGACTAGCCTCATTTGATCTGCAAAACTTACACGAAATCATAATTTTAATGAGAAAACAAGGCAACAAACTGCCTCCAAAATCTTTTGACTCTTCAAAGGTGATCCCAGGTATCATGTTAATAATATCACTTAGTTATTACATCCTGATCAGGTTCTCAAAATCCCAAATGAATGTACAGTGAAGAATAAATAAAAGAGGTAAATGGAATGATTTCAGGACTCTGGAGGGTCAAAGTTTTCTCACGGAATTTGAGATCCTTTGTGCTAAGACCAAGACCTTCTCTGGGTGTCCTGTATTTATGTAGTTATCATAAGAAGGGAGGGAAGTACTTAAGAAGGTAAGAAACAATTCAAGGACTTCTCCATGCAAACTACTAAGTTCATCCACCCAAAAGTGAGGTTCCTGAGGCTATAGTCTTTATGGAGATGAAGTTGGATCCAGGTATCCTTGGCTGTGACCTTGTCTTATCCTTTGAGACTTTCTGGCTTCATATGCCATTACAGGCCTCATAGGGATCAATGACTCAAAGAGGTTCACTTACTATGAGTCTGCCACCCATCTCCAGACAAGGGGCCTAGGCTTTGGACAGACTCACAGGTAAACATGAAAAGCTCACTGATTAACATGAGCCCCACTGAGGGCTGCTTCACAGTGGTCTCCATCATTCAGTGATACTGAAATGGGTGAGATTTTTAAAAATTCAAAAAATGGTAATTGAAATGACTGAAGAGATCAAAAAGACTCAAATAAATAGATAAGTCAATTACTGAAATTACCAACCTTAAAGAAGATATATAGAAATATTTAAGTAAACTAAGAAATATAATGTAACATACAAAAGACTATTTTTAGTAACAAGATAAAAGTTATGGAAAAATAACCACATCACACACATTCCAGGATGAAAAAGCTTCCTTAAGTCAAAATAAAAACTCAATTGAAGGTGTTTTCAGTTACATAAGACATGTCAGAGAAGAGAATATCAAAATTTGAAGGCACGTTGAACATATTACAACCCTGTCAATAATAAGGAAAATATAACAAGAAACAATCTAGATTATACAAGACCTTGCAAAATATCATAAAACAACGAACTTAAGACTCATCAAAGGCAATGAGTATATCAAATTAGATGTTTCTGACAAAAAATGCACCAAAAATCATATAAAAATTTCTTAAATATAAAAATGTGATTGATACTCAATGACATAGACATTTAGGACTCCAACAGACACAAGAACAAGAGAACAAAAGAATCTCTCCACAATTCACTGTCAAAATGCCAGAAATTCAGAACAAAGAAAAATGCTAAAAACTATAAGAACTGTCAAACAACCTCTACAGAGAAATCCATCCCAATAGCAGATTTCTACACAGAAACCTTAAAGGCCTAAAGTGAGGGCTTTCAGCTCCTCAATTCTTAGAAGGAAATAATCACCAACCCAGATTACTATATCTTTCAAATATATCCTTGTATGTTAAATGTGAAATGCAGACCTTCCACCAGAAGGAAAAAGTAAGAAACTCAAGAAGACTGAGCCACAATGCAGAAACTACTTAAATCTTAAACAAATATAATGAGGATAACATGCATGAGGCCAAGGGAAAGCATGACTCTTCCCAAGAGAGTGGTTGAATGAAGAAGAGCAGAAAGGAACTGAGCCCTAGAAGAACACCATAATGACAGCAGCTGATATGGACTTTGAAATAACAGTCTAAGTTAATGATCTTAGTCCTCAACAAAAAGTCACAGAGTGGCAAACTGCATCAAACATCAAGATTTGTGTTCAGCATGCAAGAGACAAAGATCATCTACAAAGTATACAGACTGAAATTGAAATGATGAAAGACAATACTCTAAGAAAAGACAATACTCTAAGTTCAAAAACAAGCACTTGTAGATATTCTACTATAAGACAATGTTAATTTCAAGCTAAAACTTCAAACAGAGGTAAAGACTACCCACTGGCAGAGGAAACAATTCACCAAAAAGATATAACAATTGAACACATATATGCACCAAATATCAGTATACCAAATTTTGTAAAATAAATACTCTTCATAAAAAAGGACAGAAATCCAAAAATATAACCATAATGGATGCCCCCAACATTCACTATCTATAAAGTTAAACTACAGTGGAGAACAAATGAATTTAGCAGGTATCTTCAGAGTGTTTCATCCAACAATAGCAGAATACACATTTCATTAAGCAGTCCAATAATTTTCAGCAAAATAGAATGTATTTTAGATCAACAAGCATGTCTTAATAAATACAAAGGCC
>NW_004524715.1:5843224-5843754 GCF_000260255.1 Octodon degus
TAAGATGTTTGAAATGCAGTGAGATAGTGAGGTTAAGCTTGATAGCCTAAATTGTTTGATAATGGCAATGGGCTTGTCTTATGGATGGTTGACAACCTAAGCTTGCAGACCAGAATTAGAGAAGGGGGAGGGCTGCAAGGAAAGCCAACATTTTGGCCCTGGCCTTCTAAGGTCAATTAGGTCTCAGGATATGTGAGAACTTGTGCTGTAACGTCATGTACCTTGGTAGTGTCCCAAATTTTCTGATCAAGAAGATTGTAGGACCAAAGAGGAGGGTGGTCAATGACGTGGAGTGTGCCTGGGGAGAGTCACATGGGGAGGAGACACTCTCTCAGGCTTTCACAGAGAGCACATTGGCCAAGCATTGGCCATGACTCATCCACATGGCTGCACTGACAGGGGTTCTGCAGTCTGAGGTACAGGATCTCGGGATGGATCCTGGGGGCATTTCACTGACCTTCTCAGACCAAAAAGCTACAACTCTTGTTGCACAGGTCCTGCTTTACCTTGGTCTTAACCATCCAGTAGAA
>NW_004524715.1:5843854-5850024 GCF_000260255.1 Octodon degus
AAAATTTTAAAAAGACATTTAGATAAAAAAATACAAAGTATTAATGAATCATTAATACAAAGTATTAATGAATTGTAACTTTCAAATCATAAACAAAACCTTTTAAGCTTAGTTAGTATCAACCTTAATCCAATTTACTAAAAGAACGAGAGAAAATATCTACATCAATAAAATTAGAAATTAAACCATGAAATTACAGCATATCTCACTACAATTCAGAAGCTCACCAGAAAACATTTTGAAAACTATTCTAATGAAGATCAAGAAGAAATGAATAAATTTCTAGACACATCTTCCTTACCAAATTGAACCAAGGTGTCTGAAGATATACACAAGAGATTGAGGTTAGAATAAGAATACTCTAAGGCCTGATGGATTTACCATTGAATATTATTTTTGAAGCAAGGCCTTGCCAGGTAATTCCGTGTGGCCTCCAACTCATACATAGCCCAGGCTGGCCTGGAACGCCAAGAAATCCTCCTGCTTCAGCCTCCTCAGTTTTGGGATTACAGACATGAGCATCCCCTCCTGGTCTATCAAGTTGTAAGGCCTACAGTCTTATAACTTCTGCACGTAATAAGGAAAAGAATGCTTCCAAACACATTCCACGAAGTCATCATTATCATGATACTAAAACCAGAAAATAAATCAACAAAGAAATAATACTGCTGGCCAAAATCTTTCATGAACATGGAAGCAAAAATCCCCCATAAGAGTTGTACAAACAGAATTAAACAATTTACTAAAAAAGGGAGGGATGAAAAGGAGACACAAAAAGAATGAAAGTGTTGTGTACATGGACCAGCTCCCCATGATATATGTAATCATTATATGCTGAAAATATATGCTGATAATTTTTTTCCAAAAGTAAAGATCAAATAGAAATATTTAACTCCATCTAGGACTTTGGGGATGTTTCCACTGCATCAATTAATAAATATAATGCACTCTGTAAATATAATCAAGGATAAAAAAAATCACATGGCAATCTTAGTGAATGTAGAAATCTGACAAAACGCACCTTTTTTGGCTCTTAATTCCAACTGATTAAAGCAGTCTATAGAAACTCACTGCCAATATCACACTGAATATTAAAAACCTGATTGTATTTACTCTAAAATCAGGAAAAAGACAAGGGTGCACATTCTTATCAATCAATTTTTAAGATTTGAAAGCTTAACCAGAATTATCAGGCAAGAGAAAGGGAGAAAAGTTATGAATATGAAAGTGTCTGGGTTAGCTCACAGTTTGTGCGGGTTTTCAGTTCAGCTGGCTCCAATGTAGAGTGGCTCAGGGTAGAGGGCAGCAGTTCATGGCAGCAGAAAGCATCAAAACAGCCAGAGCAAAAAGAAAGGACAGGTGGCAGTGGTGGAGAGAAAGCTTCTCTCTCTTCCTTATACTGCATTTAGGCTCTCTGCCCCAGGGCAAGTGTAGCATTTACACCCATAATCCCAGCAGCACTTACACCCATAATCCCAGCATTAGATCATGAATTAACCACAAACCCTCGAAGCCCACCCCATGACTGTTTGAGGTTTTGAGACACATCTAGACACAACCCAAACAGAAAGGAAGAACATAGCTGTACTTATTCATAAATGATATAATATTCTACATAAAAATGATCCCCAAAACTTCACCAGCAGACATTTTTACATCATACAAGTAAATTCTGCAAGTGGCAGTATTGAAAGTCAATACACAAAAAGTCAACTGTGTTCTTATATACTAATAATGAGCGCACCAAGAGAGAAAGCTAAAAAAATTCCACTGACAATGGGCTAAAAAACAAATAACCACAAATCAACCTGACCAAGGAAGTGAAAGAACTCTGAAATAAAAACAGAATTCCGAATAAAGAAGTTGAAAAGGATATTTGAAAATGGAAAGACATTTCTTGTTTTAGGATCAGCAGAATTAATATTACTAACAATGGCTGAATTACCAAAAGTGATGTATACGGAAAAATTGGAACCTCTATGAAAATACCAACACTATTCCTTACAAAAACTGGAAAACCAATATTAAACCTCATATGGAAACAGAAAATACCCAGAAGCTAAAGCAATCCTGACCAGTGCTGGAGGCATCACTGTACCGAATTATAAATTAGATTAGAAATTTACAGTAAGAAAATAGCTCAGTACTGGGATAAAAATAGAAACATAAACCAATATAATAGAACATAAGTCATAACAAACCCATGTACCAATAGCCATCTGCTTTCTAAGGAAGGGGCCAAAAAATACATTAGAGAAAAGATAGCCTCTTGACCAAATGATGCAGGGAAAACTGGATATCTTCATGTTGAAGATTTAAACCGATGCTTCACCCTATGAAAGACCTAGAGGCAAAACAGAAAATTTAAAATTTCTGGAAGAGGATGCAGGGGGAAAACTTGATGCCATAAGCATAAGAAAAATGTTTTTGCATAAATGTCCAATACCATAAGAGATAATACAAAGAATAAAAAAATGGGATTACATCAAATTCAAAAGTTCTGCACAACAAAGGAAGCAATGAAGTACAAAGATAACCTAGGAGAAAAATATTACTACCTGCTTTTCTGATAAAAGTCTAAAGTCTAGTGTATATAAAAAAATTCACGCAGCTTCCAGGGTTCAATACCCAGTGTGCCATGCCGGTCCCGCCCCTGGGGCACACTGAGACACAACTGAGACTGGGTGTGGAGGTGCAAGCCTGTAATCCCAGGGCTTGGAAAGCTGAAAACAGGAGAATCACTGCAAATCAAATCTGTATAGTGAGACCCTGTATACACGGCACTAAACACATAAAAATAAAAAATTAAAATTAAAAAAAAAACACTTCTCAAAAGAAAAAGTACAAAAGACCAGTAAGTATGTGAAAGCTTTATTCAATAATTTTAGTTATTAGGAAAATGCAACTCTAATATTCTATCTTACTACAATCAGAACATATCAAGAATATATAAAAGCAGTAAATGCTGGTGAAAATGCTGAACAAAAGAACTATCCTCCAACATTTGTTACTAAGTAAACCAGTACAACCACTATGGAAATTAGTATGCAGATTTCTCAAAAAACAGAAAAATATAAGTTTCATTTGACCTAGCTATACCTCTTCTGGGTATATTCCAGAAAGTCTAAATACCCGTGATCAGATGAATGGATAAGACAAATATTTTTCCAGTCTAAATAGAAAGAATTATAAAACAGGACATAAGGATTCATTTTTCATATAATAAAGGTAAAATCAAGGAAAGGCAAGTTACTTTGACATTACACAGATTGCATTAAATAAACAATTTATTAAATTTTCATTTATAATATAATTTGATATTTCTATACAAAGAATAAAGACAACTACAAGCAAACAAAAACATATATAAGATGATAGGAGAGGCATGAACACTGATCCTTAGGAAACCTACATATAACTTCTAGAATTGCTACTTTGAAAATGATATTTGAATTTATTGACACAAAAATGTTTCTATTGGCCTGTGGGCTTCTCATAAATTCAATTTTTGCTGAATCATGTACTTCATTTACTTGCATTACAATGATAGTCATATTCATTTTGTGGATTTAATGATTAACTTTCTCCCCCAAGCAAGAAGGTATAGGCTGGGAATATAGTTCATTGGCACAGTGTCTGCCTGGCAAGCAGAGGTCATGAGTTTGATTCCTGGTACTATAAAAAATAAATACGGTATATTAGTGACATGATTTAACACTTATTATAAACAGTCAGGCAAAATTGTAAGTAATAATAGTTTTTGCATTTGAAATGACAACACTGCAGAACTGACACCTGAAAGAGGAAAGAATACAGGCTTTAAGAATATTAGCTAATCTTCTGAACACTGGGATAAGTAACCTAGCAGTACTCAGGGATTTCAGTGAATTGAAGAAAAAATAGGGTGAAATTCCAGAAGTCAAGGTGGTTGGGATTTATGAAGTAGAATACTAGGAATTTGTTTTCAGTGCTTGATACGATAGTGGCATGGTTTTCTGTTTTGACTCTGGTGGAGGGACTCAGAGTGAAAGGTACTGTGTGTAATACACTTCAATGGAGCATAGATGGTTGTTTAGTTATACTGTAACACAAGCTATACACTCATGGGTATATTCACATTTTTATCAAAAAGGAAAGCATTTTTGGTGAGAAAGTAATCAAAAAGTACTATTTGGTATTTCCTTATAAAGCTAATTTTAACAGAACTCAAATAATTGTATCAAAAACTTAATTAAAATTGGTGTTTTATGTATAAATTTGCAATCTCATAATATATTAATATTTATTTTAATAAATTATAAGACTTTAAAAACTGTACCTAGCATTATTAAGTTATTAGATATGGAAAATTTAAAAAATACTAAACTCTACGTTATTGTTCAAAATTATAGAAAGTCCATTAAAATATGTGCTTAACCAACACGTTTGGTGTTAATATTTATATCATACATTAATGGATTTAATTTAGTTGATGTAATCATCATTTAAGAAAATGATTTGTATATTTATTGAGCATTTTGTGTACACTGAACATTGCTTACTAGTAAAGAATATAAATGAATTTCTTATTCTTTTAAATAATGTATAAGAGACAAATGAAAATAAGATAGATATAATATATAATATGTTTAAGATGTGTGTCAAGGAAAAATGTAAAACATTGAGAAAGTGAGTAAAAAATATTGAATTGAATGGGAGGGAAGATATAATTTAACATAGGTTAGTTATTTGAAAAGAGTAACTTTTGTAGTCAAGAGTTATATCTAGGACTGGGGAGATGGCTCAGCAGTCTAAGTGCTTGCCTAGCAAGCACAAAGACCTGAGTTCGGTCCCTAGTACCGCATGCAGCACTGGCCCAGAACCCCAGCCACACCAGACTGGCCATTAAAATGGGGTGTGGTAGTGCATGCCAACACCGGAGAGGCTGAAAGAGGAGGATCACTATGAATCCAAGCTGTGTAGTGAGACCCTGTATCAAATGAATAAATATTTTTTTAAAGAGTTATGTCTATGTCATCTTATAATTAGCCAGGAGACTAATTTGTTTGGAGCAGCTTAGCAAGACAGAGAAATCGATCTTCAATTTCTTTCTTATCAATAATATACACATTGGACAAATTTAAAAGTAAATTAGCCCCAGTGATACATCTTGAAAATACAGCAACATTTTATCATCATTGTTTCTCTGAATTGCACATCAATATGAGCATGAACCAATAAGATTGACTACAGATTATACTATTTTTGATGATTATTATTGATTTACTTTTCTTTCTCATTTAAGAATGTGTATAGACAGGTAAAATTAGATGACTGTGAAAATTGCTTTAAACAACTTAGGTACAAGACCTAAATCAATACCAAATTTAATTATTGCAAAAAATACCCCAGATGACACTTTAACAATTACTGCAAATTAAGAACTAAAATGGTTGTGAAATATAATCAGTGGTGCTTCAGAAATGCAAGGACTTCAGAAATGTCAAGGGAAAAAAGCAGATGCTTGCACTTTAATATCACATGTTCTATGATTCAAAACCAATTTTATAAATCCACATATGAAGGGATGAGAATCAGAGCTGAATAACAGATTTCTAATTGTTCTCAGAATCATTCTTTCCCTAGCTATTGAGAAAAAGTTAATTGCTGTTCTAACTGTCAAATTCTCTCTTCAGAGGCCCTTATGTTGCTTAAGTAGACCATTTTTTTATTACTATTATTATTAGTTTGTGAGAAAGGATCTTGCTATTTAGCCTCCACTGGCCTTGAACTAATAGGGATCTCCCTGCCTCAGGGCCCTGAATTCAGGGATTAAGCAAATTAAGACCTGCACCACAAGCTCAACTCACAAGTGGACTTCATATTGTGATTTAGTGATTCACTCTAAAATATGTCTATTCCTAGAAATTTGCATAACTCAGTCTCAGGTTCAAAGATCACATTAATAGTATTATGAATTAGAGGAATTTCTGCCGACTTCCGGGACCCGCAGACCCAGTCCTAGCCCAGGTCCAGAATTTCTGCTGAGTTCCAGGAATGCCCAGACCCAGTTCTACCCCAGGTCCACAACGGGAAGGAGCTGAGCACAGCAGCCAGACCTAAGTCAGACGCAGCTGGATAAGTCCAAACTCTGTAGAGCTCCACCTGAACTTCAGCACGTGTGAAGGTTA
>NW_004524715.1:5856640-5865446 GCF_000260255.1 Octodon degus
TATGCAGTGTATTATTTGTTGAAACTGTACTTCCGATTTGATTTGAAACTGTCTCATTGCTATCTGTTTATCAATAAAATTTTGAAAAAAATAGTATTATGAATTAGATCTAAATTATTCTCCAAAGGCCTCATGCTTGAAGGTAAATCCTACTTGGGAAGATGGGTCCCTGTAGGTATGATGTAGAAGGGTGTACATACATGCAGTGTGATGTACAGCTCTTGTCCCTGGCTCCTCCCTCTTCTCTGTCTGCTTGCTGACATCATGTTGAGCCATGAGTTGAGCAGCTTCTCCCACCAGCCCATTTCTGCCTTGCAGCCAGCTAAACATGGACTGGACCTTATGAAAACCATCAGACAAAATGAACCTCTCTTCTTTTAAATTATGGCTACCTGGTATCGTGTCCCAGCAAAGGAAAAGTGACTAACCTGGGGGGCATGCAGACACCTCATAGTGTGTACAGATGTTCCGCTGGTACATGTGCACTGACACAAGTTTATATACACAAAAAAACACAGCATCTAGGACATAGGTTTTGAACAATGCTCGGTGCTACTTTCATTCCTGCCTCATGCCAAAGCTTAGTTGATTTACTGAAAGGAGTATTACAAACTCATCCTAATTGACTCCAACTATGACTACTAATTTGCAGATGTTACTCATTGGTGATTTTTAGACTTTGGTATTTTAAATGTAGCTATTAATTACAGTGTTACTGGAATGTTTGTAATCACTTTAAAATTATATCCTCGGGAGGTTTATATTTATAAGAGTCACTTGATTTCTTCTAGAGAAACTAATTAGTCAAGAAGTGATAAGTACAAAGAGAGCACAAATTAGCTTATTGTTTACAGTACATGGTTGTACCATATAATTTATATAGTAATTAAAAGTTTTATGCTGCAAATGGAACCATAGTTGATTCAGGAATAGATAATAGCAGCAATTTTGAGTGTTCCGATAAATATGTTGACATATGCAGTAGGGTTATTGTTCAGGCACTCACAAAGCAGGAAAGAAGAGATAGAAAAGTAACTACATCTGCATTATTATACAAAAAATTTATCTTTTCCACTGCCACTGTGTAACTTTTTGACTTAGGGCCTAGCTTTACAAAAGTGAGCAAATATTTTGAAATACACAGAACAAGAACTTCCAGGTCTAGAGAATAGGTAACGTGTGTGTGTGTGTGTGTGTGTGTGTGTGTGTGTGTGTCTGTCTGTCTGTCTGTCTGTCTGTCTGTCTGTCTGTCTGTCTGTCTATCTGTGTTATACTCACGCATGTGCTAAGGCATTTACTTGGCAACACTGCATAACAACAGTGTTTTACAAATATATGGAGAAATACGTTTGCAGAGGAACACTGATTGTCCGCTACTTAAATATAGTAAGTGGCAAGAACCATTATATCATGCTGCTAATCTACTTAAGTAACAGAGGACTGAGAAGATGAAAAGAATGTAAAATTTAATTATTGTTATTCTCCCTAAAAGAAGGTCTTGGTTGCTTCTTATTTTTTTTATACTGCCATCCTCCTATGCTATTCCTTTCCCCTATCCTGTGTTCTGATCGACGAAAGCATTCCAAAACCCAAATCTTTTGATGTTCTCACCCCAATTATGTTGATACTGCATATTCCTCACTTTTATTATTTTTGTCCCTTCATTTGGAAAACTTTTAATTGATTTCCAGGAATTATAATAGAATAACTTTTATATTCAATTCTCATGCCATTTTTACTTCATCATTGTTTGTCGTTGTTGGTATCAATTTTTTTCATTTCTCCTTCACACTTCTTTTAGCAGATTTATTTTTGTTATATTCAGATGGTTCAGTTCTCTTACCAATTTATCTGGCATAACGATTTCTCCTTTTGATTTTGATAATTATTGTTCTTGACAGTTTTTTCATACGCATCAAGCTTGAACCCTGGTCTGGGTGGGAATTCAACAGTTTGTTCTTCTCTCCAATGTTTGCCCTTCTTTTTCTGGTGGTTTTGTAGCTTGCTGTACTAATCTCCCCCCTGACGGAGCTAGTGGGGCTTAACCTAGATCGTGCCTTTGAGCAATCTGCTTCGTCGCATCCCGTAGGTAAAAGGGCTCTAATAAGGTGAATATTGCTGGTTTTAAGGGTGCCACAACCCCCTCAGCACACAAGAGGAAACCCCATCTAGTTCCAGCCATGAGATGGTCCTCAACCCTACGGCTACCCTTTTCTCCTCAGCAGGAAATCCACTCCTTGCTGTAGTCCTGGACACCGCATTGCATCTCACAATAGAACAAAGATGCTTATCTTGAATCCACACGTTTTCTAGGAGTCGGAGGCGTTATTGTTCTGAAATAAAAAGTAGTGCTGCATTCGGAAGCTGCTAATTTGCTTTGCTAGTCTTCGTTATCTACAATTCAATTCAGTTTTTTATTTTACTAACTTAGATTTTATTTTCCAGAATTTCTGTTTGGCTCTTTTTTAGAAGCTGTATTTCTTTTGCAGAATGGTCTCTTATACCCTGCAATGTTTTCTGTAATTCCACTAACTGCTTTTTGAGACTTTTTTTTTTTAAGGTACCAGGGATTGAACTCAGGACCTTGTGTTGCCAAGCAAGTACTTACTCTAGTGAGCTATCTCCCTGACCCTCCATTAGTTGCTTATCTGTGCCTTCATTAAGTTCATTAAACATTTTAATATTTGAATATTTCAACTATTATTTGTATCTTCTTTGCTCAGATATATTACTTTAATAATTAATTACTAAAGGCCGGCTGAACAGCTCAGTAGATTAAAGCTCTTGCAATTAAGCACAGGGGCCGGGGATTTCATCCCCGGGCTTGTCATGGCGGCCCCGCCCCCAGGACGTGCTGAGATGGCGATTGAGACTGGGCGTGATGGCACATGTCTGTAATCCCAGCTCTTGGGAGGCTGTAAACAGGAAGATCACTATGAGTCCGATCTCGTAGTGAGACCCTGAACACCTTGTAGACCCTTCCCAAAACTAAAAAAAATCAAAAATTAATTAATTACTTATTATTTTAATTTTTCCATGCTTTAGAATTTTACTTACTTCAATCACTGTGATGTAAGTTTGGGGACAGTTATGAATATTTAGGAGTATCTTGTTTCCTTGTTTTGTAATGATTTGCATGTTTCTGTGATGAGGCTTGCTGGTACTTTGGGATGGATAACTCTATCATTGGTTTATGGAGGCTGTTTTATTACCAGAGTTTTCTTTATAATGTCCCTATGCGATTTATATGTTAGGGTACAAACACCAGTCACCCTTGTCAAACTCTAGGTTAATTTTTTTAGCAATTCTTGTAGTATAAAGCAGCTAAAGCCTAGCCATATGTCAATATATACCTAAATACCCATTTAAAATGTTTCAAAAGTCCTCTGTCTCAGTATTGAAACAGTAATAATACTGAAATAATTAAAAATGATCAAAAATTCTAAGGAATGGTAAGAAGGTGCAGAGTAAGGATGATTAAAGGAAATCTTTGCTGTTTGTGGTTTGTTTTTTTTGTTGTTGTTGTTTGTTTTTTTGTTTTTTTTGTTTTTTTGTTTTGTTTTGTTTTTTTGTTTTTCAGAGTCTACAGGGTCTCACTATGTAGATTGGACTCTTAGTGATTCTCCTGTTTTCATCTTTCCAAGCTCTGGGATTACAGATAGGCACCACCACACCAAGTCTCAATTGCAGTCTCAGCGCACCGCCGGGACGAAGCTGGCAGGGCACGCTGGGGTAGAACCCGGGGCTACTTTGCTCTGCCTAAGCAGGTGCTTTAATCCACTGAGCTACCTGCCCTGCCCTTCTCTGGAAATTTTTCAGATAACTTTTCAGATATTTGGGAAACAGAAGTCCAAGCTGGTGATACTTGTTTGGAAGTTGAAAGTAGAGGTCATCGAAGTTAAAGATCTTACAAGTGTGCTTTTGCTTTATTCCTCATATTGAACTCTGCTTAAATTCTTCCTCCATCCTTCACTTAAAATTTCTATTTTGAACGTGCCTTCATTTTTGTCAGAAGGAGTATGTAAACATTTGAGTTCTGTCACTTTGTGAAAAAGGTGAAAGGAGAAAAAAAAATTGTTTCAGTGTTCACACCCAACCACCCCTCTTTGGTCACTTAACTTGCCCTGCCCTCTATTTGAAGCATCACCTTTGAGATGGCAACAGCTGGGCTTTCGTGAATGTATCAATTGTTTTGTCATTCCTGTCAAAATATGTACTTAATTATTTCCCTACTTCCTATGGATGCATTGATTTCAGCACAAGCTTATCAAGTTTACAGATTTGTCTTTTTTATCCTTTGTCATTGTGGTCTCTATCTTTTAGTTAGACTTGGGAAAACTGAAAGAGAAATGTGGTCAACTGACATAACCAGTGATGCATATATTTTCAATGAAATATGGTATATTTGGAAAATAAGATTACATGAGGGCCTACCAAAGGGCAATCAGAGAAGGGTTCTGATATATTGGACGTACTATGAACATTAATTTGAGAGTGCACTCTCTATCAATCAATTGCTAATAGAAGAACAAAATAATGAGTAAATATTTGGAAAACATTCCAAACCAGAAAGGCTTGGGGTAATTGGGAGAATTTAGCTGTGAGGCAATTATTTGCCAGTGAGGCATGATTCAGAGCTCAGATATCATGGCTAGTTCTCCTTCACTAAACAAGCGAGAAAAATGTGAAATGTCTCTGTAAAGAATCTTGCTAATGCAAAAATAGCTATGCAGTGAATTTCTTTTTGTACAAATTGGGATGATTTAGACCAGTATTAAAACTCATTATATGGAGTATATGATCATAATATAGAGGCCTAAAATAAAAAATCTAATAATAATATTTTACAATATAGTTAAGAAAATCATCAACTTTAATAATGCTTTCTTAATTGTAACACCTCATAATTGTTTTCTGTGAATCCTATAACAAATTACCACAACTATGGCTTACACAACAGAAATTTCTCATGGAAAATGAGTATATTCTACACATGAAGAACCATCATAAAATGTTTTAAGGGTAACATCGTATCTTCAGAAGTATGGGAATGAGACTATGAACTATGTAGAGTGGGGCTTTTAAGACTGTTCTGAAAGTGGAGCAAGATATTTCAAGATGATGTTCCAACTCCTACAAAAGATTATTCTGTTTTGTCATTAGCCAATTTCATGAGGTTGTATAAAATCAGAAATGTGCAACATAAGATTCTTATGTGTATGTTTCTCTTTGGAGATTCAGACTTCTATGGTTTGTGTATTTGTCATGACTTCAAAATATAATTCATACTGCTACTGGCTTTATACCATTCTTAATTTTACTACCTTACTGGTTTGCAAATAGGTGAAGGAAAATAATACCAAACTAATGTAGGATACTTAATGAATAGTAGAATGCCCATAAATGAGTATGTTCTTAATAAAATATGTTAGAGTATTCGAAACAAAGAGCTTAAATATTTGCAAATTAATTTTATACATACAAATAAATATCAAAAGGTAAAGTGCATGTTGTAGCTAAAACATTAAATGAACAATATCAGGCCAGCAAGACAGCTCAGTGGTCTAAGAGCCTGCTTAGGGAAGTGCAGGGATGAGGGTTCGATCTCCCAGCACCAGTGCTGGCCTTGCCCTCTGGCATGCTGAGCAGGTAAGCAAGACCAGGCATGGTGGCCCACGCCTGTAATCCCAGCACTGGGGAGGCTGAAAGCAGGAGGATCACAATGAATCTGAACTGCATAGTAAGACCCTGTACCAAATACATAAAAAAAGAAAAGTGTATCCAATCCTCAAACATGAGAGTATAGCATTGTTCTCCTAGTGTAGTTTGTGCTCTTAATATATGTGAGAGCTGATGTGGCATTCATTAGTTTGGTGATGGAAATGAACAGTCAAGGATACAAGATGAAATGCTGCTATTTCCTTCATGTGAATAGCTTAAATTAGCCATTTTTTCAAGTATTCATCAATGTAGTAGCACTATTCAATGGTATGTAAAATTATTTTATGGATAGATTTATATAATGTAAAAAAGGTTATTCATTCTAGGCAGGTTAAAAAGGATGGCAGTCATGTAATTAGGGTAAATTCATTAATAGCATGAGTTTTGAATCCTGAATTTATTAGTTAATTAACTCTCTGACCATGGATATTTCAATTCATATGTGTTTCTATAAGAAATAAATCAGACCTACATGTGTAAATATCATATTGTCTCCTTAATGTGAGAACATGAAAGAGGAAAATCGAATCTAAAGGGTACAATAGATACTGGGAAAATGAAATGAACTTATTCAAAAGGAAAGAGTTACTAAGTTGAGAAGGACAGGAGAGGGAGTGGGGGAAAGAAATTTATCTATGTATGCAAGCAGCATTGTTTGGACAACCGTACTGTGCATTTCTGCTGATCTATGGAAAGAAGCAGTTAATGCTTTAATTTGTTTCATCTACTTTTTTCAGTTGTTTGTACTTTTCTCTTCTTAATTTCTTTCAACTTCCAATTTTATATACACATATCTGCTAACATGAATAAGTGGTTGAGATACAACACTGTGCATTGCAACAAATACTGTGAAACTTGTATCACTTTAAGTGAAATTCTGTATCACTTGCAATTTTTTTCTATTTTAATTTTAAGACATACTTTCTTTTTAAAAAGAAAAAAAAAATAAGCAGAGTAATTGATATGCAGTAGACATTTAGCTCTTGATCCTCTAGAGGCCAGAAAATCCAAGATTAAGTTGCCACCAGATTCACTGCCTAATAATGGCTTGCTCCCTCTTAAGAGAGTACCATATTATAGAAAAGCAAAAATGATAAAGAGAACTACCTCTCTTGGATACATTTACCATATCACTAATCCTATGTAATCATCTCACACTGGCTAACTTCTTAACTTAATAATCTTGGGAGTTTAATTCCAACATGTGAATTTTGGAGGAACACATATATTCAAGCTATAACAAAAGATAAGTCTCTAATTTTTTTTCTTCTCAGCTTTCTAGGATTTGATAGGGATAATAATGTCCCTGTCTTATTTACTTTTCTTATTGCTATGAGAAAATACCCAGAACCCAAAGTTGAAGGAGTAAAGGTTTATTTTGGCTCATGGTTTATAGAAGTATGGGTTCATAGTTGCTGGATCCGAGGCAGGATCCAAGGCAGGGTAGGGTGACAAGTAAGTATTACAGAGGAGTATTACAGAGGAGTATAACAGAGGGGTATTACAGAGGAGTAACAGTTCATGGCAGGCAGAAGGCAGCAAGCAGCAAGGGACAGCAGTCTCTGCTTTCTGTCCCTTATATTCTGTCTGGGCTACATGTCCTTAGGGCAAGTAACACTCACACTAAGAGTGGGACTTCTCATTTTCTACAACCAGAACTATACCAAACCAACCAGTGGAATAATTTAATAAACACTTATCTTAATCCCAGCATCACATACCCAATGCCAGCATCACATACTAATCCCTAGCATCATACATGTAATACTAGCATAACATACTCAAAAATTGCATCACACACTCTAAATTCCAACTCTTCTGAAAAGCCCCTCCTAGATCTCATGAGGGTTTCAGGGGGTATCTAGACACAACCATAATACCCCTTCATCATGTCATTGTTTAGGATTAAATAAGTAAAAGAAATCAGATCACTAAAAAGAGTAAACGCTTCATTAATCTTAGCTACAATAATTTATATTGTCATTCCAAAAATAATCTCTTAGGAGAAGACTCAATTAAAGTCTTTAGCAATATTTGTTTAGTTATATGCCAGAATAAGATATGGTATTATTCTTGACTTACCTAATTGTGCTACATGGGACATGATTTTAGGTAAACTGAAACATTAAATCCAATTCTAACTAAATTCATTCTTAAAATGCTTATTAAATGCCTCCTGAGTGACAGTGATTGAACTGAAAAATAATTGAAACTCTAAGATGAGTAAACATTAGTTTTAGCCTGCAGGACTTTACAGTTTAGTTATGGAGATAGATAATTATACAATAACTCAATGTACTATTACAAGTGCTAGATACAAAGAAAGGACACAGAATAGTAAAGAGAAAATTATTAACTTTCACCATGCAGGTTTCACAGTCCTGTTATAAAATGGATTTGCTGACACTTCTCAGGATAGACTTTAAAGTCTAAGATTGATGAGCATGGCATGCGAGGCTGAGTGTGTCTATAGACCCGAGAGAAGTGTAATTGGAAGCAAAGGGCAGGGATAATGGGCGAAGGGTAAGGAAGGAAGGAGCATTAGCTTGAAGCTCTGTACTCCAGTCTGAAGAGGAAGAGTTTTTATTTTCTTCAGTGACAAGGGAAATCATTAATGAGAATCTAATTTTTTCCTTCTGAAGGAATGGAAATGCATATTAAAGTTGCATTTTAGAAACATTTATCTGACTTGCAATCTAGGTTGGACTGAAATGAAGGAAGATTGTAAATTAGAGAATCAATTACGGAGTTGTTTATACACAAAGCATCAGTGTACATGAAAGATAATGAAAACCCACACAATATATATGAAAATGTGGGTGGCATATATGAAGGATATCATGAAATTCAAATCACCAGGATTACTGATTGCCTGCAGAAGAGACAAAAGGAGTCAACCTCAAATATCTAATCTTTCAAAGTAGTTCTACTTTATTAGAAATAAAGTAGTTAAGAAATAGCAAGATGTGAAACTGTAGCATTGTTGTTTAAGATACAATTACTTGAACTTTGAGAAAATATTCCAAAAAATGGAATATTTAGAATTTCTCTCTCTCTCTCTCTCTCTCTCTCTCTCTCTCTCTCT
>NW_004524715.1:5865627-5880335 GCF_000260255.1 Octodon degus
AATATATATATATGTATATATATATATGGAAGGGTCTACTGGGTGCTCAGAGTCTCACTACTAGATCAAACTCAGTGATCTGCCTGTTTACAGTCTTCCAAGAGCTGGGATTACAGGCAAGGGGCACCACGCCCAGTGTCAATCACAGTCTCAGCATGCCCCAGGGGCAGGGCCGACCCAGCAGGCCCTGGGGATTGAACCCTGTCCCCTGTGCCTGCTTGCAGGCACTTTAATCTGCTGAGCTATTTGGCCAACCTAGAATTTCTTAAAATAGAAATTAGAACAGGTATGCAAGATCTTTAACAACTTTCAGAAACTTAGAAGATTGTAGATCCAAATGGATTAGTTAAAGATGCTAATATTGAGTAAATAGATAAAGGAAACATACAGTCATGAAAAAAATGTATCACATGTGGAGGAAAAGTGAATGGGATAAGATCAATAAAGACAAATTAAAGCTTGAAGAAAATGAAAAAGAATGATGCCAGGTAAGTAGAGAATTACAAAATAAAGGACAATATTTCCATAAAGAGAGGTTATCAATCACTTTTAAAGGTCCAAATGATTTCAGAATAGAAAAAGATATACAACATGTAGGTTCCTTGAAAATTCTAACAGCAATCAGAATTTAGAAAAAGTCAGATGACACAAGCAAAAGAGCTCAGTAAGTGGTGATGAAATAGCTATAAACAAGAGTCCATGTGTAGATAGTCGGGGAACACTATGCCTTTGCCTGATTTTCATTATACTACTATCATTTTAAAATTTGAAGAATTCTACCATCACTCACACACCTGTTCTATATATGTATGCTATGCGTGTTGGGGGTACGGGGGTACAATGAACATAAAGACTCATACTATACGAAGGAAAGAAAATATTGGGTATTTTAAATGGAAATAGGTGAATGCCAGATGTATGAAGTTGATCTGATGTCAAAAATGAAAAATCAAGGTTAAGAAACATAAAATCAGTGACATTTTAGAAAAAGAGAGCCAAGAAAAAGACAAATTTATTCTTCTGGGGGGAGCAGCGCTGGAGAATATTTCCTAAGACACTGACAATGAGCTTAGAAGAGCTATCACATGTAAAGAAAGAGCAATCTGAGGTAAATGAGAGAAGTATTCAAAGCCTGGTGAGGATGTACCAAAATAAACATCCTTATGATTTGGTTGTGACATCTAGCTGTATTTACTTGATGGAAGATCACGAAAAATAAAGAAAGGGAAAAAACATTAAATGCTGGGACTGGACCCTCACAAAGCAGAAATGTTCAAAATTTATTCATAAAGTGGATTCAGATTTATAGCAAATTCATATCTCAAGTCAAAGTGAGACAGAAGGGCATGAGAGTGTAGGGACAATAAAATGAGACACAAAATTTATTAATCAGTAGTAAAGCAGTAGCAGAGGTTAAATATCAGAGCTGACTCCTCTCATGTAAGATGAAGCCAAAGAACTAAAGCTAGAAGGTCTCTATCAAATGCATTACGTAATAGGGTATTTAATCATACTTTCTTTGCATTCTTTATTTAAAATAAGGACCCTCACAAAGCAGAAATGTTCAAAATTTATTCATAAAGTGGATTCAGATTTATAGCAAATTCATCTCTCAAGTCAAAGTGAGACAGAAGGGCATGAGAGTGTAGGGACAATAAAATCAGTGCACCAAATCAAGCTCTGGCTCACCACAAACAAAGAGCATGAAGGGAAAATCAGATCAATTTTCTTTGTACAATATATTAAAGATAATTTTAAATGTCATAATTACACGATTTCCTTCTTTTAAATAATCTAGACAATCCTCGCATTGGAATAGTTTTGAATTCTTTTGCTATTTATTCCTGATTTTTACAGGCGAAATGAGTTTGAATCCAGTATTTTCAAACTGAATTATATACACAGCCTTTTAAAATTTTATTTCTTTTGAGACAGGATATTGGTAGCTAGTCTAGGCTGGGTTCAAATGTGTGCTCCGTTCCCTCAATCTCATTGAGTGCTAGTATGACAGGAAGACTCCATTATTCATTAATTTTCTTATCCACCCTTAAATCCATTCATTTATTTAACAAAGGGACTATGTACCATATTTAAAGCTATGTAAAGAAAGTTTATCTAAAGTAGTATACACATGCAGTTATTCTAGAATTCAATATATAATTGCAAAGATAAACAAAGTTTATATGATTGAAATAGAGATAGGATGTATATTTTTCAAAAAAGCTTAGACTTAAGAACCCAATCCAGTCAGGGGAAGTTATTTCTATAACAATTACCCTGAGATCTGTAGATGGGAAGGTAATCAAAGTATTTCTGTAGGGTTGTGGGCATGTGGATTACAATAAAAAAATGATGTGCATATACAGGGAAGTCTTTTAGGCAAATATACAAGAATTTAAACAAAAAGGTCTATTTGAAGTACTTAGTTCAAAAAGCTAAAATCAGTCCAGTATCATTACAGTACAGAAATAGATAGACAAGGAGAACCACTGGTGTCCTTATAAGACATAGTAAAGCTTTTCAATTTTGTTTTTTTTCCATAATTTTATTGATAAACAAATAGCAATGAGACAGTTTCAAATCAAATTGGTAGGACAGTTTCAATAATTAACACATTGCATACATTCCTCCCAGTGGTTAATTGCTGTACAAGATGTGGACATGATATCTTATCTAAAAACATCATTAGAACAAATCACTCTATTCATTAAGAGAATCTAACTATATATCTATCCTAACCACTTTGAATACACAGATACAAAATGGACATTCATCTGTATACCCTTTTTTTGTCAAGTTCCATTATTTGAATATTATAGGTGTGTTAACTCAGCAAAATAATCTAAAAGAGTTTGGTAGTCCATAATAGTATTGGTTCTTCTGCTTGACTGGCAATGTCAGAGGTTGTTGACCTGAGTTCCCTACAGCTCAACATAACAGCATGGCTTTACTTCTTATATCTCGTTTTTATACTTTTCTGCTGGATGGTTAAGACCAAGGTAAAGCAGGACCTATGCAACAAGAGTTGTAGCTTTTGGGTCTGATAAGGTCAGTGAAATACCCTCAGGATTTATCCTGAGATCTTGTAAATCAGATTGTTTGTCAGTGTCAGCCATGTGGATGAGTCACGGCCATTGCTTGGCCAATGTGCTCTCTGTGAAAGCCTGAGAGAATATTTTCTCTCTATGTGACTCTCCTTAGGCACACTCTACATCATCAATCACTTTCCTCTTTGGCCCCATCATCTCCTTGATCAGAAAATTTGGGACACTGCCAAGTTACATAACATTACAGTACAAGTTCTCAAATGTCCTGAGTCTTAATTGATCTTAGAAGGCTAGGGTCAAAATGTTGGCTTTCCTTGCCGCTCTCCTTTTCATCTAATTTTGGTCTGCAAATTTAGGTTGTTAACCATTCAGAAGACAAGCTTATTGTTATTACCATACAACTTAGGTTGTTAAGCTTAACCTCACTGTCTGAATATCAAACATTTTAGGCATAATATGGAATAGGTATTTTTCATCAAGTATTGATATGTTGAACTTTAAGTCCCTACAGAATATGATAAAAAACATTTAAAAATTAGAATATATTTTAAAAATAGGCATAAACAATTATATACTTCTTATGTTTACACCTAAGTCCAAAAATCTCACCATATACAACCTTGAAGCAGGACAGTCCCACAGTATTCCTTTTCCTATCTTTTCCTTTCATTCACCATCCTTTTCTTTTTGAACAACCATTTACCTGAGAGACAACACAGCAGCAACTGGCATGTCATGACAAACAGCCCATATTCAGAAGACCAGAATGACAGGCACTCCAAGCATGAAACTACTATTACAGATTACCATCTGTAGTGCAGTTACACTGTATGATATTTACACGTGTGTGTCTGGTTTATTTCACTTATGGGTATATGTTCAAGTGGCATCCACTTCAATATAAAGGCTTCGAGTTTATCATTCTTAATAGCTGAAGAATACTCCATTATGTAAAAATACCACATATTCTTCCACCATTCCTCAGGTGATGGGCATCTTGGTTGTTTCCAAGATTTGGCTATCACAAATTGTGCTGCTATAAACATAGGCACACATATATCACTATGATATAATGTTTTCAAATCCTTTGGGAAAATTCCCAGTAGAGGAATAGCTGGTTTAAATGGGATTTCCAGTCTAACTTTTCTAAGGAGTATCCACACTGATTTCCATAATGGTTGCACCAGTCTACATTCCCACCAGTCAATTTTATTTTAGGTAGAATATTACTGTGTAATGTATGCTGACCTTGAACTTGATTATGTATCCTAGGCTGGCCCCTAACTCATGAAAATATTCTTTAAAATCTGGTACAAGTTCTCACTACACACCTCGGACTCTAGTGATCCTCCTGTCTCGGCCTCCCCAGCACTGTGATTACAGGTGTCTGCCACCACACACAGTTTCAGGGCCAGCACAGTGTACTCAGGGTTCTGGGTCAAGCACAACATGCAGTAACGGGATCAAAATCAGGTCCTTGCACTTGCCAGGTGGGCGCTTAAACCACTAAGCTATATCTCCAGCCAATACTGTTGATTCAGTCTCCCAAGTACTGATATCACAGATGTGCACCACCATGCCTGGTTCAACTTTATTTTGAAAGCGACTATGTACCACTCAATCCACAAGAGCAGAAGATTTTGCAATTACATTATGTCTTGAGTTCACTCTGATTGGCAGAAAAGTTTTATAGAAACCAGTGCAAATAAAGAAAGACCACTTAATAAAGTATTGCAACAGTCTAAAAGATATGATTTAATCAAATGTTAGAAAAGTGAGAATCTGAATACTTTGTAGGATACTTAGGAGGTTCCATTGACTGACAGGACTTCATAACTAATAGTCTTGTGAGTTCAGAACTTCTGAGTTCAAATGATTTGTCCTTGAAATATTACATTGATATTCCTTTGAGATTCCTGGATGGAAATCTCAAATTAGAAAATGTATAGACATCTAGACTAAAGTAAAACAGTCTAGGGCCATGCTGTGAGGTTTCTACTAGCTAGAAGGAAAATTGGAAAACTGCAAACATGGTCAACAAAGAAGAAAATCTAGAACATTATCATGAAACAAAAGGAAGTAAGATTCATTTTGCTCAAATTTATTTCCCTTTTTCCAATTACTGAATAGTAATAAAAATGTCTGCTGAGAAGTTGATGACTTCAAAAGTAAAACATTTGCCAAGTAACTCTGGATGTGCAGAAGTGACTCAGCACAAGTGCTTAGACAAAACCTTTCTGTGGAGTATCAAAGTGGAAAATGGGTAACAGTGAATCAAAGTGAGTAGGAAGTGTGGAAATAGAAATTGAAAATTTGTTAAATTCAATCCAGAAGTTTACCTTAAGAATATGGGAAAAGGGGCTCTTGTAGCTAATATAAAGTAACTGACACTGGATTTAACCTTCCTGATATAAACTACAACACTTTACAAAGCAGAAACTACTTTCAGAACTTGTTCAGCAAATATTGCTTAACTTCAATCTAAGAATGAGATGTGTATTGTGTTTACCCCAGTTTTCTGCCTACAGATTCCTTCTGGATCACAGAAGAAAGAGATATCAGAAGACATTCATGGAATTATGGAAGAAGTGCAAAGACAGAGATGAACATTTGGCAAGGGAAGATGATTCCATTTGCAGGACAAATTAATGGAAAGAAGAAAGCTACACGAAGAAAAGCTGAACAAATCTATATAGGGCCTTCCTTAAATCTGCTGCTAAATAGCCACAAATCACAAGCAGAAATTACATGGGTTAATGGAGAAATAATTTCCAGGGAAATGCAATTTCCAGGGCTCATATAGAGCTCAATTACAGTAAAGTTCTGGACCCTACAAAAGAGAGCACTGTTAATAGCCAGGAGACTCAGTGGAAATATAAAATGAGTCATATATTACTGGGAGAATTAAGCAAACATTGAAATGGGGCTTCTCAGCCAGGGATAATTTTATTCCTCCAGAGAACCTTTTGGCGTGCCTGGAGACATTCAGATTGTCAGAGGTAGAGGTTATGGAAAGGATACTAGAGGTAACTACTGAGTAGGGGTCGGGGACTAAGGATGCTCATACATCCCATATAATGCACAAAACAGTTCACTACCACAAATATTTTTTTCAGGTAAAGATATCAATAATGCTAAGATTAGAAACTCTGCTCCAAAGACTGTACTATCCTTGAACATAGATGGGGGCATTGCGTGAGACTTTTTGACTGAGACCTCCATATTTGCTCCCCATAGGAAGTCTCTTTCCACTGCCTGATAACAGCTAAGGCTGGCAGGGATGCATAAGGCAATACCCTTGGGCCATGACCAGAACTTGCAAAGAGCTCAGTCCCAATGTCCTCTTTCATTGCTCTCACAACTTTCCTGTGCCAGGCATCAACAACTTATACCAAAAAATGTCTGCACTCATATTTACAAAATTATCAAAATATTACATGTCTCTATTGAGGAAGTATAGCAAACTTATTTGATTTCTGGAATAACAATTATTTTTCCAATTTGGCGTGAGACTGGATAGTCAAAATGGTACACAAGTGCTGATTCACCAAGACACTCACGTTCAACACAGGATATGTTTGATACTCTTTTGGCTGCTGGCATTCCACCACAGATCCTAGCTTTGGAGAAGCTTGCAAAGGCTGAAGAGCAGATCTAAAACAATGCATCATGACTTGCATTCTTCAGAGTCAGAAGTAGGTATGCTCCACCCTGCGCACTCCCATCACCTTTGGAACACCCGCTGTTTGGTCCTTCATCTCCTCAAGCTAAGTCAGATCTTCCTACACAGGTCTCTAGAGCCACATTCCCCAGAAGTCTTCATATTTTTGCTCTCCTGATTGATCTTTTTGCTGACATTAATCTATATGGTGATGCTGTACTTTCCTGATTTGCCTTTTTGGGGCCAGATAGAGGTACTTCGTAGGGACAATTGCAGCATTACTATTACTCCACTTACAACCCCTCTATCCACCTTCCCTCTATTATTGACTAGGTATGGAGATCAAAGCCTTCTCAACATTGAAAAAGATAACATTTTATGAATGAAGTGAACTTAGTCTAAAGTTCAAGAGAATAAACATGTAAAGGTCATGCTCGTTCACATACATGCAGTAGGTAGTACATTTAAGAAAAGTAGATTGACTATCATTTGTAGAGTAATTCACTTTCCTTTCCTTTTCTTTTCTTTTTTTTTTTTTTTTTTTTTTTTTTGTGGACCCAGGGATTGAACTCAGGCCCTTGCACTTGCCAGGCAAGTGCTTATTCTATTGAGCTATCTCCCCAGCCACCTTAATTCACTTTCTGGGTAACACTCAGATTTCCAATCTTCATTAATTAAGAATAAAAACTTGAGAAAATGATTGGGCACATACATAACACATCAGACAACCAATTTTATACATAATTCATTTGTGATCTATTAATTAATTCATTATTAAATAAATGCTATGAAGAAACTAAGGAGGCATGGCTATTTATATTCTTCCAATAGAAATAGATTTCATTGTGGCTTATATTGTCTCACGGTTGTGAAATAGGGATTCAGAAAAAATACATGAAGAAATACTGACTGGAAACTGTCTTAAATTGATAAAACTACAGACCAACAGAGGTGCTCAGAACAACCCACCCCCCAGAGGACTTCTCATCAAAATTGGTTAAAAACAAGTGGGAAAAACAATATCTGGAAAGTAGCCTCCAAAAAGCTGTATTGTGTGCAGTGGGACAAAAAGCATAATGATCTACACCCATCTCAGGAGAAACAGGCAAGCCAAAAATATTGGAATAGCATTATTAATGTTTTGAAGAAAATGACAAATGTAGAATTTTCATAAACTCTAGGCTTCACAAATTAAAGGAAATAACGTGTTCACTGAAAACTGGTCTGATTTAAGTGTTAATGTTTTTCTGTCTGCGCTTGCTTTCGGTAAATGGAAGATGGACATGGCTACTGTCATGATAAGTTGATTAACAGTGTCTCATCTTGAAGCTTACTGCTTCCAAATGTGTCTCCCAACGATTAGCAGACCGCAGCTTAGAAAACACAATGCAGCATCAACAGACAAAAGCAGGATCGCCGAGATTTCTTTACTAAAATGAGTTAATATTTCTCAAATTTTGCACATTAATTTATTTCCAAATCTTCTAAAAATATAATTGAAGAGACTGACTTTTATTTTTTTAATGTTAGTGAGAAAAAATGAAAACAAGAGTTTCAAAACAGGTTAATACAACAGTTGCAATAATTAATACGTTGCATATTGTTGTCTTCTTAGAAGATATTCAGAGTACAAGATGCAGATATGATCTCTTGTCTAAAGAATATTAGGACAAAACTTTCTTCTCACTGAACTAAGAGAAAGTAGCTGTATATCTACCCTAATTATTTCATATATGCATATATAGAGATATATACTTTTTTCACTACAAAATGATCCGGTTATTTATATCCCCCTTTCTTTGTTTTATTCTATCAGAGATGGGTATTCTATTGCTGTTAGAGAAACTGCATTTGGAAAAGGCTTTAAAGGATCTTTTCATACTTGATGCCAGTCCAAATATTGTAGGTACTTGAATTCAGCAAAGTAATCCAATATAGTCCAGTAGTCCAGGTAGCGCATAACAGAGACTCACTTTTAAATTCAGTTCAGTTTCAGGCTTCTGTACTTTATTTCATCACTTGGACAGTTTTATTACATTCTGTATTTTTTCACAGTTATTGGTTTTAATTTACTTTGGTAAAACTGGAATTAAACCAATTGATTTGTAGAAAATAATTAATAGATGATTTATATGCATTCTAGTTTTACTTAAGTATTATATTCAGCATTGTCCATTGGACTATAATTAAATGTGGAGCTAATTAAACATTGCAGATTGAAATTTAAAATATTTGAAAATGAATTTAGACCCCATTCTAATATTTGCAACCATATGTGAGACAATTTGTGGAATATACTATATATACTACATATCTCTCTATACTATATCATATGAAACAGAATTGGGCAGTCCAGTCTAGGAAGGAAGAAGTTATTATGCTTCATTAGAAAATCAGGTAGAAATCCGCTTTTCATATTTTCATTGATCAAATTCAAGAACATATTTTATGAAAAATATGTTATGTCATGTGCACCATCACTTCTCTATAAAGAGTAAAACATAGCTCATGTCATCCATTGAAACAGTTCTCACAGGAAGATTTTACTGTCAGCCCAAATGGAAATATCTTAACATGAAAAATGTTTCTTAGAACTGAATCATTCCACCAAAGGTAGATTGATAAATTCAGGGAATCTTATGCATTTATACTCAGATTTCTTAGAGAATTTTGACAATGCCTAGTGTTGCTTTAAATAAAGATTTCCTGCAATTCATAAAGCTTTTATCATGAAGAAGTCTGAGCTATTAGAAACAAACCTTAAAAGGTAGATATTATTTTCTTTGTGTCTAGTCAGTTGAGCATATCTTGGTGTATGACACAGTAGTCAATGACAGTTACTAGAGGTGATCTTTTCCATCATGCAGCCTAATAATTTATTTGTTATTGCTAGCAACAAAATATTGGTAACATTTTACATTTGTCTGAGGAAAAAAAACATTATTTGGTTCCAGAATGTAAACAAAAAATTTCAGATGACTCCAAGAAGACAAGAGAATAATGCCTACGCATGCCTCTCGCCCTTGAACATGCGTGCTCATTACACATAGTCATAGAGCACACATAGTATAACCTGAAACACTAAGGCATAAAAAGCTGAGAAGAACAGGTAAATCCTCTTTATAAACCATCTTAAGATTAAAGTGAGAGAAGGAAAGAGGCATTGACCCTAGAAGTGAAGATCCAAAGGACTTACAAATAGTGAGAGAAGCCTGCAAAAACATTTACATCAATCTTAACAGACATCCGTTCTCACACTGACAAAAACATATCCAGCAATGCTACTGCCATCTCCATTGATTTATTATTAGCAGTGTCCATCAATCTACATACTGCACTGAGATAACAGTAAGTCTGACAGTCCCTGATTGCACTGAGGCCTTCCTCTGTCTGCTTTTCACCCTTTCCTCTTCCACCTCCAGCCAATTTTATCTCAACATCTTGCTCCATTGAATTCTATAACTACCTGAGATAGTTTTATGTTTCCTGAAATTTGTAAGTAAATGCTTCATATTTTAAGCTTCATAAGGGAGAAAATATGAAAATATAAATATACAAGCTTCTACACAAAGTTGTAATTTTTTTCATTTTACTTCAACTGTGAATGCCATCAAATAAGCCATTATCTTTTAAGTAGACAAACAAGTGTGTTTTATGACCTATCGCAAAAAGCATATTTTAGCAGAGATGTGTTAGAGCCCTGAAGACGCTAGGCCAGATTGAGAGAAGTATATGAGTCACTTCACAGCAGCCTCACTGAGTGGTGAAGACACCGTCCCACCTGTGCAGGGACCCACAATTCCCCTCAGCCATGTGGGAGAGAAACCCTACCACTGTACTACAACTGACACCTAATGGGGAAACCATAAGAGCTGGACCAACAAAAATAGGACCTACTTTACAACAGAAGAAGCTGTGTTCTACCAGAAATTCTAGATGCATAATTTCATCAGAAGAACCCAGGGCCTTTACATGCATTCTCATATCACTAGACACCTAATCATTGCAAGATTCCAAATGTGTGCATCTTCTACACACATTTAGGGAATGGTTAATGGGGTTGCGACTGTCATATTTTTCTAAATACACATAGTGGTAATTAAACACAAATAATGTCAGAGTCAATTTGAAGTATATTCACTCCCAATAATATTGGGGTTGTTTTTTAAAAGCACTTACCCCTTCTAAGTTTAAATATTTAAAAATAACAACTTATCCTACTGAAATTTAAACCACATAGAATCAGGCAAGTTGCACTTCATGGTCAGTACTGTAAATTAATAAAATATGTTTTTGTCACTAGGAGTGAGACATGTGGATACCTAGGTAAAACATGGAGCCAATGGACACTCTCTGACAAGTGAGAAGAGGATGTATATCTCATCTGATACCAGAGCACATCAAGATTACTGCATGTTCATCACATTCAGTAAATGGATTTTCAACAAAAAACTAAGAATCTGATATATACTATGTATGATAATTTTACTAAAACAAATAAGTGTAACAGTTACTTGTAATCATTAAATGTCTGGCAATTACATAACAGACTTTAATGTTTGACAGTATAATGTATGTTTATTAATCATGCTTGCATCTAAGGAATATTAATGGGAATCTTGTTAAAGCTCATACCTAACATAACCATCTACTTCCACACCAGTACTGAAAAATGATCAAGAATTTCAATTGAATTCAATGTGTAAGTTCTGTTGAAAACAATTTCCATTCTTTGGAGGGCACATCAGAATTCACATTTCCTCTTTATTTACAGGGCAATCCTCTCCTCCACTGACCAAGATTTTCATGATGATATTCTCTCTTAAGAGTTTATAGAAAACTTCAATTTTGTATTAGCAAGGCCTTACACTGATATATTAAGGAAGGTAATATTGCATCATATAAATGAGCTCAACAACAAAGAATCAAATAGTCATGTATGAAAATAGGCTATACCCATCCAGAGGAAAAGGGAAGGGTTTCAGATGTCTGTGTAAGTATTTATCTATCAGCATGCATTAAAGGTAGACTATGATTTGTTCAAGTTGAGAGACAGAATTTTAATTTGTCCAGAGTTTTGGGAATTAAACAGTATGGAAAAGTTACAGGCCGAGATATGAGGAACCTCAAACAAATGATATTTTTAAATTCTTTTTTTTTTTTTTTCTTGCGGAAATAGGGATTGAACTCATGCCCTTGCGCTTGCCAGGGAAGTGCTTATTCCACTGAGCCATCTCCCCAGCCCCCCAATATTTTTAAATTCTAATTACAATAGACAAAAAGCAACAAACCATAGTGCAAATACAAGGTGGAATTACCTCAGTGTCTTGGTACTAAGGACTAAAAAGTTCTGCTATGGATTTGCATTCTTAAAATAAAACATCAATCTTTGGTGGAAAATGTTGCCTAGTGCTAACAATCTTTACATCTTCTTTTTTTAACTTTATAGAAAATTATAAAGAAAAACTTCATAACAGCACGAAAGGAGAATAACAATAGTTAATATATTTCATATTATTGTCTTTAAATTAGTTATTCAGAGTACACGATACGGGCATAAATATTCTTCAGTTGATATACTAACAACCCTGCCTTTCCTTTGAACTAAGAGACACTAATAGTACAACTACAGTGCATTCTCTTTCTTTCTTCCCTTAGTTCCTTTCCTTTTCACATATCCTACCTTATATTCCCTTTTTAATAATTCCTTCTCATTTTACAATATCTATTATACATTTTAGACCTTATTTATTCTTTCATTTTCTCACACCAGGGAGACAATACAATGTCTACATATGGAAGTCTGATTTACTTCATTAATGAGTATACTCTAAAATTGCATCCATTTACTTATAAAAGTTTCAAGTGTATCCTTTATGGCTGAGTAACACTTCATTGTATAAAATTACCATAACTTTTTATCTATTCCTTGGTTGATGGGCATTGGTTAGTTTCCAGTATTCAGCTATTATAAGTTATGTTGCTATAAACATTGCCACACATATATCACTGTACTATGATGTTTTTAATTCTGCTGAGAAGATATCCAGAAGAGGAATAACAGGAGGAAATGAGAGCTCAAATATTAGACTTTTGAGAAATCTCTGTATTGGTTTTCACAGTGGTTGTAACACTCTGCACCCTCACCACCTTTATCCTCAAAGCCCCTCCAGAATTTGATATTCGTTGTTTTCTTAATGATAGCCATTCTTCCTGGGGCGAAATGGAATCTCAGTGTTGTTTCAAATTACATCCTTCAAATGAGGTTTAACTTTTTAAATATATTTCCCATTTGGATTTCTTCATCTAAGAAGTGTGTATTCATCTCAGGTGCCAGTTTTGGGATTGAACCATTGAAGTTGGAGGGTCTGATATGTTTCAATTCTTTGTGTGGTCCTTTGTCTGAGGGAAAGTTGGCTAAAATATTTTCCCAATCTGTGAGTTATTTTTCCATGCTATTGATGATTTCTTCTGATGTGTAAATGCTTTTAATAAGATGATGTCCCCAGTATTGATTCTTTGAAGTATTTTTCACACAGTTTATGTTTTGTTCATGAAATCTCTGCCCACACTTACGTCTTCATTATTTCCACCTATTTTCTCTTTCAGAGATTGTTTTCATTGTAATGTTTAGAACTTTAATTTATTTTTGTTTTAGTTTAGTGAATGGCAATAAACTTCAGTCTGGTTTTAGTCTTTGGCATATAGAGAGAAAGTTTTTCCAGCACTAGTTATTACATAAGATATCTTTCTATCAGTGAATGTGTTTGGTTCCTCTAACAAAGCTAAGGAGGCTGACTGTTTGGATTTATGTCCGTATCTTCTAATCTGTTTCACTGATCCTCAAATGTCATTCAGTATATTTTGTAGGGTTGGTTTGGTGGCCATAAATTTCTTCAGTTGTTCTTTTTCATGGAAATATCTTATCTCTCCATTAATTTTGAAAGAGAGTTTTTCAGGGTACACAAACTTAAGTGGGGAGTTGTTTATTTTCAAGAAATATAATACTTCACTACAAGCTATTCTTGACTTGAGGGTTTGTATTGAGAAGTCTTGCATGATTCTAATGGGCTTTCATTTATAGGCGACCTGTTTCTATTCTCTAGAAGCCTTTAATATTCTATTCTTGCACAAAATTACTGGGATGTTGATTACCATATGTCTTGTTACATATGTAAATTTATATTGTTGATGACTAATTTGAATTCTATATGTCTCATTTGTCTGTAGATATCGATTCTGTTCTCATGTTTGGAAAATTTTCTGCTATCATTCTGCAAATAATCTTTATATCATTTGTACTGACTCCTGCTTTTTTGTTGACACCTAGCACTCTTATATTCTTTTTCTTTGTTTTATCACACAGCTGTGGAATTTCTATATCTTGATCCTGTTTATTTTTAAATGATTTCCCTTTTTTAATTGTTATCCATTATAATGTTTTTAAGGTCTAAATGTCTGACTTGAGTTTTATGCAAGCAGTTAGGTCAGGATTCAATGGAACTTCTAATTAACTAAATACATGTTTGAATGTATTTCACTCATTGTATTTCTTTCCTATGTTGATCATTTACAATTTCCATCTGTTTTCTATCAACTCCCTTTTTAAAAATTTTATCTTTACTCTAGATTTGCTGAACAATCCCATTATGAATATTGACATTTCTTTTTCTTCATGAGAGCTTATTTCTTACCTGATTTCTTCTAAAACCTCATGAACCTGTTTCTGTACTATCTTTGCTATCATTTCAGAAATTTTTAGGGCTGGAAAAATAGCTCAGAAGATTAAAGTACCTGCAAGCAGGTGCATGGGTCAGGGGTTCAATCCCAGGGCCTGCCATGCCAGCCCCACCCCCAGGGTGCACTGAAATGGCAACTGAGACTGGGCGTAGTAGTTGATGCCTGCAATCCAAGCACTTGAGAGACTGTAAACAGGAGATTCAATATGAGTTTGATTTAGTAATGAGACCCTGAACACCCTATAGATCCAGAAGAAGAAG
>NW_004524715.1:5880647-5901275 GCF_000260255.1 Octodon degus
AAGAAGAAGAAGAAGAAGAAGAAGAAAAGAAGAATGAGACAAGAGGATCACTACTGGTCTGTGACATGTAGCAAGACCCTGTGCCAAATAATAAATCAATCAATAGAAAAACAACAGAAAGAGAACATGGGCAGCCTCAACAACCTGCTTCTATTCATTTGTCTTTGTCCCCAAGCATGCTGGTTATCTTACTTGCCTAACTGTCATTTTAGAAAATTTTAGGGCCAGCCAAGTAGCTCAGCACCTGCGGGCTTGCATCATTATTGTTGCTTCAGACTTTTTATCCACTGGTCTCGCATGTCCATCTTGTGCATCCTAGTGGGGACACAGCTGTGCAACTGTGTTCCTTCTGGTCTCTGCGCCTTCCTGAGAAGTTCACCTGAGTTGAAGAGGTGGCAATGATGGTGGGAAGGGCTGTCCTTCACACTCTTAGTTCATTGATTGAAATAAAGAAGACAATTGTCTCATATTCTGTAATTGAGAATACAGTCTTGATACTTTTCTGTTTGTCTATATATTTTACAATTTATTTTCACACTATTAAGATTAACTGGTTTTGTCTAAATATGCCTTATCAAAAGGAAGAATGAACAGATTATCTTGGAATTGAGTTATGTAATACATAACATTACAAATCTATTGCAAATATGGCTAACACTTCATTAATCAATGAATTATTGGGTAATCTTCTAAAATATACTAAATTTAGGATTTCCACTCAATGTGTTACTCTGCAAGGCATCTCTTTAAAACAGATTAGCAAAACTTAGTAGTTCTACAATCAGAGATACCTTGACAAAATGATTACAAGATATCCATAAATACTTACCAGGTTTAAATATGAATTTGCATAGTACACTTTTATATATTAATGCATTCCCATTGACCATAGGTAGTGTGTAACAGTAATACAAATAAGGTTGATAGCAGCTAGTCTTTACTAAGTACTTATTATGCGCTGAGACTATGTAATGATTTTATGCATGTTGTCTATTTAATCCTCACAAACACTCTACAAATAAATGATTTTTTTAGATAGACTATAACCAGATAGTTCAGCCTGGCCTTGAATATACAGCAACCTTCATGCATCAGCCCCTAGAACTGATATTACAATCAGGCATCATCTGACAGTAAAGTTGTCATGTTCATTTTATACAACATAAGCTAAAGTTCAGAAAAGCAAAGAAAGTTTCCCTGTTAGATGACGAATATATAAACAATATTTGAGGAACAATCAATAGATTAATTCATCTAAAATAAAATTCTGTAGAGCAGTTATTAAGAAATTGGTTTGCAAAACATTGAACATAACAGTTCTCAAGAGTTCTAATAACCTCTTTGGTAAAAATGTAAAATTACTGTCATGTTTAACAGTTCAATTTTTAGAATCAGACAAGGATTTAATATCATTTTTATTACTTGCCAATTAAATGCTGTTGGGCAAATTTCCCCATGAAATAAATCTTGTACTTCAGAGGATCACAATAAAGATTAAGTGAGAAGAAAGAAAACAGTGTATGGTTGAAATAAATTGGCCCAAGTTCATAACTTTTAAGCATCAGCTAGAGTTAGATAAGTAAAAGATTTTTGCAGAAGGATTTAAGCAAGTATAAGAGTAAGCTAACTTATTCTCTGTTGTAAATATTAAATTTTAAAAGTTATGAATTTTATTTAAAATGCTAATTTAGAACTAAGCTTCATTTCCTGATACAATTTTCCTCTTTCAAATGGTTGTATGACAATATAATGGAATATATGACATGAATGAAAACAAAAAGGCATTTGTGAAATATCCACTAGTCTTTGACACTATCTGTAGGATTTCTGGGTTCAAAATTAAGTAACCCCTTTTGTCAGTTTTCCCAGTGCTTGTAGAAAATCAAAATACCAGCCGCTTGCAACTTAAAGGAGAAGATGTTTCTGTGGACTAAGGTCTTAGATTTCAGATACTTCAGAGGTTCAATACCTAGCTGACTTTCTCTAAGGCAGAAACTTCATGGCAAAAGAGCATGACAGAAGAAAAGTTAAACTCTTCATGGAGGCTAGTAAGCTAAAAACAGGATAAAAATGCCAGTGAGAGACATGCCCACCTCCAACTGGTTTCCAGTTCTGTATAGTACATTTAGGTATGTGTACAAGTGGATTAAATCACTCATGAATATGCCATCCCCATCATCAAATTACCTCTTCAGGTGTCTCTTGAGCTAATCAAGTTGACAATCAAACTTAATCACCATACTTCTTCCATTGTCAACTTGACCCCAAATCATCTCCTTAAACCATATTTAATCTTTACAAAAACTGTAAATGACAAAGTTATAACATGATCCAACTGTCTGACAAACAACCAAAGACACACTAGTCTCTTCCCTAATGTTAAAAGTTCCAACATTAAAAAGTCCAAGTCAAAGTCTTCTATGAGACTGAAGCCAAATTCTTAACTCTAAACCCCTATAAAAATCAAAAAAATGTTGCATGCATCCAATAAACAAAAAAAAAAAAAAAATGGGATCAATGTTCCCTCTCAAAAAAGGAAGAATAGGTCAATAAACAAGAGTCAAAAAAATAAATAAATAAATAAAATAAACAAGAGTCAGATCAAAGCAAGATCAAAACTTACCAGAGTGAATATTAATTGTATAACTCCACATTCAGTGTCCAGTATATATGGTCACAGAATAGGAATGCCAGAAGGCTTGGGGAACCTCACACCCAAGCATTAATGGCTACAGCCCGCTCATTCACGCTCTTAGCCTGGCTTCTCTCAGTTCCTGCAGCTTTCCTTGGCAGATGGTCAATATTCCTTGCATCTTCAACATCCTATATAATCCTCTGCACCATCTTCTTCATTCTAACACCCTCAAGCACTCCCTTCTCTTACTGGCTGACCTCCAAATCTTTCTTGGAAATCTAAGTTAAAGGCTCTGTGATCCACACCCTTTATATTTTGCATGTCTCAATGATCAGGACCATGTGAAAAATGTCAAAATTTGCCACCTGCTCAAGAAGTAGCTGGGCCTCCTAAAACCATGAATGCATGGGCCTCTGAGTGCCAAGATTGCTAAACATTGTGAAATGAGTTGCACGGAACCAATTTTATAGGTGGCTTTTCTGGAGCCAGAGGCCCAAGAACACTCTTCTAGGAAAAGTTGACATTATCAAATTATTCTACCTGCAATGAGCAAGATTTTGCTGACACATCAAATATGTTAAGAGTTCTTTCTTGTCTTTATTCAAAGTATTTGGTCAGTTATTTATTTTTTTATTTCGGGGGAAGGGTCTACAGGGTACTCAGTGTCTCACTACGAGATCGGAATCATAGTGATCCGGCTGTTTGCAGCCTCCCAAGTGCTGGGATTACAGAGGAACGCCACCACACCCAGGCTCAATTGCCTTCCCAGCATGCCTCAGGGGATGGGGCCGGCACAGTAGGCCCAGGGATCCCGGTCCCTGCTCTTGCTTGCAGGTGATTTAATCCCCTGAGCTATGTAGCTGGCCCTTAAAAAGGTACTTTTTTTTTTTTTTTTTCATAGTGAAACTTGAACTCGGGACCTTGTGCTTGCCAAGCAGGCGCTTATGCCGCTGAGCTACATCCCCAGCCCCAGTCTGCTCAGCCCAGGGGACCTGCCCCCAGAAAGCTGCAGCCCAGGGACCCAGTTTCCAATCAGCAGTGTCAAAAGTGACTTGTGGCTTTGCCTTAGTTGTGAGATGATTTCATTCCATAGGAGTAGGTTGTGGGGGGATCCTTTGGAGGCTCAGAGAAGCTGGCCCAAGCTCCGGCTTGCTTCCAGTGGAAGCTCGAGCGCCCTCAGAAACGACCCTGGCCAATGTCACCACAGAGCTGAGGCAGTGTTGTCAGGGCTAATGTGAAATCTCTTCCCGTGGCGCCGATCACCGACTCTGCAGCGCCAGCTTGGACAGATTGAGGTCTCTGTGGCTTTGGTGACCCTGCTTAAGCATTCCCACCGTGTCCCTGCTCCGCTCTAGGACTGCCTCCTGCTGCAGCCCCTCACCTGACCTCAGGGCCTGGGGAGGGAAGCGCAGGCCAGGGCAAGGCGCTTCTGCTCAGGAGAGATGTCAGCCTTCCTGGGGGCATCAGGCTTTGAGCTCTGCTGGGGACCGGATGACCCGGGACCAGATGTCACACAGAAAAGTGCCTCACTCTGTGCCTCCTACCATGTTCACTTTAGAAGTGCCTTAGTGAGGAGCAGGGAACAATTCTGTTACTGTATTAACTGTAGTTCATTCACTTGAGAAACTAACCGGTTTTTACTTTTTTGGCTGTTTTTAACGCCATGAGTCTTCTTAGGACCTACATCTCCTTTGTACCCAACTTTAGCTGTGATCCTCTTGTGAGTTAAACATTTTAAGTTTTTCTAATCTTTCTGTTCTATTTGTTGTCCTTCTTACTATAAATCTGACTAAAAGTAGCCAGGAGCACATGTACCAGTGCCTATATATTGAGATGCCTTGAAATTTCCTTCTCAGATAGATTAGTCCAAAATCTTTAAATTCAGCCTCATATAACGTTTTAAACTATAAACAAAGGTAGGCAAATTGTTATAAAAATAACACACCTGATCTGTAGTTCAATTCCCAATAAAATCCTCATTCCCAACTGAAAACTTTTGAGCCCAGCCTAAATTCTCTACATTGTTAGTAGCACTCTTGTTTTCTGAGATCTGACTGGAACTAGCCATAGAGCTCTGCTTCAAACATCCGAGGGCTTCTTTAACTCACATCCTCAAACCTTTCTAAAAACTTCCTTCAGAATGGTTGTGAAAGCTACTGAGCTACACTGTCAACTCGATACATCAGTTCTCAGTAAAAACCTTTTGTATCAGTCAGCTTTCTTGTTGCTGGGACAACATACCAGACACATTCAGTTTAAAGGCAGACAAGTTTATTTGTCTTATGTTTTCAGAACATTCAGTCCATGGTCACTGGCTCCAAGGCAGAACCCTCAGGGAAAATGAAGGAAGTCACAGGAAGATAGTTTCAGAAAAAGACACACCTAACAAAGGCTTGCCCCCGGGAGTTTATCTCCAACCCAGATCCATTCTTGACATATTCTGATAAAATATCAATGGATTATTCCACTGATGAATCCTCACCCAGTTTAATTGACAGCTAAGCTTAAATGTCACAACAGTGATTTTTATAAACTTTCACCCCAACTCATCAGTAGTTTAACTCTCTGTATCATTCTTGCCAACTAGAGGCAGAATATACAGTTAACAAACTCTGCTAATAGGAGTGACCTCCTAAGATAGGTCACTCTTCCTGGGCTTGGTAACACCCATCTGTAACACCAGATATTTAGAAGGCTGAAACAAGAAAACTACAAATTTGAGGCCAGCCTGAGCAATTTATTATTATGCTGTCTGAAAACAAATCTTCAGACTGAGGATCTGTCTCTACGTAAGAGCACTTGCCTTGCATGTACAATTGAGCACCAGTTAAATCTCCAGCACTAAAACACTCTCCACTATTAAATCAAACCCTTCATTCTAATCACCTGAAAATCTCATATTTATCTAGTGATTTTAATATTATGCTCTGAATCTATGAAATCTGACCCCATTTCCTCAAAGATCTTCCTATAACTTATTTCCTTCAATATTAAATTTACTACCAAGTCCCTTAATTCATTCAATTATCAGTAAAATGAGAATTTTAATCCTCTCACTATCCTTCTTTCTAAATGAGTTGTGGTCTGTCATCCCATTTTTAAAGAGTGGAGCTCACTATGCCACTTTACTGAAGAGTGGTAAAAATGGAATATGGTGTGGGGAAATCGAATACTTAGGCAGAGATGAGCTCAGAGAGCTAGACTGAAAAATATCTTCTCTTCCAGAGGATGAATTATTTCTTGAAGGCAGAGTTACTAAGACCCACCAGAGAGTAAGATTTAAGCTTGAATTATTAGTAATTTCTGAGTAAGAAGAGATGAGTACCAGCCCACCTATTTCTCTGTACAGAGTTATTTTTTTATGTATTTAGTACAGGATCTACAGGGCCTCACTACACAGACTGGACTCACAGTGATCCTCCTGTTTTCAGCCTCCCAAACACTGGCACTGCAGGCACACGCCACCAAGCCCGGTGTCAATTGCAGTCTCAGGGCGCACCGGGGATGGGGTTGGCACAGTAACCTGAAGATCAAACTCCAGTCCCTGTGCCTGCCCAAACATGCTGCACAGCGTGAAATAAGCACAGCACATCACAGAACACCTGTGCATACAAAGGGAATGAATGGTGGTTCGAGTTCATTCAAAACAAAGAGGATGCGCAGGTAAGTATAGCTTGCCTAATATTTTATACTTGGCCAGATAGCATTTCCATTCCATGAAGTGATTTGTTATTATTGCCCTCAATATCACTAAAATCACTTTTAGTTCACATTTCTTTCAACAATTTAAGCTATGTTTTAGCATCTTGAATTTAGGCACTTAATTCATCACACTCACACACATCATCACTTAACCACATTACAATTTTTCTTTCACAGTTGTGTCATATATTTTTTCTTTTCCTTCTGATTTCTTTCTTTCTTTTTTAAAAGATTATTTATTTATTGTATTATAGGGAAGGGTCTAGAGGGTTTTCAGGGTCTCACTACTAGATCAGACTCATATTGATTCTCCTGTTTAGAGCCTCCCAAGAGCTGTGATTACAGGTGTGCACCACCATGCCCAGTCTAAATTGCTGTCCCAGGGTGCCCTGGGGGGTACCAGCACGGCAGGCCTGGGGGATCGAACCCATGGTCCCTGCGCGTGCTTGCAGGTGCTTTAATCCGCTGAGCTATTTGGTCATTCCTTCCCTCTAATTTCTAATCACCCTCGTTTCATTTTTAAACTTGTTCTTACACAGATGATATGAATATAAGTGTTTGTTTTAGCCCAGTACTTGAAATTCTGTTTGTTATATCATTGCAGACAAAAATGAATGAAAAATGTACCATAGATCTAAACGTGTCTTTAAAGTATAAAAACATAGATAGATAGATAGATAGATAGATGTGTGTGTGTGTGTGTGTGTGTGTGTGTGTGTGTGTGTGTACAAGATAGGATAGATATACAGCTACTTTCTCTTAGTTCATTGAGAAGAAAGATTTGTACTAATTTGTTTAGACAAGATATCATGTCTGCATCTTGTCCTCTGAATAACTACTATGAAGACAACAATATGCAATGTAGTAATTATTGTAACTGTCCTACTAACCTGCTTTGAAACTGCTTCATTGCTATTTTATCTTTTTTCTCATTAATATGAATAAAAAATTTTAAAGAAAAAATTAGGAAAAGAACTTTTGTGCCTTTTGGCCAATGAAGCTTATGTATAAGACAGACATTCAATCTGTAAGAAAATGTAAATTGGGACCAGGGAGACGGCTCAGTGGAATAAGTGCTTCTCTGGCAAGCGCAAAGGCCTGAGTTCAATCCCCGTTTCCGCCCCCCCCCCAAAAAAAAAGTGTAAATGTAAATTAACCTTGCCAAAATTAAGAGTTTTGACTTTAACTCTCATGGTATTTATTCATGTGAACAGCCTGACAAAAACAGCACTCACTTGGTTTAGCACATACTCCCTGGCAACTAGTTTTGAATACATATTTTAAGTGATCTGAGTTCCATGGAAATGATACTCCTTTAACAATAAAGTATTTGGAAAATGAATGAGGAAGAAGTATTTTGCTTACATACTAAAATTCTAACAACTTCTTTACTAACTGATTTTGTTTTATGTCAGGTCTTTTGCAGTTATGTAATCTTTACAGTTGATAAGTTTTGATTTTTAAAACCACACTCAAGACACTGATCAGGAGAAATAATTCCAAATAGTTGATATACAGTAAATCTGATAAAGATTTGATATCATGCGCGTATAGGGACTTTTGACAAAAAATAAGTTAAAAATCATAAAACCTAGTTAGGCCAGTGGTGCTGAGAAGTAGGGAGTTCTCTGTTGTCAGTGGCCAGCATATAAGACCAGAGTCTGAAAGGTTAGCCAAGTGGCTGAAAATGGGGACATTGTAATAAAAAAGGCTGTTCTGGTGACCAAAATCTGTCATCAAATGCGGTATTATTTTGGTTACTTATGCTTGTCCTGGGAGATACTTTTAAAGACATGGATCAAATTGAATGAAGGCTGGGTACCCTTGGAAATAATTCAGACTCAACAGGATAATCCCACTAATAACAGGATATTATGTATTAGTGGGAATATAGTGCAAATCTAAAAAGCAGAACTAGTGGAAATTAATGAAGATCAAATTGAAATGAGAAGATCTCAAGAAAAAAACCTCCCTTGAAATGCTTGTTGAGGATAAAAATGACAAAAACAAAAAAGACCTGTTTATATTAAAGGTTTCCCAACTGATACAAACCTCAAGGACATCAAAAAATGGTTAGAAAATAAAAGGAAAGTACTACACACCCAGATGAAAAAAAAAATTGACAGATAAATATTCGCTGTGCTTGTTAACACTGAGTGCTAGGAAGTTTGTAGAAACTCCAAACCACAAGTACAAAGACAGAGACATGCTAATATTTCCTAAAGAAGATTATTTTAGAAAGAAAAATGGATAAGGAAAGCGAAATAAAGTGGTAGTGAAATTAAGAGCTAAACAACAGCATGAAGGAAAGGAGAAGTTAGCCGAAGACGTCAAAGGGAAATCTCTAGGAGAGGGGACTGGATGCTTGCTGAGCTTTCTGGGTGATGCAGCTGATCAGATATGTAGAGAAAATTTCTGCCTCTTTCTGCCTATCAGGCTGGAGTAAGATGGATATACTGCCAGAGGAGCAGAAGAGGGAATAATTTTATTTCAAGAAAAATCCAGAGAAGCACTAGAAATCAAATGATTGGCAGCTAACAATCCAGAAGCAAAGAAATGACCATTGGAAGTTCTGGAAGGAAATCTGGGTAAGGAAGTATTGGAAAAAATCCAGAAGATTAACAAGAATCCCCAAACAAGTTGGAAACAAAAGTTTTCCAGTTTAAAGAAAAAGAAAATGGAAACAAAATTCCCTGCCTGGGTCTGCTAAAGCAAAAGTACCGTTACAAGGCAGGAAAACAAACTTTGGTAGTGATGACGACTGACGAAATCATGCAGCTGGACCCAAAGAGGAAGAGGAAAAACAAAGAACCCGCACCAACACAACAAAAAACGGAGAAAAGTCACTTAGTAAATTTTTTTAAAATTTGTACACATTAGATTTTAAGCTGCTTTTTGTCACAAGAGGTTTTAAAAAGAAAACTGAATTAGTTCCTATTCAATGTTCTTCTGTAACAAAAGACACTTTTGTTTTGTCATCACTTTGTTGCGGTTGTTATCTAGATACATTTTGAAGATCATTCAGATCATTCAAAATAAAAAAAAAAATTGCCACTAAACTGGCTTTGTGTGTATTAGGCTAAAATAAAAATGTATATAATATAAAAAGTAATATAAAAAACTATAAAAGGTTAAAAAGCAGACAAAATATTCTTTGTTGGAGGACTAAGCAATAAAAAGCTTATGATACACAATCACTTGAACTCACTCAATACAATTATTAGGGAAGCGCAAATTAAAACTACTTGGGCTATCACAATATACTTGTTGAATAGTTAAAGAGGGAGCATATCTAAAATCCCTGAGAATGGGACTCTCCGAAATACCCTTACACTGCTGATGCAAATGAAAAATGATGCAATGCCTTTGGAAAATAATTTGATAGCCTCTTTAAAAAATCAAATACATGAATTTAATTACTTTTCTATTCCACTTCTACTTAGATATCTACCCAGAAGAAACAAAAGCTCATGTTCATATATTTATTGTGTATTTACCAACATTGGATCTTGATCAACAAAAAGAAGAAATCCAAAATAAATAAGCAAATTGTGAGATATTCAGAAAATAGATCACTTTTAAATGAATTATGAACATCTGTAACTGTAGTACATAAATAATCCTGCTACCTGAAAAAAGCTAGACAAAATGAAAAAGAATACATTGTTAATCTCATTTAAATAAAATTTCATAAATTAGACGACCAGAAAATACATCAGTGATTTCTTAGAGATGAAAAGAATCAATAGGGACAAGCAAGAGGACTCATAAAATGACAAAATAAATTTAAAAGATGAAATACATTTATCTTTATGATTATCGTGAGGGGTGCAGAGGTGTAAACGTATTTCAAGTTATCAAGTTGCACACATAACTTTGAATTGTGCTTCAGTAAAAAGGTTTCAAAAAATACATCCAATGACTGTATGAATTTTAATGTAGCTTTTAACAGTTGTTTAAATGATAGGTGTCCTCCATCCCTAGAATTTGTTTCTATGTGAATTATGGTACTTATTAATGAAAAACATTATATTTTTCATTTTTAAGGACCCAGAGCAAAAGAATCCTAAAGTAGAATAGTGAGCATCTCATCAAACCTGGAAGTAAGGACTTTGTTTGGCATCTAATCAAAAGAAAAAACCTGAAATAACACTGAGAAATCAATTCTCTTAAAAAATGCAGAGATCAGTTCTCATATACGGCACAATACCTCTTTGGATACCTGAGTTAAAGTGTTTGCTACATTTTCTAGAAAATGTTTATTATACTTACCTTTCTCACTGCTTATATTCAGAACGCCTACGAACAATGCATCTAAATATATTCTATTCATTTCTTATCATGATTTCTGGTACCTAACTCTTCTTAAGGAATGTTAGTTGAATAAACGAATCAAAAATTGTGAACATCTTGTATACTAGCCAATGAAAATTTATGATAAGAGGATATTAAAAATTACTCATCAAAAATAATTGTAAAAGTGACCAGATATAGTACAAACAGTCTCAGAAAGCCTTAAGTATTCTTATTTGAATATCTTTGCATTCAGGTCACTGCACCAAAATTATGTCTAACTTTTAAAATGAATGCATCAAACAGATATTGTTATCTTTAAATATAAATCTTGCATTCAAAGTGTTAAGTGGCTTATCTGAGCTAATTTTGCAAGTGGTGGACCTGGGATTCCTGATGGAGTCAGAAATCAATGTCAGAATTTAATTGCTGAGTACTCTCTTTGCTACCATACCTTATTGATACCCAGAAGATACATTCAATTTCTCAGAAGATTAATTGTCCTTACTTCAATATGTAATAATATTAAAATATGGGTAGCATGTTTCTCTTGTTTTCTGTCATTGGTCTTGGATGGGAATTGAATAGGTCTGTGTAACAATATTCTCTATTAAAATGTATAGTTCCATGAGGAAGCATTAAGCCTGTATATTTATGCCTAAATTAAAAAAAATCAGAAGCTATAAACTCTAGTTCTGAGATATGATGCAGCAGTCATGAAAAATACCAAGTCTTCACACAGGTTTTTGAACATTTATTCAGCTATATTCAAGATGTAAGGTCAACAACTTGTAAGACAATGAATATAGCTTCCTGGTCAAATGAAGAGAATAGATTTATTCCTGATTCAAATCATTATCCGTGATGAACATCTTCTAGAACATCTATTGCATACTGCACTCCAGAATGATTCTAGTGTTTCTAGTGTGCTAGCTCCAGCGAAGTAACTCTGTTCTCTCCTCTCTCTTTTCTCTTTTCTCTTCTCTTCTCTCTCTCCTCTCTCTCTCTCTTCTCTCTTCTCTCCTCTCTCCTCTATCTCTCTGTCTTTTTGTCTCGGTCTCTCTGTTTCTCTCTATGTCTCTGTCTCTCTGTCTCTGTCTCTGTCTCTGTCTCTCTCTCTCTCTCTCTCTCTCTCTCTCTCTCTCTCTCTCTTCCTCCCTCTGTTGGTATCACCTTTATCCACAGCACCCTCCAATCTTACTATTAAGAGTTATTAGATAGTGAAAGTGAAGTTTGGAAGATATAATGTTTATTTTCATTCTTGTCATTTGAAATTTAAGCAATGGATAAATTTATTATGTGGATATACAATAAAAGAAAATTGATAATGATAATGATTGTAGAGTTATATGTACAGATGAAGATCAAAGTATTGGTCCCTAAAGAAAGAACAGAAGCCCAGCAAGTGGGGCATGTAAATGTTTTCAGAGAAGTCAGGGTTTTACTGAATATGAGTTGTTAGCTGTGCATGCAGACTCATACGAATTTTCTAAGAACTTAATTGTCTCCAAAGACAATATCATGATTTTCAATGAAGTCCTTTCTAGTGTTTTTTTTTTATAAAGAGAATAAAAAATAGTAAAGAAAAAAATCCATTAGAAATGATAAAAATTTCACTAACCGAAATGACAGGAATTCAACAATTGTTATATTGCATATTGTTGTCTGCCAACTAGTGGTTCAGATTGCCAGATATGTAGTGTTATTTTGATTTAAGAAAGTTGGAAGCACAAAAATAAACAGCCCAATTAAGCGAAGTGTTAAAGACTAAATGCACATGAATCTAATTTAAAAATGTTTCTCTGGCCGGGAATGCTATCCTACTTCTCAAAACAGCTTTGTCATCCTCTAGAGAGATTCATTTTTTGGCAGAAGTTTGGAAGTATTTCTGGTGCTTAAAAAAAAAAAAAATCAATGAGTTCGGAAAAGCAAGAAGGAGCAGAGGTAAACTCTCATCTAAAGTCTTGTACACTAAACAGGATGCTGCTCTGATTTTTCAGTGAGACACAGCTGCTTTATTAGAGCTTAAAGGGCCTGTGGACCATATTTTTTAGCCTGTAAAATGTAGAGGTCACAGATTTACTGTGGAACAAGTTACAATCACTTACACATAGCCTTAAATTTAGATTTGACCTAGATATTTTTGCTGAAATAATGAGAGACATGGCAATAAAGTGAAACTTTGCTGGTTTTATTATTTTCTACTTGCAGTGAAGAACAATCATAACATAAATTATGGAAACCACTGAAATCATCCAACTCTGCCTACTTGAAATGATTAAGGCATTTTACCCTCAACCATCCCTGTCGGAATTGCTTTCTAAGTGACCTTGGTAGTATTTTCTGAACAGATATTCTTACCAGGTAGGTACAAATGTACATATTTGAGACAATAACACAGGTAGAGGGCATTAATGTTTGTTTTGAATCTTTGATACGGTTTTAGATGCCAAATGTTCATTTAAGTCCCTGTTTTCCCAGAAGAAAATCGTACAATTAGCAGACATTTATTGGTCACTCCTGCAAGAAGGGCAATTTTCTTTTGCTGAAATGTACCTACCTCCAAAAAGACATTAAAGATGAAGAAGTAAGATATATTATAAAATCTTTAGTAACAATTAAATATTTAAACATATCAACCAATAATAGACTGCTTAAGAAAAGGAGAGATAATTCTCGCCAGGAATGGCTGGCTTATTACTTAAAATATTTTTAAGAAGTAGTAAAAAATCTTATACTTTTTACTTCTATGAGTTAATCCTTTTAGATTCTATGTAATTTTAAATGAAAGTTTAAAGAATTAAATTAAAGATCTAAAACAATGTAGATCTGGCTCATCAAATGCTAATAAAGCCTTTGGAACTGATTCCCTGCATAAGGACTGCTTCAATAGCTGTTTGCTCTGTTCTTATTTAGAAGCGCCTCACCTGCTTCTAGGAAAACACCATATTCTCACCTTCCACAGACAGGAATGCCTACAATTTGTTTCCTAATATATTCCAGTGAGCACCGTATCATCAATTCAACTAACCCTTCTCAGTCCTGTGCAGGAGGTCACAGGAGAGCTATGTGGGTAAAGTGGAATCCCAGATCACTGAGAAGTACTCATTTATTCAAGAAATATTTGTGAGCAACAGCTTTATTACACTCTAATTTTAGAAATACATTAGAAATGCAATTTTATATCATCAAGGGAATAAATGATGGTGTAAATGTTTAAGGTATGGTCCTTTCTAGTAAGGGCAGGAAGGAACACATATGCATATACATATACATACACATATACATATATATACATATATAGGTATATACACATACACACATATTTCAACTCTATGTATGACTATGTGTATGACATATGATAATAAATGTAATGAAGTACAATAAATTAGAGAAATAATATCGAAGATGATAGAAGAGAGTAGGAAGCAAACAGAAATTTTAATAATATGACAAGTAGAACTACACTAACAGAGACCATTTTTTAAAAAGTAAGGAATAAAACTGTCTCCTGCCATTCCTTCTCCAGAAACCTGATAACAGGGAGGAAAATATATTGCATGAAGATTATTTTTGTAAGTGCATGATTTTACACAATCTACTCTATTATTCTTGAGCTTTTGACATGTTACTCTGTAACCTCCATAAAAAATAGGGTCAGACCTGGGACAGTGGTATACACCTGTAATCCCAGCCACTGGAGGGGGCAAGGATGGGAGGTTACAAGTTTGAGACCAGCGTGGGTACACTAACAAAACTTTAAAAATATATATATTTGGGATGTCCAAGAGATAAGATATAGCTGAGTGGCAGAATGCTTGTCTGTCACACATGAGACCCTGAATTCTATCATTAGCACTGAAGTAACAAAGAAGAACTGGTTCTGGGGTAGAGAGAAACACAGCCTGTTTCTATGGAGCTTGAAGGCCAGATGAATCAATCTACCTGTAATAAAGAAAGATACGCAAAAGCAGCCCAGGTTAGTAGATTCTCCCAGTTCCAAAGTGAAAATTAGAGAACCAGGAAGAGTTAGAAACAAGGAGAGGCAGTAGAGATAGCTCAGCAGTCTAAGTACCTGTCTGGCAACCACAAGAACCCAAGTTCAATCCCTAGCAACACACACCCCGCTGGCCCTGGAAACCCAGGCACACCGTGCCAGCCACTGAAAACAGGCATGATGGTGCACACTTGTAATCCCAGCGCTGGGGAAGATGAGACAGGAGGATTGCTATGAGTCCTAGCTGCATAGGACAACCCTGTACCAAATAAATAAATAAATAAATAAATAAATAAATAAAATATTTGGGGAAAAAGAATTAAAAAGGAAACAGAGAGACCAGACACAATTAGTTACATCATAATAAAGTAAGATAGCCTTAATTCAGAAAGTATCCTAGTATTTTTAAGTACAGAAAAGATAATTACCATAGTTGCAAACTGAACAAAAAGAGAAAAGAGTTCCAGGTGGTAAATCTTGAGAAGCAGGTGGGCAGGCAGGAACAGGGTAATGGAGGACCCTGTGAATAATGTAAAATTTTGGACTTATTTAATAGTAACCACATACAACGTCTACATTCATTGAGGCTATTAGGACTTCACAAATGGGATATCTATGCTCTGCTTATTTCTTTTTTTTTCTCCATACTTTTGTTGAGAAACAAATAGCAATGAGAAAGTTTCAAATCAAATTGGTAGGACAGTTTCAATAATTAACACATTGCATACATCCTTCTGAATGGTTAACTGCTGCACAAGATGCAGACATGATATCCTATTTACAAATACTATTAGAACAAATCCCTCTATTCATTAAGAGAATCTAACTATATATCTATCTTAACCATTTTGAATACACAGATACAAAATGGATATTCATCTGTATCCCCTTTTTTAGTTCCATCATTTGAATATTATATGTGTGTGAATTCAGCAAAATATTCCAAAAGAGTCCAGTAGTCCATATCAGTATTAGGTCTTCTGCTTGACTGGCAATGCCAGAAATTGTTGACCTGAGTCCCCTACAGCTCAACATAACAGCATGGCTTTACTTCTTATACTTCGCTTTTATACTTTTCTGCTGGATGGTTAAGACCAAGATAAAGCAGGACCTATACAAAAAGAGTTGTAGCTTTTGGATCTGATAAGGTCAGTCAAATTACCTAAAGATTTATCCTGAGACCTTGTACCTCAGATTACAGATCCTTTGTCAGTATCAGCCATGTGGATGAGTCACGACCATTGCTTGGCCAATGTGCTTTCTGTGAAAGCCTGAGAGAATGTTTTCTCCCCATGTGGCTCTCCTTAGGCACACTCTACATCATCACTCACTTTCTTCTTTGGCCTTATTTCTTGTTTGTACCTATTTTAAAAATATTAAAGGCTTTGCTCTTTCTGTTGGGGAAAAACAGGAGGCCAGAAAAAGAGTTCAGTCAGGAGAGTGAATTGTCTTCCAGAAAACTCTCTTTTGTAAACATTAATTTTGACAACAAAGAACAAAAAAAAAAATATTAGGTGAGTCAAAAATGTATTTAGAGCATAGGATTAAAAATCTGAAACTACAGGATGGACCAGTTCTTTACAGTGAAGGTAGCAAGAGAAAACAGAGCTTAGTTGTTGACTAGATGTCATAGGCAATGCATGATCAGGATAAGTCAGACATAAATTTTGGAAGGATTCTAATGAACTATAAATCTTGAAAATGGCCACAGAGTGATATAGGACCAGAACTGGAAAATTCCAGCAGAGAGGCAGAGGCTTGCAGATGCTCACGCTACCTGCCGAGTCCAGAGGCGAGGTGAGTCAGGTTTATGTCTACCAGCTCCACTATTGCTGCCTGTCACTTCCTCATAGCAGAAAGATGATACATTCACGTATGAATGGCTCCTTTTGGAGGTCAACTGAAATCCTCCCAATATCTTCCTATCTTCCTACAAGATGACACACAGCGTCCATCCTCCCTATTTCCTGTTCCTCCTCACTTGTCTCTGCGCGGCATCCTCCTGTATTTGACCATGCCAAATAATTCCTAGCTCTTCCTAGGAGGACCTCCAGATATCCTCATGGATGTTTCCTTAACTTTATTAATATCTTTACTCAAAGATTACATTTTCAGAGAAGCCCTTATAAATAAACTTGCCTGAAACACACACACAAATTTCACTATACCCATCCCTTCTGTTTTTGGTGTATTTTTCTTCTCAAACTTCATCATAATTTGAACATATAGAGATAGATAAATAGATAGATAGATAGATAGATAGATAGATAGATAGATAGATAGATAATTGTAAAGTCTTCGAGAATAACTTTATATCTTTCATTGACTCCAATGTGTAGAACATACTAAGTAATTCAAACTTCTAGACTACAGATATTGTGCAGCACTTCTGCTCACCAACTTCCTCTTCTCTTACATCACTGACCTTTTAAAATATTAATGGAAACAATTTTAATAAGTTTCAACCAATTCAGCATCACAGATAAAACAATACCATTTTTGTCTCTGTACAGCCTGTTGTCAGGAAATAATGAAATCTCACAGCTATTAGATAATTTGCTACCATTATCATTTGCTTTTTACTTTACCAGTAAATCAACAGTATTAGTTCTAGTCTGTTTTTTTTTTTTTTCTTTTTGAGACAGGATCTCATTATGTAGTTCAGGCTGGCCTTGAACTCACTTTGTAGCCTAGGCTGGTCTCAAACTCACACAGATCCTGCTGCCTCAGCCTCCTGAGTGCTGGGATTATAGGCTTATACCACCAAACCTGTCCCCTCATTTTTTTTTACTGGCTAGATTCGTCAGTCTCACTCTGTAAAATCCAAAAAATTGGAGTATGAATGGAAAGAATGTTTCTTTCTGTGAAAATTAATTTTAATACTATGGAATAATATGTAGAAACTTGATGAATAGAATTTATATTTTTAAAAATTATCATTGCCTGCCATCTACAAAATTTGAGAGAAAATCATAATTATCCAGAATTATATTATGTAGTCAAAATTACACAGACACACACACACACACACACACACACACACACACACAAGCCTTGGTTGTATTTTAAGTCTGTTGAGCCTAAACTATGAGATACTGCCTCATGAGTGGTTTATTCCACATTGATAATGTGGAATTCCAATCAGAGAAATTTTGCTCAACACTGAAAAACATAACCTTGCACACCTAAATATACCCTTAACCTAAGAGGTTAAAATAAACTGCATAGGGAAATTATGCATATTTTAATTCTTCAATTAAATTTATATTTAAATGATTTAATGTTAATATTTATCAAATAAATGAGTTTATCTTAATCTTAATTTAATAAATAACATCATATCTTTTCCTTCCCTCTCCCATCTCAGCACGGATGAAAACAAAGTTATGTCCTGTGTGTAAGCTGTATCTATGAACAATAGTTGACCATAGTTCCGAAGTTTCCAGTGAACTAAGGAAGAATCCACGCTTAGTTACTTGCCATGGACATGAAAGAGAAAGGCAATCTCAGTGCAGCACATTTGCTGCCACTGATTGGAGCAGGAAGGCTTTGTGCTTCCCTAAATTCCCGGTCCTAAGCTGTTCTGCAGCAGCAGCTCATAGTCCTGACCCACGCTGTTCTACAACTTCATATGCCAGCAGAATCTCACTAATCTCATTCCTCTTCAGTTTTGGTATAAATATACCAAAATCTGACATTCTATTTTTCAATGGACTGAAAAGGGGCTTTGAAGGACATATGAAAGTCATCAAGGTAAAGTGGATTTGAAAGATAAAGAAGTGGAGAAAGTACATAATACAGGGTAGATATGCTAAAACATTCTGGAAATGAGAGAAATTATTCCTTAAAGGCCAGTAAACATGCCACAGGTGGAATACAAATTTAGGTTTAACAAATTAAAGTTGAAAAAAATGTGATCCTGCACCAGCAGGACCTACTACTGGTCCCAATCCCATGCGCAAAATGAGTGACACCCTCTTCCACCCACTTGGGATGCCCCCCACTACTCCGCAGGACCTGCCCCACCCTGCCCCCAGACCCAGTAGGAATTTCTGCCGCATTCCAGGAACCCCCAGACCCAGTCCTAGACAGGTCCAGTGAGTGTGTGGGAGCGGTGGGTGTGTGGGAGAGCTTCTGACTACCCTGCAACGGTGGGACCAATTACTGGTCCCAGACCAGGAGCAGCGTGGGTGAGACCCTCTGCCACCCCCTTGGGACGCCCCGCACCACTCTGTAGCACCTCCCCCACCCCGCCGAAGGAGTAGGAATTTCTGCCACGTTCCGGGAACCCCAAGTCGCACTCCTAGCCCAGACCCAATGAGTGTGGGGGAGAGCTGCTTTTTCCCCCTACTCCACATTGTCCCCTCCAGGCCCAACTCAGGCCTGGCATACAAGCCTGGGATATAAACCTGCAGCTGCAATCCCTGCAGAGATGTAGAGGATAGAACCAACCAGCTAGTCCAGGAGCAGAAAATCTTGCCAGAGGGGCACAAAAGGTTCACCCCGCAAGGGGAGCAGCAGGAAAGAGCTGAGCACAGCAGCCAGACCCAAGCCAGGCACAGCTGGATAAATCCAAACTTTGTATATCTGTACATGAACTTCAGTATGTGCTAAGATTATAACTGCAATGAAGATCTACAACAAAGGTCAGAAGACAGTGCTACACAAAATGACAAGAAGGAACAAAATATAAACTCAGAACCCAAGCCCAACTGTAACAAGTGCAGAGGACACTAACACAGAACAAATTGGGAATCACACAGCTGAAAGCAGTGAATTAACAGCTGCTGGAATAAAGAAACAGCTGCAGAAAGGTATAGAGGAACTCAGATTAGAAATAAAAAAAGAAATCCCTGAATTAATATCATCTGCAGTAAAGAATGAAATGCAGAAACATGTGGAGGAAACCCTATGCCACCCAGAACAAGTGCAGAGGACACTAGCTCAACTCAAATGCATGAATTAATAGTGTCAATAGTAAATAAGCAACAGCAGAAAGTTATAAAGGAACTCAGAGCACAATTCTTTTCTGAAATAAAAAAAGAATTCTCAGAACTCATAGTATCTGAAGTAAAGAAGCAACTACAGAAACACAGGGAGGAAACCCAATCTGAAAAAAACACTGCAGTAAGAGAATTTATAACTGCTTCTAAAGAAGACATTGATAAAAAAAAAAGTGGAGGAGATTAGAAAAATGACGGATTCCTTGAATGAGTAATACAGGAAAGAAATAGATCACATGAAGCAGAATCAAAGAGATATACAGGGAATTAAAATCTCAATCACAACTTGCAAAACCGCTTAAGTGAAAGTGAAGACAGAGTTTCAGATCTTGAAGATCCTGGTACAGCTAGTGAAAAGGTAAGAAAGGATCTCTTAAAAACAACAAGGATGCAGGAAAGAACATGCATCACCTGCAAGATGATGCAAAGATGAACAATGTGAGAATAATAAGCATCAATGAGAAAAAAGGAGTCAATACAAAGGACATAAAAATATATGGGCAGAAGTAATACCACAAAACTTCACAAATATGAGGAAGCAATCTGACATTGACGTAACCAAAGCAAACAAAACTCCAAGTAACCTCAACCCAATGAAAAACACACCAAGACATATAATAGTCAAGATCCCAGAAATTCAGCACAAGAATAATATACTGAAAGACACTAGAGAAAAGAAGATCACATTCAAAGGAAAACCCATCAGAATTATGGCCGACTTCTCTTCATAAGCTATGAAGGCAAGAAGAACATGGAACAGAGTACTTCAAGTCCTCTAGGAAAACAAATTCCGGCTCAGACTACTATACCCTGCAAAACTCTCTTACAAGATTGATGGAGAAGTGAATACTTTCATGACAAAGAACAGCTAAAGAATTTCGTGATGACAAAGCCAACCCTAAACAGGCTCCTGAAAGATGTTCTAGAGAGGGGCCAAACTGATTAGAGCTCCACAAATGAGAGCAGAAGCAAACAACTAAATAGGGCAAGCAATTAAA
>NW_004524715.1:5907679-5920173 GCF_000260255.1 Octodon degus
ACAGGATCTCAGGATAAATCCTAAGGGGATGTCACTGACCTTATCAGACCCAAAAGCTACAACTCTTGTTGCATAGGTCCTGTTTCACCTTGGTCTTAACCACCCAGCAGAAAAGTATAAAAATGAAATATAAGAAGTAAAGCCATGCTGTTATGTTGAGCTGTAGGGGACTCAGGTCAACAATTTCTGATATTGCCAGTGAAGCGGAAGATCCGATACTATTATGGGCTACTGGACCCTTTTATAATATTTTGCTGAGTTTACACACCTATAATATTCAAATAACAGAACTTAATGAAAATAGGGAATACAGATGAATATCCATTTTGTATCTATGTATTCAAAGCCATTAGGATAGATATATAGTTGTGTTCTCTTAATGAATAGAGGGATTTGTTCTAATGGTGTTTGTAAATAGGATATCATGTCCACATCTTGTACAGCAATTAACCACTTGGAAGAATGTATGCAATGTGTTAGTTATTGAAACTGTCCTACCAATTTGATTTGAAACTGTCTCATTGCTATTTGTTTATCAAAAAAATTTTTTAAAAAATTAAAAAAATAAAAAATAAAATTATGGGAAAATAAATAAATAAATAATTCCTAAAAAATAATAAAATAAAAAGGATTACTGCCTTAGATCTTTAAAAGGAAGAAAAAACGTAGCAAATAAAATCAATTAATTTTCTTAGAAAAAACAAAATTATACCTAGCCCCACGTCAATCACTGTCAATATCATTTCAGATAATTACCATGGGTTTGCTGGAGTGAAGTGAGAATAGTTCCCACACATGCACTTTCCTCTGGAATCCCATATCCCTTTTTTTTTTTTTTTTTAATCAAACTCTGGACCTTGTTCTTGCCAGGCAGGTGCATATGCTACTGAGCTATCTCTCCCTCCCTCTCTTGCTCTTTACCAATGTGTCACTATGTTACCCATGCTGCACTTTATTTACTTATTTGTATCTCCCTAAAAGAAAAGCCCCTTCTGTTGTCAGCTTGCTAGGACTGCCCTGATAATAGTACCAAAAACTGTCTGGCTTGGAAGAACAAAAGTGCATTATCTCCCAGTCAATCTGGAGAACCAGAAGTCTAATAGCAAGGTGGAGGGAGGGCCATTCTTTGACAGTTCCATAGAAAGGGATGTTGCAGACATCTTTGCAACTTTCCAGTAGTTACCAGGTTTACGACAACAGTCTTCACATGGCATTCACAATGTGTGAGTCTGTGCCCAAATTTCCTTGGTTACATAGACACCAGTCATATTAGACTAGGTTCCTAATCTAAGGTAGTAAAGGCATTCCCTTTGTACACCAGTAATGAATCCTGAATTTAATTCATCATTTTGGATAAAGGGCCCTTCCTACTCTAGTGTGACTTCATCTTAATTCAACTATTTCTACAACACCTGATTTCTAATTCAGCTTACTTTCTGAGGTATTTTGTACTGTGATTTCATTTTGTGTTGTGATTTCCACAGCATGAGTTCTTTTGGGGAGGACATAAACCCATAACATCATCAACACAGAGCTTTCATATAACATAAACTCAATAAATGTATAATAGAAAGACCAAAACTATGAAAAAGTAAGTAAATTAATGACTGAAAACATGAGCGCTCCTTGCTTTGTCTTTGCTCTGTTTCTATTTCCGCTGAATTGGCAATCCATGGCTTATCCCCTGGAGATCCAGTTCACATTGCCAACACTAATCAGTCTAATAAGTTAATTCTATTAATTCACAAATTGACACATGTGAGTATTTATGAGCCTTACAATGCTGATTTGTATTTCTCACTTTAACTATATTTTAAGTGAAGCTAAATGCCCATTAATTTTATGCCATACAAAAATTTTACCCTAAGGAGGATCCCAGTATTTATCTAAATATTGGAAGGGACATAATTTTCAATAAACTAATAATAAACACAATATATTTAAAGCATCATTTTTGGGATTGTAAAAGACATTAACAAAAATAGCTCTTTAAACCACTATTTTCATACTAAGAAAAGAGATATCTCTGTGAGAAAACAAGTCTCAGCAACACGCTGAAATGCTAGAGCTCAGGCAGCCATGACCAAATTAAAGTGAACTTCTACACAATTATTCATTGGCTATGGAGTTAATCACAAAGCCACTTTAAATATATTAAGTGAATGAAACATTCGGCTACATAAGCATTTATTAATCCAGTGGTAATTATACAACTCTGCTTTGCAGGCCATAATGACTCGGCCAGTTTAGTGTGGCATCAGCTTTTGTTTGTTTTAATGTTTTCCCTCCACTTCCAAGAGCTCTCACCCTTTCAGTGTGGACCAGCCCCTGCACTGAGGCACGCATTAGCACCACTTTCGCCTTCTCCTGGAAATAATGGGCGATTCATCAGCAGGACAGGCTTCTTGCAAATGTCTCATTTATCTCAGCGTGCAGTCTTAGTCACAAAAACATTCAGTGACAATGGCAGTGATGGCTAAAACACACACACACACACACACACACACACACCTGCATGTGTGTGTGCACATGCACACAATTTGCATATTCCTTCTTGCCCAACTTTAAAATACGCAGGCAAGACAACATACTTCTTTTCCTGCTGTGAAGAAATAATCACTCGTGAACAACTAAAATGGAGAAAAAATTATGTGGAACTGCTGGACGAAAAATTCGAGGCATCAGTACAAAGGGAACGTAAGAACATGATTTTTTAAACTAATTTATTCACTGTGTCTTTTAATTGACAAGGTAAGATTTTCTATTTCAGTGTATAAAGACTTACATTCCTTATAGAGAAACAATCTCTTCCTATCTCTCAAATTTCTCACATCTCTATTTCTAGTAAAAGTGTCAGCCTTCTGAATAAAACAGTTTTGAATCCTAAGATTTTTTTTTCATCAGTTGAATGAATATTCCCAATGACCCACAGTTGAATGTTGGCGGACCTTCTCAAAGATCTCGAGATTCTACTGTGGGGGAGGATACAGTGCCCACCACAACTGTAATAAGGCATTTCACACCTATCTATGTGGAAAGAATGGCAAGGCATGTAAATACCAAGTTGTGTAGAGGGTGTGAATCAAGGGGCTGGGGAGATGGCTCAGTGGAATAAGCACCTCCCTGGCAAGTGCAAGAGCCTGGGTTCAATCCCCGGTTCTGGAAAAAAAAAAAAAAAAAGAATATGAATCAATAAGAACTGTACCAGCAGAGCACTTTAAACTGGCCAAACAACATTGAGAGACAAATTGTCACTGCCTAACAAAGTTAAAAATGTTGATACTGGGCAAGAGAGATAGCTCAGTGATTTAAGTGCCTGCCCAGCCAGCAAGCACAATGACTCAGGTTCTATCCCCTGTAGCACATATTATGCTGGCCCTGAGTACCAGGTCAGCTGCCAAAACCAGGCATTGTGGCACATGCCTATAATCCCAGCACTGGGGAGGCTGAGACAGGAGGACCACTACAAGTCCAAGCAGTGTAGTGAGATCCTGTACCAAATAAATTAAAATAAATATGTTGATACCATATACCAAACAATTGCACTTATTAGGCATACACCCTGGAGAAAGCTTGCAAGTATACATCAGGCTGTACACCATGATGCATACGCAACATCTAGTCCAGGCTTTACTCTTCCAAAAGTGAAGGATGTCTAATGGAATAGTAGCAACACATGGCTAGTTCAGTGTTACCTGTTGTTACTGTTCTTCTTCAATTCATTTTATCATAATTTAACATTTAAAAATCAATAGAACAAAGACATTAATATTGATAAGAACCAGTAAAAATCAAAGAAAAATATGTTGGCATAAAAACACTTAGAGCAAGTATGCATTTGCACCATTAGAATTTATGAGTCTCGGTATGATATTGAAGAATGCACCCAGAAGGCAGTTGGGATAGCTACTCTTCCTTAAACACCAAATCTTCAGCCACAATGAATTGAAGAATTAACCAATATCTTCAAAATGCTGATGCAGTATAAAGAACTTTACTTTCTGTTTTATGACTAAATATTCCAGGCTGTGAATCTCCCTTCAGCAGGATGCAGGATTACAGAACTCTGAAAACAGCTGCCTGCACTGTACCAGGCTTGACTACTTAGCTGCCCTCTTATACTGCATAATGGACTAACCAAGTTCCCTGTGTAAAGTAAGAATATTAGCACATTTTTGCTGTTTTAAGATTAAGTGAATTAATATACATACAGCTCTTAAAGTAGCATGTGTAATGCAGTATTTCCTTCCATTTTTCTAATTTCCTTCATTTTGGATAGTTTGCATTATTACATCTCCAAATTCACTCCTCTTACCATCAGTGCAATTCATACAAATTACTTCCAGCACCTTTTTGCTCCAGATATTATAATTTTAGTCTTTAGAGATTTAACATTGTTTTACATCTTTCATGTCTCTATATCACATAGTTGTGATTAGCCCTCTTTCCATCGCTGGACACAATACTCAATGTCCACAACTTAAAGAAATGCAGGTTTATTTTGGTTTTCAATGCAGTCCATGTGAGGAGGGGTCTGAAGCAGAAACAGGGGAATCAGCAGACACCTGCTGATTGTGCGACAGCCAGAAACAGGAAAAGCAAAGTGGGGAGCCAGTGAGGGAGGGGGACTCTTGGAGTTCCCACCTGCGCCGGCCCCCCTCTTCTGACCTCATCGCATGATCAGCATACACCTGATGAGGACACCCCATGGCCCAATCACCTCCCCTAAGCTCCACCTCGGAGCAAGGAGACTTTGGGAGACTTTATAGATCTAAACCACAGAAGGAATTAATCTCTCCTGTATCCCTTAAACATGTGAGATGTGAAGTCAAACAAGTTTAATATATTTATTTGTTTAGGTTGCAATTTGAATCATTTCTGATTCTGTTTCCAGGATTCATTGTTTCATTATGAGGACACTGAGGGTTGTATTTTCCAGCTTTGTTTCACACCTGCTAACATTTGAATTTTATTTTCCTGCACTTGGAATTTTTTTGTTGTTGTTCCTATAAATATTACAAAGCTATTTTCTAGGACACAGTTACATTCCTTATAAACAGTTTTGTCCTTTTTAGGCTTGTTCTTAAGTACTGTGAGGTTCAACTAGAGAAGGCACTAGCCTAAGATGAATTTTTTATCTTCACTACTGACACAGTACCATCCTGAGTGTTCTACAGTTTACTTTGAATTTCAAAATCTTACACCTTGACGAGTTGTATCACAGATTACTCCTGGCCCTATCTAGTTACAGAGACTGTACCCTGGATGCCTTGCAGTTGGTTCTTTCTCTAACTTGCGGTAATTTTCTCACATGCAATCAGTGTTCAGCTGAAAACTCTAGAAAGACTGAGGACCTGTAAAGGGTACACACATTTGCTCTTTTTTTTTTTTTTTTTTTTCGGTCTCCCTCTGAAACGCTGTACTCTGTTATGTGAATTATAAGTGAGCGCCTTGTCTTCTGGGACTCCTAGCTCAATTTATGCAACTCGGGGAGATTGCCAATATCTGAAAACACCTGCTTCACATATTTTCCTGAAACTTTTTAGTTGTTACACATGGAAGGATAAATCTAGTCGGTGTACTCCATCATGTAATCATTATTAACAAAACCACTTCCCTTTCATCTTTCGAGCCCTCAACGTGCCACTCTGCACAAAGGGGGGATACATGGAGGTGACCCTCATGTGGGAAAGCAAGCATCACTACTCACTCCATGCTTCCACTTTTTCTCCTCTCCCATGGTTTTTCTCTTCCCACCTTTCTTCCTGGAAAAACAACAACAACAGCAACAACAACAAACTTCTATATTTTTTTTTAGTACAATGATTTACACATAACAGATGTTGTCCCTTAGCCTTTACCTAGCTCCTTTTGTCCTTACTTTTATAATCAAATCATTTGCTTCCCACAGTGAAATAATTATTTTATGAAGTAAAATGATAAAGTGACATATACTGAATATATGAAAGTACATTGTTTCGTAGGCCTGTTGTGCCACTTGCCACCCTAAATGACTTTAATCATGTTACTTCCTAGTATATCAGTTTCACCATCTGTGATAATTAATTTCATATATCAACTTGGTTATGATGTCCAGATGTCTGCTTAAATGCCATTTGAGTTATCCTATGAAGATATTTTAAACGTGTTTAAAATTTAAATAAGGAGACTGCCAATAAAGCAAATTAATATTAGCACCATGATATGGATGGGCTTCCTCTAGTTATTGAAAGGCCTCAGGAGAAAAAGACTATTAAGAGAAAAAGACTTAGAAGACAAAAAGAGAAAAAGATTATGTCTCCAAGCCAATACTTGGTAGACACTGCAAAATCTAACTCTTTTCTGGGTCTCTAGCCTGAAGGTTCAGATTTGGAAGCCCCCACTCACAAACCATGAGACCATATGAGTCAATTTCTTTGGTTTTTTGTATTTTAGGGAAGAGTCTACAGGGTGTTCAGGGTCTCACTACTAGATCAGACTGTGGTAATTCGACTGTTTATGGCCTCCCAAGAGCTGTGATTACAGGCACACGCCCAATCTCAGTTGCCATCTCAGCACGCCCCGGGGTGGGGCCAGCATAGCAGGCCTAGGGGTCAAACCCCCAGCCTCTTCATCTGCTTGCAGGTGCTTTAATCCACTAAGCTATTTGGCCAGCCCTAGCCAATTTCTTGAAGCACCCACAACTTAACACATATAATCACACACACACACACACACACACACACACACACACAAACACACACACTTTACCAGTTCTATTTTTCTGGAGGCCACTAAAAATCATACAAAACAAAGATACCATACTCCAAAGAAGTGTTTTGAGAAGGAAGTAAGATACATATAGAAACTGATCAATAAGTATAAGTCATACATATCATAAGTAATAATGACAAATTTTCACAAAATATGTTTATTCAATCTACTCTGCTGATTAGAAAAATAAATTCCTAAGAAGTTAAGTAACTAGCTTGGGACTTAACAACTACAAATATTTACCTATTCTTGAATTCTTGGAAATTCTGTCATTGTAATTAAGCTATAATTTCATTCCACACCATTCTGCGAAAAATTCTAATCAGAAAGAATACCATTTTTGCTTAAAGTAGTCAAAGATAAAGTATATGAGGTCAAAATTACACCATGCCAATAATCTAGGAAGAAAATTCATAAGCTTTCTGGAAGTCTAGAACTGATCACTTCAAACTCATTGTGAGTGCCAAAATTGAAACACTGACCACTGAGGTGGAGCAGCCGGATGGAATACTCCTATACCGCTATTTGGAATGTAGTTTAATACAGCCATAGTGCAAATAAATTTAGCAGTTATTTACCAAAGCAAGTAGAAGCTTACTACAAATCACAGAATTCTACTCCTAGGTATTTACTCAAAACAAATAACAAGCATGGCTACAAAACATTTGCATGAAGTATTCCAAGTAGTTTCATTCATAACATCAAATATTAAAAAGATAAATATGTTTATTGAAAGACACCAAGAATACAAGTTATACACACAACACGTAGATCAGCCTGCTATGACTGCCATAACTAAATTGTACATTGGTGGCTTTAATAACAGAAATTTATTTTATGTCAGTTTTGGAGATCGAAGTGGCAATTAGTTTGCTTTTGCCTGAAGTTTCTTATTGGCTTATAGAAGCTACTGTCTTTCCCTGTCTTCATATGGCCTTTTCTTGATATGTGCATGCCTGATGTTTCTCTCATTTTATAAAAACAGTATTCTTATTGGGTTAGGACCTCATCCTTAAGACTTCATTTCACCTTCATTACCTCCTCCAAAAACCTTTATCTCCACACAGTCACATTGGAGGCTCCAGCTTTCTCTCAGTCACTTTTCTTGTCTCTGAAACAAATACCTGACACCTACAATTTAAAACACGAATGGTTTATTTTGGCTAAAGGTTTCAAAACTTTCAGTCTGCACCAGCATGCTGACACAGAGGAATGTCACAGTGGGAGGGCATGATGGAGGAAAGTTCTCGAGCTCAAGGTAGCCAGGAATGGAGAGAAAAGTGTGGAACTGGGGAGGGAGATGTACCCTTATGGGCCAAGTCCCCAGTGACCCACATCCAAGCAGACAACATCTTCTAACAGCAAGTCAGCCACCGCACCCCCACAATCCAATCACATTTCGAAAATCTCTATCCATAAATACACACACACACACACACACACACACACATCATTTACATATGTTTCACACAAGATATATAGATTTTGATAATGTTAAGTATACAACCATGATGTCAATTTTTTAGAAATGAATTTTCAAAATTTCTATGAATACCACCTAGATTCTCTTTGACTACACCATATAAATATTTGTCACTAAGTAATACTTAAAATCAGCTTGTGTCCGCAGGACCTTTAAATTTGCTGCTTTGCTGTGCCTAAGAGTATATTTTTCAAAATCTTGACACTATTCAATGACCTCCTCAAGATTCTTATTGAATGTTACCTTGTGAAACACAATTGCCATGACATGTTATCTAGTGTTGTTTAATCATGCTCTACCTGATTTTTCCATTTTGCTTCGCAGCATCAGTTGCCATCTGCATGGTGCTTGTGGATTTGTTTCTTTAGTGTTATCTTTCTTCTATTGCTCAACAAGGCAGAGGCTTTAATTTGATCACCTTTTTTCCTCAAATTCAAAACAGCATCTCATACCACATGCTCAATAAATAGTAGCTAACCAATTATCGGCAAACAAGAATGCAGCGGAAAAATTAGCTAAATAAAAGAATAAAACATGAAAAGTTTAAAAAGTATGTTTGCTGGTATTATATTCCTGGTCTAGGATAAAACTGGAGGCAATGGATTTAAAATTAATAGAGTAGTGGAGCAGAGATCCCGATCCCTGGCTGCACATTTAGAAGCACCTGGATGAGATTTTAAGTAAGACACTGCAAATGCTCGCGCTTCACCACCAGAGAATCTAAAATAATTTGTCTGGACTTGGGTCCAGACATTAATTTTTAAAAGCTCCCCAAGTGACCTTAATGTGCAGCCAGGGAAAACAAACAGTGACATAGAAGAACAATTTCCTTTCTTTTCTTGCCTTTTCCTGAGGCATCTCTTCAATGTTCTCAGAGGCCAAACACTGCAGCCAGTCTTGGCTTCAAAATTCAACTGTCACAAGCAAAGATCAGGGAGAATTTATGATCCTGGGCACTTGTATCAGCCGCATATCTGTGAGTATTTAGTTAGTATGTACTTGGAGTGTGTATTTGTGAACATGCATTGGTATCTGATGGAAAGAGAAAGACAGAGACTAAGAGAGAAGAAACACGCAGAGATGACAGAGAAACAGAAAAATATATGCCAGAACTATTTAAAACACTCTTTGAGATTGTTCAGACTTATGAGAAGAGTTGCATAATTCAATTGTTTTTTCAAGTCCTATAGTTTTTTGTTTTTTTTTTTTTTTAGTTTATGACCCTTATTTATGAAACTATTGCAAGAAGTAGAATTTTGACCTATAACAGAAAATGTTCCCACCCCAACTGGTATACTTCTGCTTCTTAGTCCATGTTCCAGTTCCAGTTGCTTCTAGACTCTTATCTGTCACTGATACACAGCTGGTCTGTATGATGCACCCTGCATAAACCAGTTCCCAACTGACAAGCCTTCCCGCCTCTGTATTTCCAGCTTCTTATCTCGTATAATCCCTAGACCACCAGAGATCAGGGCCTGACAGTCTGTGAATGATTCCAATTAGTGCCATTGACATAAATCAGTCTGCCTCCAAATCCTGGAGGTTCTTTCCATCTCTCTGCTTACCTCTGCAGAACAACATCCTCTGCTCTCCAGCTGCAACTCTACCATCAAGCGCCAGCTCCAGAGGAGGGTTCACCTCTAACCTGTGAGTCGAGTCACAGAGTATGCAAGAACTTTTCTGAGAATAGCTCCCGGTCAAGAAGCTATCAAATAGCTGAAAATAAATTTCAAACTGAGGTTAGCCTGAGAAGCAAAAATCAGGCTTAATGTGCTAGAAGAAAATGGTGAAAAGTCAATCAATAAAACCAAGCACATGAATTGAAAGGCAGATGAAAAAAATGGAGGCTTGGGGCATTGAGATAGTTCAGCAGTCTAAAGTACCTGCTTAGGTAAGTTTAGGCAAGCTCAGGGACAGCATTTTCATTCCAGGCACCACATGCCATGCAAGGCCCACCCCCAGGGCAGGCTGAGCTGGCCACAACAACTAAACAAATAGAAGCTAAAGAAACCCCTCTTACTAGCACACAGGCAACGCCATGTCTGTGGCTTCTTCGGCATATGAAGGTTATCTAGGATTATCATCACATTATACTCAATGTAGATAGTTTTAAATCTCAAACATAGCAATAAAAAGAGAAAAACTAAACAAAACAAAAGATCATCATATTATTATTTTGTCTCTACACTTCCACATAGCCCAGATTTAATTGTTATTTTGGTAATCAGATTATTTTTTATTCTATTCTTTGTTTTCCATTGCTTGGAGTCAGTCTAGTCTGGTAAAAATTCACCAAGATAAGCTAAAAAATCTAGTCACTGAATTATTTCAAAGTAACTTCATAGTAAGTAAACAATTAAATAGTTATGAAGTAGTGGGCTGGTGAGATAGCTCAGCAGACTAAACACCTGCTTAGGGAAGCTAAGGGACTTGAGTTTGATCCCCAGCACCACATGCCTTGCCAGCCCTGGTCTTGGGCACACTGAGCTGGCCACCAAGACCAGGTGTGGTGGCATGTGGGGGGCGATAGAATGCTCCTGTTATATTTTCCCTTATTTGGGCAAGAAGTGCTGCAGCACCAATCCCCGCTTGCCTCGACATCTTCCTCTAGTCCTGGATCTCCACTACCAATCCACAACTAGTCCCACCCAACTGCTTCTACCATATGGCTATTTAGACCCTGTTCACTTCCTCAATAAACGAGACTTGATCAGAAAGCCTGTCTTGTCTCCGTCTCTTGTGTCTCTTGCCCTGTCTTTTGCATCCCCATTCCTCCTCCAGGTCATTACCCCACGTCTTGACTCACAGGCCGAGTCAAGTGGTGCCCCACGTGGAGGCCTGGCATGGAGGATTTAATGAGGGGGCCGTTCGAGAGCCCGGTACGAAGCAGATAGTGAAAGTAAATTCCGAGGCCAATGCCGCGCAAGTGCTTGCCGCGCCGCTCGAGCCACGGTGAGTGAACGGCAACCCCCTTCCCCTTTTCCGGCATGGGTCAAGCATTAAGCAAGCATGAACTGTTTTAGAAAGCCAAAGTAAGGCACTCAAGACACGAGGGATTAAGGTAAAAGAAAAAGATATATTATAGTATTTTAAGTTTATTCATGAGGTTTGCCCGTGGTTCCCATTGGAGGGCACGATCAATTCTAAAAGATAAAAATGAGTGGGTGATGAATTACAAGATTATTATAGAGTTTTTGGTTCTGAAAAGGTCCCAATCACAGTATTTTCATACTGGGGTTTAATTGATGAGATTCTTATGCAAAGGCATAGAGACCCTTTGGTTGGAGAAATGATTACCCACGGAGAAGCTGTCCTGCGTAACTCCAATAGGCCCACTCTGGCCCCTTCCCAGGCTGGTTTAGATGTCTCCTCTCTCCACGGTGAGGAGGCAAATGAAGTGTTAACTAAACCCCAAGATAACAAGCAGCTTCCACCTTCCCCTAATGAACAGCTGCTGCCTCCTCCTTCTGAGCTTTTGCCGCCTCCTCCGCCCGAGACTCCTCTCCTGACCCATTATAAATCTTTGTATCCTGACCTTACTACTTTACAAGAGGTCAATTGGGAAGACTTAGCCAAAGAGGCTTCCAAAAACCGTCCTGACCCCGTTGCAGCACCAGTTGCTACAAAGCCACCTCCTGATGATAATGAAATGTCCAAATTTGCTCCTAAATCTTTCAATGTGCTTTTGGACCTAGAAAATTGACTGTTTGAGAAGCTTATATTACATTTACAGTCTTTGCAGGCTGATCAGACATGTGGCACCCCTAAGATGGTGCCTGGGCTCAGTGAGCCCTTGCCTAAAATGGCGCCTGAACGTGCTAAGCCCCCGCCCAAAATGGCATTTCCGGTTTCAGAAGTGATGGCCCCCAGTCAAATGAATTGGAGTATGTTCCCCGTGTGAGGCTCAACCCAAAAGGAGGAATAAAGGGAAAAAAAAAAAAGATCAAATAAATCTATAGTGATTACTAAAGCCAGAGGGGAAACTGGCTGTGTAGACACCTTTGGCACTTATTGGTTGGAAAAGAAAGTCAGAAAAAAAAAGGGGGGGGTATGTTAAGAGGGAAGGAAGGAAGGGAGCAGTTTAAGAGTAGCAAGATACCAGAATAAAAGAAGATCCTGATGATTAACAGATGAGATAATTATAAGTATAGTTAGAGAGATTTATAACAAACTGTCAGTCTCCATAAATAAAGGGGTCTAAGAGCTAATAAGTTATGATTGCTAGGTCTCAAAAAGGTTTATAAATGTACCTGTTAGC
>NW_004524715.1:5920273-5921621 GCF_000260255.1 Octodon degus
AAAAGGACTTGGTGGACATATACAGAGTGTTCCACCCAAACACAGCTGAATACACATTTTTCTCGGCTGCACATGGGTCATTTTCTAAAATAGACCATATTCTGGTCCATAGGTCACGCTTAAGTATATGTAAGAAAACAGAAATTATCCCATGCACATTATCTGACCACAGTGCAATGAAACTGGAAATAAATGACAAAAGAAACCAGAAAAAACCTTAAATACATGGAAATTTAACTACACCCTGCTCAGCAACCAATGGGTCACAGATGAAATTAAACAAGAAATTCAACAATATCTACAATTCAATGAAAACTCAAGCAAAACTTATCGTAATTTCTGAGATATGATGAAAGCAGTTCTCAGAGGGAAATTCATAGCTTTGAACTCACACATTAGGAAAACAGAACGGGAACAAATAAATACCCTAATGCTACACCTTCAACAACTAGAAAAGGAAGAGGAAACCAAACCCAGAGTCCAAAGATGGGAGGAAATCATAAAGATTAGAGCAAAAATTAATTCAATTGAGGTGAAGAAAACAATTCAGAGAATTAAAAATGCAAAAAGCTGGTTCTTTGAAAGATTAAGTAAAATCGATAAGCCCCTAGCTAACCTCCTCAAACAAAGGAAAGAAAAAAATTCAACTACAAGCAATAAGGAATGAAAAGGGTGTAATTACCACAGACTCAGTGGAAATTCAAACGATTATCAATAGGTACTTTGAGAATCTTTACTCTCACAGAATAGTAGACACAGAAGAAATGGACAGATTCCTAGAAAGGTACAAATTGCAACAACTGAATCAACAACATATAACCACTCTCAGTAGCCCAAAAACAGCCAATGAAATATGAGATGTAATTAAAAACCTACCGGCAAAGAAAAGTCCAGGTCCAGAAGGATTCACAGGTGAATTCTATAAGACATTTACAGAAGTTGTAGTCCCTATACTCCTCAAACTCTTCCATGAATTTGAAGAAGAAGCTATACTCCCAAAATCATTCCTGGAGGCAAGTATTATACTGATAGCAAAACCAAGGAAAGACGCAACTAAGAAAGAGAACTACAGGCCTATCTCCCTCATGAACATAGATGCCAAAATCCTCAATAAAATCCTAGAAAATAGAATACAGTAAATCATCAAGAGGATCATACACCATGACCAGGTAGGATTCATCCCAGGGATGCAAGGATGGTTCAATATTCAAAAAATCTATCAATGTAATACACTATATCAATAGAGCAAAAACTAAAAACCACATAATCATCTCCATTGATGCATAAAAGGCTTTTGACAAAGTCCAATACTCATTCATGTTCAAAGTCCTACAGAAAATTGGAATAA
>NW_004524715.1:5921721-5938896 GCF_000260255.1 Octodon degus
GAGACTTGATCAGAAAGCCTGTCTTGTCTCCGTCTCTTGTGTCTCTTGCCCTGTCTTTTTCATCCCCGTTCCTCCTCCAGGTCATTACCCATGTCTCGACTCGCGGGCCGAGTCAGTGGCACATGCCTGTAATCCCAGCACTGGGAAGGCTTAAAGGAGGAGCATCATTATAAGTTTGAGCTGCATAGTGAAACCCTGTATCAAATATATTAAAAAATAAATACATAAATAGTTATGTAATTTAAATGGTTTTGTATAAAATAATTTGTATTTTTAAGATATATATTTTTTCCAAGAATATGCTTTTGTGAATGTGAATATAGTCTCCTAATAGGAAAAGAAAACATTTACTAAAGAACACTACGTTTTCAGGCAAGTGATGCAAACACAAAGTAATCATAAAATATAAACAAGAGTTACATCAAATATTAGAAGGGAAAAACCAGGAAGAGCTAATTAATGCACAGTACACAAATGAGAAAATGAGATATGAAAATAAGACTTCCACCATAATATAATAAACAAACCTACTAATTTAAGTATATTTGGATTTCTCTAGTTTTCAAAACCATTTTAAAATGTAGCTATAGTTTCACATAGTGTCTTTACACTAAGAAATTGAACAATTCTTCTAACAAAATGATTGAGCCACAACTTCAATGACATTTTCTGTACATTAGTATAATAACCAGCATATTTTATTTCATCTTACTATCAGTCTGGAGCTCACTAAGAGAGACACCACACAGTACAATGAATAAAGAAGGGTTAATATAAAGACATGTAAACTACTTACAGAACGTTAGCAACTTCAGGAAATGAAAAATAAAATTCTAAAAAAAAAAAGAAAGAAAGAGATTAGATCTGAGAGAGAACACCAGGAAAACACAGACTTGGGAAGAAGCAGTTCTGGTCCCAGCCTGGGGTAAGGATCTTGGATAGGTTTGGATCTTAATGAAGGAGGCTGAAGGCATTCACGCCCTGTCCCAAGCCAGAAACAGAGAGCTGAATGTGACAGACTAAGAATGGGATAACATCGAAGCCACTCACTGGAAATCTGCCCATGGTGAGCTGCTGTGTAGACTTCAGCAGAAGTCACTAGCAACTGGAGAGGGAGGGAGTGAGGTAGAAGATGCACTGAACCTACGAGTTATCTCTGGAGGACTCCTGTGGATCTCGCACATACCAGGCACCTTGGTTGTCCAGTGGGGTGCAGAGAAATGGGTAGAAAAGATACATATATGAGTTGCGGACCAGAAAAACAGATCTGGGTCCTGAGGAACCTCAGGGACCAGCGGGAGACAGAGAGGCTTCAGGTGCAGTTGAAGTCTATGTCCATCTAGTGCCACAGGCAGGAGGTCAAGGCTCTTGGCAGAAAGAGCAAGAGAATGTTCTCCTCCTCCACCATCCTTCCTACTCCCTGCACTGGCAAATCTTCACAGTGGGTCACCTCGCAAGGAAAAAATATCAGTATCTCAACTAGGAGACAAAAGTTCAAGGTAGGAGTGAGAGGAAATCCGCTGGTTGCTCAGATGTCCCCAGTTTCTACTGTTGATCATTTTCCAACAGATTAGAGTTCTATTTTTGCCTAAGTGGTTATTGTATGACTAATTTTGCTGTATATATGTTACCAAGTAAATCATAGCTAGCAGTCTTTTTTAAGATCAGTTTTTATTAAATTAGAAAACTCAAACATCAGCAGCTTTCCAAAACTATCTGCAGCCATGACGTGCTCTTGGTTATGTCTTAAATTGTGAAGGTCAATAGTACTTATTGAGAAGATAAGCACAACGGAGTACTATTGTACATAAAGAAGGATAAACTAGACCATTAGTAGGAAAATACATGCACCTTGAGACCAATATCAAGTAAAAGAAATTACACAAATTTAAAGATCACATGATTTGTCTCATACAAGAAATACAAAATATAAATAAAGAGCAAAATAAAACAGACATGATAGCATAGATAATAGAAAGTAGGAAGATAGATTTTTCGCAGAGGACAAGGTACAAGGGATAGAGGATGGATGAGGGTAGGTTGGAGAAAGGAATGAAAAAAAATCAAAACAGGCTATGTACTTGTACCAACTCCTCACAAGGAATGTAATCATTTTATACTACAGACATGTACTAATAAAAAGTATGTATCCCATTTTTACATAAGCATCCATGAATTATTAAAGAGTAAACTTAATAACACTAATAAATTATTTCTTATATACCAAACCTACTTCCACAAAACTGAGTGCATCAAACCAATTCATTTTCATTTTAATAAATCCCATGTGAATTTATAGCTCTGTTTAAAAACTATCTTTTTCCCTATCCAAAACATTTGAAGAAATGTTTAAAGCAGAAGTATTAAAAAAAAAATACCCTTAAAGCAGATGAGTTTAATGCAGTTTTGAAAATATCACTGAACAAAACAGTATTTAAATGGAAAAACTTACCTGAATCTCTAATTTTTATTACCTAATTTATATGCAAGTATTGTTTATTTGTAGTATTATATGCAAGTACTGTTTATTTTCAGTCATTTGTTGAATGACTGAAAAGAGAAATCCATTCTGGAAAACTCTGGCACTACTTAAATTTAAATCCCTCTTATTTTTGGTCAAACGTCTCTAAACACATGACTCTCCTGACACTGTTTTACAATTGACTCATTTGATAAAGAGAATTGTCTCTTGCTCTGTATTTGAGAAGATAATGGAACCCATAATGGCCCAAAGTACAATATTGTATTTTATTTATGGAGCAATTCGGATTTGAACTTGTGCCTAAGTTTGCTGTAAGATATATATATATGATTTGTTTGTGTTGAACATACCTGATTTTTTCATCTTACTTGGCTCTACATGGTATGTGAATAAATCACACACACACACACACACACACACACACACACACACACACAGAGTCAGTGCTTGAATATAAAGCAAAAACCTTTGATATTTATTCCCTTACAAAATACAAAATGCTTTCAATGAACTATCTCAGTCACAATACAAATGAAGTAATTTTTAGGATCCCAGTTCCTAATGATAGAAATTCTGAGGGACCAAAAAAACATGAGAAAGGGAATCTCCTTCTTGGAGACAACACGAAGCAAAATGCTGCTGTATAACACAAAATATTTTTAAAAAGCAACCACACAGCCCTGGTTTCCAGTGAGTTGGTTCAGTTCAATAAGAGGTTAGACTGCATACGAAGTTCAAAGGTCACTTTGAAGGTCATACAGGTCAGGCTGTTTCCTTGCAGTGGGTGTGGCAGAGTTCTGTGCATTGCTTATACTGTGAATAACTGGCACAAAAACTGAATCAGTCAGTTACCTTTGGGGAAAATTGGCACATATTTTCTTACCCCAGAGAAACACTGGCTAATAGCTTCAGTGACATCTGTTTTCTATCAAACATCCTCTAAACAAGTACCTAGCCAGGTGTAGTGGTACATACCTCTAACCTCAGCCTGTGTGAAGGCTGAGGCAGGGGGATCACAAATTCAAGACCAACTTAAGCAATTTAATGAGACTTTGTCTCAAAATAAAATAAGAAATAATTCTCATTCTGAGGCCTACAGTTCCAATCTCCATTGCCTCAAAAATATAAATAAATAAAAATTAAAATATCTCACAAGTCTTGCGGTGGGAAGTTCACTTGATGACAGATTATGCATGGAGAACTAATCTTGGTCAGCTCTTTGATATTAGGGTTGTTTGCTCTATTTATCTGGTTGTTTTGATAGAAGGCAAATGCAGAGTTAGAATTTTGATACATCTGAGACATTTTTTTTCTTTCTTTACAAAGCTCACGGTACTCATTTGTCTTCACTGCTACTGTCTTCCAAATGCCAAAAAAATATGAATGCTAGTGAATGCTCAAATCCCAACCAATCACAATTAATTAGCTGAATTTGTGTGATGCAGCATGACCTAAATGATAAGGGAATTAGGACATCCCACAGCAGAGCAAGATGATGGCAAGAGTCTCGACGCCCAGTGAAAACTGTCATCTCACTTACATGATCCTATTTACAGTGTGGAAACTCTGGAAGTCATTGTCAAGACCAATCACCTCAAACTTTCCAAAAACTCTGACAACCTCAAAATGATTTCATGAGCTTCTGAGTAACTCAGAACTGCAAGCACTCTTGGCTACTCAATGGTCAGTTTATAAATGAAGTGGGTCCTGCTAGAAGACACCTATGTCTTCTGTTCAGCCATCACATTTAAAAAAAAATCCCCGGATATCATTCTCATCTAAAGTCATTTATGTTCATTCTATCATTGAATCTCCAGGTCATCCCCAGTCATAAACTACATTCCAGGGATAAGTAAGGTGAACTACAATGAGAGAGACAAATTTGGCACAAATATCCTAGGGTTCATGAAGACAACTTCTTTATTTGCTCTCCAACATGTAACCCTCTTACTCACACTGATGTTCTTCCTTCCCCTTTTACCTTTCCTAGGTTTCCTTACTGGTACTGTGCCAATCTGCTGCACGGTACATCAGTCGGAAGAAATGCTTCCAAATGTCCAGCTGTATTCTCAGTCTCCAGGCAAATCCTGAAGTGATGCAATGCTTTTCCTCCAGTTAGAGAATATGCATTAAATCAGATAGAGGATCAACATCAGATAGATGTTGATATTTATCCAATAAAAATAATAGCAGTCAGATTGGTCATTGTCCTCAATGGCCTACTAAAGGACAATGGGCTAAGTGCTGACACAAATCTTAACTGTGGAGACTGGAAAAGCCTCATTTCCAGAATGGGTATAGTCTTCCCATGGTGGTTACAGAGATACTTTGTATTCCTTGTGTCCAAGAATCAGTATGCAAAAGTGGAATCTTGCTTTGAAAGGTAACTTACTCTAGTTATCAAGAGAATAGAGTACTGGTTTTATGCAGTAGAGGGAGGTAGAAATACTTAAATGATTTCTGAGATATTATTGAACCATTTTAAATGTTAATGCAGCAACTCTCACCTGGAAAAGAGTATGAAGTCCTGAGTAAGAAACCCCTAAGACTTCTCTCACCTATTGAGATATTAATTCTGAATCAAAAATACTTCCCGAAATGCTGTAAGATTCAGTGGAACCTAGAGAAAGGGTCTTCTGCAGATTCAGACTCTGATGTCTACTGAAGTACTGTGATTCAGGCAGTATGGCAGGAGATCTGATAGGGCCAAAGGTAGCCCTAATAGAATAAGGACACTTTGGGATTTTTTTTAAAACTGAAGACATAAAATTCACAGCAATCACCCTAGGATTTTGTAACAAGCTCTTCTCTTCTCTCCCAGGGAACGATTATTTTAAGTGTGGTGTTCTTGTTTGGATATTCATCTCTAGAAAGATTGTATCTGGTATGAAGACAAGTGATAATGGGACCAGAAAAAATTGCAGCACACCATAGGTATTTAAATACCAAGGCACACTGAGTCATGACGGTGGGTGAGCTCAGAAACAACTTATTGTTGGGAAATGTGCGCTTAGAATTGGGCCCAAGAAACACGGAGGAGCATAAAGCCCAGAATTCCCAGCTACCACCTCTGCTATGCTGACACTTCTTTTTCAGCTTAGTCATTGACTTAAGAGAATTACTTATATGTATCTTATAAAGGATAAAACCCACACCCAATTCCCAGATGGATCCACACATTATATGATTCACTACTGTCTTAGTTATTTTTCTCTCATTGCTGAGACAAAGTACCTGACCCAAATAAATCTTTCCTCCTTTAACTTTGATTGTTGGGTGTTTGGTCTTCAACTACAAAAGTGGACCTAAAAGACAATGATAAAGGTATACCTCCCTTCCAATACCATGTCTCCAGAGAGCAGGCAGCACAAGGCAGACACTGCCCAACGAAGTAGGCAGAATGACTCAGCCATGCTCTTAACGCTGTTTCCCCAATACTAATTGAATGACCTGTGAATGGAATAGGTGACAGAAAAGGAAGCCACACATGCGATCCACAGCACTGACTCTGTCTTACAAAGTTGACCTATCTAATGTAATTAACAAAAGCCCAAATTTCCCATAGTAACATCCAGCAATGATGACTAGCAAGTTATCAGTTCTTAAGAAGACTACTCGGCCTCTTGGGAGCAAGTCTATCTCACAGAGACCTCTTCAGGGCTGGAAGAGACATTGCTGTATCTTTGTAAAAGCTGACACTTTCTATGGAAGTGCATTTACCTTCCCTGTCCATAGTTCTTCTATCAATAGCAAGAATTTAGATGGTGCCTGATTTTATGGTATATCCCCACATATACTATTTCCTTGGCATTATCTCATTAAACAGACAATATGCCAGTCATTGTTGAGGGAACTCTAAAATTAGTAATGGAGAAAGGAGATCTCAACTTTATTATTTATGGCCTTTAAGCCAACTACAGTGGCCAGCCACTGCTTCCCCATAAGTGTCCCTTATTAAGCACTTATGCAGTTTCAATTGCCCCCATGTTGAAGGGGACTGACTGTATGATATTTAAGACTTAACATAGGACACATGTGCAACTTCAGATGCCATCAGGCAACCTCTTATTAAAAAAAAAAAAAACCAACTAGTGTAATCAACTCTGTGCAGATTTTCTTCTGGTTTGTGCAGCATAATCACTAGTACCTCACCTCAATTATATTGTACACACTGAGTATTCCAAATTTTATCTCTGATGACCTAGCATGGGATGCACAGAGCCACTCAATCAGCACACATATGTGTACAGTCCCTAACTGTAAAAGGGCCACACTTTCCTGTTGACTCGAACAGATAATGGAACACCCTTCCTTCCATCCCCTGGGCAGACAGGTCTAAGACACACCTTCTATGTGGCTCTTCTCGAGGTGCGCTGGGATTGGACCCAGTCACCCATGAGGGCGAACAACTTGAGCTGTCTCTGCTTTTCCCGTTAGGCCCACTGTCCTTTACTCTTCCTTCCCTGGGCTCACTTCAAACTCAGCTATGGCAAAATAGCTTTTATCAAATTTATTATTATCAATAAAAATTGATAATCAAATCAAGCTTGAGAATCCAGTGCAAAAAATAGTTAATTTTCTTTCTGTATGGAAAAGGAGGTGAACATTTCATTTATGTTTCCTTTTAAAAGAATCACTTTTAATTGATAACAAATTTTGTTTGGTAACTAATTAAATAATTTTTGGTACTTTATCATAACATGTATAATTCTTCCTAATTATAATCAAAAGGAATCTGCTTAATTATATTCATACATTTTAAAGATGCATCCAAGAGAAAATAGAATTTATCTGTAATAGCATAGTATTATGAGGACTCCAGTTACCATTTCTTCTAGAATTTTCTCTAACATCCACACAGAAACACAAATATTTATTACCAAAAATAAAATAGGCCATATCAAATCTATTTTAGGACATGAGTCTTTAAAATCAACAGGCTTATTAATTACATCTTATAAGCTTATTTCCATATCAGAAATACAAACTTTTTTACTTTAAACATACAGTGTATTCTATTAATCCATGCAATGATTTATTGAATCAGTTATCTATGATAACTATTTCCAACTTACAATGTTCCAATGGATTTCCTAAACAATGCAAATGTGTTAATTATTGTATCATTTTCTTACAACATAGGACTAATAAGGAATTAAAAATGAAAGAAAATATTTTTTAAAACCTAAGGTATATGCAGAAATATTTACATCAAGAAATAACTGTCTCAGGCCAGCCAGATAGCTCAGCAGATTAAACAGCCTGCTTAGGCAGATGCAGGGACTGGAGTTCAATCCCTGGCTCCACATGCCATGCCAGCCCCAGCCACTGGGAGTGCTGAGATGGGGACTGAGACTGGGCATAGTGGTGCATGCCTGTAATCTCAGTGCTTGGGAGGCTGAAAGCAGGAGAATCACTACAAGTCTGATCTGTTTAGTGAGATTCTGTAGATCCTGTACTAAACACATTTTAAAAAATAGAAAGAATGAAATACTGTTTCAGTTTCATTACTAAAAGCATTTCTTCATAACTTTACCAGCATTGTGTAATAAAAATGATAATTTCATTCACCAAATACCTCTTACAGATCTGTCTCTCTCCCTTTGTGCTTTCTCCTCTTCTATCATCTCTTCTCTCTCTCTCTCTCTCTCTCTCTCTCTCTCTCTCTCTCTCTCTCTCTGCTTAATGTTAAACCATTCCAAATTACTTCAGTCATAAAAGAGGGCCATTAAACTCCTTTCTTAGGTTCTGGTCATTTTAAACTATTTTAATGACCCTAAAGAATTTGTATGATGATCTTTAAGTGTAAAAGATAAAATGGAGTGGGTGGTTCTCTATAAGAAATGTGGAGTGATGAGATTCTTAGAGACTGAGAGCTGGAGAACAGAAGAGACAAGAAGGAGAAAGGGACAAATGAAAGAGAAAGAGAATTTCTACCCAGGTAGAAAGGAAAGACTAAAATTAGACAAGCATAGAGGGAGAGAAAGGAGACAGACAGAAAAATTCTGTTGAGGAAAAACTGTGGTTTAAAGACAAAGGAAAGTATTAATAAACAAGATTAGAATGGTCAAAGGTGGTAAGGATATTTGGCAGAAGAGCTAAATAAGATCTCTAAAATAGTCTGCTATAAGCGCACCACAGACATCTAGGAAAAAATCTTCAGTAGTAGTATCTATCTTTTAAACTTTCAAGGCATAAAATAATTTTTTCCTCAAGCTTCTGAGTTCTGAGCTGAAACAGACCCTAGATTAAACAGAGAAGAACACAAAAAAGGTAAAAATGAATATGCACATTCTATATATGGGGTATGTCTCCCTTGTCAAAATACTTAAGACCAGAAGTGTTTTAGACATCAGAGGTTTTCAGATTTTGGACTATTTACTGGCTATCCATTTTTAAGTCAAAAGTCCAAAATCCAATTTCAGATTTGGGCCATTTGGGATTGTAGGTTGTCAAATTAGGTACAGTCAGCCTGCACACACAGAGATTCCTAGAGACTCACAAATAAGTGATTCAGGCTTATGGTGTTTAATATTTTTAACAAACAACATCAAGTTCCTGGAGATGTGACAATATAAAAAGAAAGGGATTTTGAGGGTCTAAGGTTGGAAAAATACACTATTTAGCACAGTTCATGCACCTTCTTCTAGAGAGGTCCCTTGGTTGGGTCACGTAAAGGTAACACCTGTGAGCAACCTTTGTTCTTCTCTGCAGAGAGGAGAAACACTTAGCCTTTCTGAATGTGTTTGTCTTGCCTTCAGACCACTAAAGGAGGCCTGGAGGCTTTAGGTGTGTGTGCCTCTTAGCTGTCTCCAACTAACGGCAATCTTCATACCAATGTGATAAAGCGTTGTGTGGCACATTCTGACTCCTTACATACTAATGTTATTGATCAACTAGAAGAGGAAGAGCTTTGGGGTGGTGCCAAGGCTATAGTCTTGCATCAACTTGGCTGCTGTTCTTCAGGTTTTGTCAAAGTGTCTGGCATATTAGAATTCTCAGTCTGTGCAGCTTTGACCCAGGGAACAATTAACATGGGTTAAAACACTAAATCCAAATTCTGCTGTCATCTTCTGAGTGATAACAAATCATTTAAGGTCCTGGAAGCCAAAATTCCTTCACTAAGAAGTTTTAAAAAATAACAATATGAAATACTTTGGATTACTGTGCTGGCTAAATATATAATATTGAAGGAAATAACTGGCACAAGGCCTTTCATATAGGATGTAAACTATACATGTCTCAAGAATCCACAAATGTAAAGCTGAATTTATAGAAACACAACAAAAATAATGAGCCAGAATGAAATATGGAAATGAGTAGGAATTGGATAATAAGGAGGCAAATAGATTTTACAACTGTACAATTCAGGAATTGTCCAAATTAATTTTTTCTAATTTCACTCCATCTCCTGTTCACAAAACTCATATTGTTGAATTTCTATGTCAAATAATATATTAAAGCATTTTAGTGATGACTTTTTCTTTCAGGTGTTTGAAAACATTCTCAGTCAAGAACTATCTCACTAAAACCAGGTATCATTATGAATTTTTATGATTTCCAAAGCATCTTTAACATTAACCTTATGTATGAAATATAATAAGGATTTTCTACTTTTAGTATCTGTTTATTTCCATGATTAGGAACATTTAAAGTGATTTATTTTTACTTATAATAGTACATTTTAGGGGCCAGGGAGATGGCTCAGCAGAATAAACACTTCCCTGGCAACCGCAAGGGACTGAGTTCAATCTCTGGTCCACAAAACAATAAAAAAAAATAATAATAGTACATTTTGTTGACATATAAATGTACAGAACTAAAACACTATGCACTAATTATATTCCTTCAGAAGATATTGACAGAAACACCCTAATAATGTATTACACAAATATGTACTTTTGAAGTGTTCTTACAATGCATTATTGATCCAAGTAACAGTTCCAAAGAAACTATTAATGTCCATCATTAAAAGTATTTAATGATTTTTAAAGTAATAATTATTCACCTAATTGACTATGACAATTGCATTGTTAGAGATATAGGGTGCCATTTAATATCTAGATAAAGTCTTTAAATACTAAGATTACTAGTTCTTTGTGTTGTCATAGGAAGGTGGGTCAGAGGGCGGGCAGGTCAGCTCCCTCTTGCCTTATAATTTTCAATAATGTAAAATCAAGATGTTACCATAAGCTCATCTGTCACAATGAGTTGGAAGCTTCCGTTTGAGAAATACAGTATCCTCAATAAATTAAGCACGTTTTCCTAATTTTTTTTTCTCTTTAGTTTCTTTCATCGTCCTGCTTTCCTCCATACTTTTGTTCTTCTATTTCTTCAGTCTCCCTTTTAAAACTGTTAATTATCCACTCTTTTCCAGGTCAATGTTAGATCCTGGCACTCATTTCAGTGCAATCTATTCTTTCCTTTTTATTCCAGTAGGATGGAGCAAAATGATAGTGAAAAGTTTTGGTACAATATGTAAAAAGTTTGATGAATGCATACAGCGGCATCACAGAAAGTGCCTTCAAATTCACATGGGACAAGAGATCTCTAAATCAGTACAGTACAGACGCTGAACTTTTACATAAAGTTATCTACACAAGTACCCCTGGAGAGCTATGGAATATCCATGACAAGGAATCTATATTTGACTTAGCCTTAATTTTATGCATTGAATCAAATTTTCTTCTTTGGGGATTTTCCAGAAATTACACAATTCCTATTGTCTGTCCCTTAAGTAAGAACTCCGTGTCAGGTTGGGAAGATTAGTATATATCTACATTGTCCTTCACCCTGCTATTCGGTATTCATGATCTTCTCTGGGGTTTTTTGGAAGTTATACAAGAAAGTGAAATATAAGGCTACTAAATTTGCAGCGAAGTCATATGCAAACTGCTGCTGTTTCTGACCCTTATGCCTCCTACCATTTGTTTGTTTGCTTATTTGCTTGCTTGTTTGCTTGCTTGAATTAGCATCATTGTTTCTATACAAGTGGAGACTAGTTACTCAAAATATTCTCACTCCACTTATTAAATCCTCTCTTCCTCTCATTACTGACAAGAAAGCATTGAGTTCTGAATTCATGAAGGCGAAAAAAAGTTCAAAATTCCAATTTCTTTTGCAAATTAAATTGACAGTTAAGGAAAAGGAAGAAAACTATGTCAGAGTTCAGAGATTATAGAGAAAATGCAACCTCATTATCATGTACTGAGTCACATCCCAACATCAGCTGGAGTGAAAATCAAACTCTCATGATAGGAATGCTCACACTTTGTATCAAAAATAGTCACACAGTATTGCAACCTAGGAATTCCCCATATGAAAGTTTAACTTTTAGATTATGCATATGTATTTGCATGTTTAGAATTTTACACAGTACTAAGTGAAACATGATGATTAACAGAGGGTTCAATATATGTTAGAAAGCAGAGTCCAAGGCATCCAATCACTGTCTTTCACTATAATGTGCCTGGCACATAAAACAGGTCCATGTGTATGTGTATCTATGTCACCCTATGGAATCCACACCCTGCACACTGAGTGGAAGAAGGGAGGTAATAAGGCATGAGTCTCAGGCAGTAAATAAGAACACGACTTACTGAAGTGCTTTAGAACGTCAACTGCAGGGTTTAGATTTTGTTTAGATGCACTAGTGAACAATGAAGAGGAAGTATAAAAGAGTAAAGTTGTGTTCTAAAAGAATAACTCTGATATCTGAATGAAGGATAGATGAATTTGCAAGGGCTTGGGATGAAATTAGTCAAATCAGTAGGAAGAGCTTAGATGTTGCAATAATTCAGTCAAGAAATAACCGGTAGTTAAATTAAGCTTTGCAATAACCATGAAAAAAAGTGATAAAGAAATATTCGATTGGCATAATTGTGTTTAAAGATGAACTTTTTATGAGTCCAGATAAGTAGAATGTCTGTTGAATCTTATGTTTTCAAACTATTCAACTAAAGGAGAAAAGTGGACATTTTCAGAGACAAGGAAAAAGAATGGTGTTCTTTTAACGGGCGGAAGAATGGCAGGTGAGATCATGTGTTTATGTGTTTATTTCAGAACATGTTGATTTTTCAATGACTGTTGTCATATATTTTATGATGTCCAATAGTCAATGAGACTTATGGATGTGGGCCTGAGGGGAGAGGTTGGAGTGAGTGATATTGGAGACATAAATTTTGAGTCATAAAACTGAAAGTCATAAACAGGAGTCATAAAATGTGAACTTATGCTGGAGGGTGGCAAAGCAAATGCCACAGAGTGGAGACAGGATGAGAGTAGTTGCAAGCTGAAGATTGGGTCCTGATTTCTTCTACATGAATGACAAGTGGTCAAAAAGGGGGAAAAAGTTGAAGAGAGCCTGAGACCTGAGGATATATAGGAGAACTAGAATGGAAAACGGAGACTTCTAAGTAATAGTGCATACAATTGTTCTCAAGGGGTGACATTTATAACTAAGTTTCAGCGGTTTTGGAAAAAATGTGGGGCAAACAAAAAGTGGATTGATAAGGAAATTCCAATGACCAATGCAAACCTATTGATCAGACACTACCTACACATTCACTTGCTGTGAATTGTATTAGAGAATAAACTCTGTAACCTCATAGGACAGAGAATACACAAATTTAAATGAATACATGATTGTTGTTTACATTTGTTTTATCTGGTCTGGTGTATTGCCAAATGGTGGTCAACTTGTTATACCCAGCTAAACTGAACTAGTGTGGTGCTGAGTGTGAGAGGCCCACACAAGGATTGTTGCCAGCACCACAAGAGGTAGAACTGGAGGAGAAGAAAGGAGCTGTTAGGGAAGCTGTTTGGAGAATCTGTTGGGAAGCTGTTAGAAGCTGCTGGTTCCCTTGGGCTATGTTTCTGGATGATCTTGTCATACCGGCTTTTCTGGTGAATTTGGATGTTCTTTACAGAGGAAGAGTTTAGGATCTCATTGTCACTGAGAACGGCTATGATCACTTGGCAGGAGTTCTGATCCTCACCTTGAGCACTGCTTCCTGGCTCCAGAGGGGAAGATGGTGCACTGCTCAGTTTTTAGAGAAACTTGTCAGGTTGGTTTTCCTTATGGGAACCTAGCTTTCCTCATTGTTGGAGGAACTGGGACCTCACTGTCGCTGAGGATGGCTGAAGTACTTTTTGGTGAAGCTCTGGCTCTTATTGTGAGCATGCTTCTTGGCTTCAGTTAAGATCCCTGAGCTTTCTAGAACAGAGCCTTTATCCTGCTGGCATAGACTTTCTAGCGTCCACCACTGATCTTTAGGCCTTCTCAGCACAGATCTGTGACTATCCCTGCGTGGCACATTGTCAAGGGCTCTAGGCTTCTAATTGGACTTGTAGAAGGCATTGTTATGAGCTCTAGGTCTTCAGCTCGACTCACACAGGACATTACTGTGGGATTCAGGCCCTCAGCTGGATTCTTCGCTCTTTAGTGAGTGGACAGGTTTTTTGCACTCTTTGTATAAAATTCTTTCACTGCTTCACTATAAATAATCTTATGAAATATGTGTCCTATATTTTATGTTCACCTTGCAAAACCCAAAATTGTGACATTTATTTTGTTTTGTTTTTTACTTGGGAGACACTTAGGCCTGCCGTATACAATGATGACTGAGTATTTATTATAAGAAGAATTAGAAGAGTGATGTTCTAATATATTAACAGTGCTAGTAGCCTTGTATATAGCAATTAACCTTTCTGTTAAGAAAGTAAGATATAAAAACAAAAATAAGTACAGAGATAATTGGGAGTTCATGCCCACTTATCTGTAATAAGACACAGAAAAAAATCACAGCTAAAAAATGAGGATCTGAGAGAAGAGAATGTGGATTTGAATCCCAGGCACACTAACTGGGAGAGTTTCTCAGACTCATTCAGTCTTTTCTTATGCAATGAAATTAGAGATACATAAAAGTGAGAAAATTACTGTTAGGGCTTAAATACAAACTGTAACCCAAGGACTTATGCATTGAGAGTTTGATCTCCAGTGTAGCAAAGAACAGAAACCCTAGAAAGATATTGCATCAGGAGCATGCTAATCTCATTGATGATCAGTCCAGTGATCTATCCATAGCTAAAGTGCTCTTGGAAAGTGGGGCCCAGATCGAGAGAGTAGGTTACTGGGACCTACTTTCACTATGTGTCTTTGAAGATGTGTCCTTTCTCCACCCCCCTTCCTTTTTCTCTGGCTCTCTTCTTGTCTGTCACCTTGCTGCCTAAACAGAGCAGCTTTTCTCCACCATCCCCTTCCCCATGGCATATCTGACTTGACGCTAACCAACCATGGGATGAAGTCTCTAAAATAGCGAACCAAAATAAATCTTTCCTCCTCTAAAAAATTTTTTCTCAAACATTTGGTCACAGGAACAACAACAACAAGACTGACCCACACAATGACTACACAGTAAATTTCTCAGTGTTACAAGCTATTATTTTCTCCAAGAAAGAAAACTGGGCAATAATCAATTGGCATTAAAAAGTCAGCTGTATGACAGAGGTTTAATCTGTTGGAAAGAGCATGAGAGACAAGTGGCTACAGAAGGTTTCATATGGCATTTAGAATTTTGCTGAATGAAATTAATGCCATTATCCAATATATAATGACTAAATGTTCAGTCATTTTGAGATCCTGTCTCATTTATTTACTGTCTCATCATTGTATGTCCAAACTTCATTTGATATAGCTTCAATGGCTGTAATTAAAATCTATTCTTTCAATATCAATTATATTTGTTGAGCATTTTCTATATGGTAGGTAGCACTGTATATTATGGAGATACAGTACTGAGCAGAAGGGATAAAACTTTCTATCCTCATGAAGTATCAGTCAAGCAGAAAGCACACAACAAGCATACAGAAGTATCAAAATATGGTTGATAGTATGTAAAATAGTGCCAAATTATCTATGACAGAAAAATCAATAAAAAGGACAAAGAGCTGATTCTGCCCAAGGTACACCTATAGACATTGAATTTATTTGTACAAATGATATCATTTTGACCTAAAGTTACCTCTCATGTAATTTCTTAAAGTTTATCTTTAAAAGTGCTTGTCTTTTTCCACTTGTCCTATTCAGTCTTGCTGCAAAATTTTAATTAAACCTCATAGGCTAAAACTCAAAGGCATGTCATTAACAATTGTGATTATTGGTGAAGTACCAATCCGCTCCTCACAAAGTTAAATGAAACCAGGCTACTGCATAATTAGTGTGATGTCCATAAGCAAGCCATTATAGATATTTTACTGTTGGAAATTAGTTTGCTTTGATGTGAAGAAAGAAATGTAATTCGACTAAAATAATCATATGAAGAAACTTTAATATATCAAAGTTTAACCTATTTTACTTTTTTAAATATATGACTGCATTCAAAATAATGAATGGAGTTATAAAAAGCAACTTCATTATAATGTATTCTTAGTTGTCCAGAGTATTAAACTGTTTCAGGAAGATATTGCCAGACTGTCAGTTTAAATAACTAAACAGTGCAATTGAATATTTTGGCTTTTAAATAAAATAGCTGGAAATTAATCTAATAAGGATTTTTAATATATCTAAGTACAAAATGTTTTAGAGCTAATAAAGACTTTTCCTGTTCCTGTTTGTTTTGACATTTTAGAAATAAGCCTGACAGTATTTTCTTCCTCTTGCATTAGTTGTCAGTGATATATAAAACTATATCTCCTACTACCACATCCTTGATAGAAAGCATACAAGTTTCATGATACTGCAAAACAATGGGAAGTCATAAACTGCATATCCTATCAAAATTCACTTGTGAGACAACTGATCAACTCTTTATTCCTATTCCTCTTTTTAAAAGTTATTAGCCAGGGAGATGGCTCAGTAGAATAAGCACTTGCCTGGCAAGAGCAAGGGCCTGAGTTCAATTCCTAGTAAAAAAAAAAAAAAAAGTCTCTTGGCTTTGATAACTTTTAGATAGCTCAGTGGAATAAGCACTTCTCTGGCAAGCACAAGGGTCTGAGTTCAATCCCCAGTTCTGCAAAAAAAAATAAAAATAAAAAATAAAAGTTATTAGCTAAATACACCTATTTGTCAAAGGTAGAAATGTGTAGAGTAAGAGATTGCTTAGTCAAAAGCAGTCTAGCCTCTTTATAAGCACTGCGCTGAGAAAATCATAGATTTTGTCACTCCAATCTGACCACAGACTGAATAACCAAAACAAAATGCAGATAATAACATCTATGTCTCAAGCAGTGCAGTGAGATGTAGAAGGAATCACACTGGAGAACAGATACCGACATTCCATCAATAACTGCTTTGAGAACCCCCTTGGGTGGGAACAGCACCACACTGGCTGTAGCCTGGAGGCTCAAGAGTCCACCCTGGTGTTTCTCTAATGCATTATTCCTTTAGCACTCTACCAACTCTGACATTGTAGAGTCTCTTCCACCAAATTGGTGGCATTTTAGCATCATTGAAACGTGGTAATTCCAAGTCCTTTTATAATAATAGTATTTGGGGGAGAATAAGTAGACTAAATTACCTACCGTGACCATCAGGAAGGTTAGAAACATGAGGCATTGATCCCTTTGGCAAAAGTTCATTTATCAATGTGTGAGAGCTCTTTACAAATATTTAAATAGGGGTGGGGAGAAAGCTCAGTGGAATAAACAATTCCCTGACAAGAGCAAGGGCCTGAGTTCAATCTCTAGGTCTGGAA
>NW_004524715.1:5938996-5945762 GCF_000260255.1 Octodon degus
ATGTATTTAATTATGTGTATGCATGCAAATACTTTAATTCTTCAAGTGTCATGTTCCTTAGAGCCTAAAACAGTATCTCATTTTACTTCTTTTTTCTCAAACAAGTAATAAACAAACATGATATATTTAAAGAGAATAGTGCCATAATCTTTCAGATGGAGCTACCAAAGGGAGCATTTGTTCCTCTTTAGCCCAGTCAATTTGTCTTTTTCTTCCATTAATAACAGATATTTTGGAAGCAGTAACTCTGTAAAGAATGTGCGTACACATACATAGGATTATACAATTTTATTATGCTATAAGATTTTTTAAAAAATAGTAGCGTGTGAATATTTATTTGAAATAAATCTTTGACCTTAAGATTTAAAAAGTGTAATTAATACATTTAAGTGATGTACTGGTTGATCCACTGTGTCAATTTGACAGTCTGGAAACTTAACTGAGTGACTCAGGAAGGGGCCAGGGTCTGCACTTTAAACTTCCTGAGCCTCTGCAAGATGAGAGCCAGGTACAAAAGGCACATTTCTTGTGATATAGGTCTTGCTTTGTCTTGGTCTTAACCATCCAGCAGAAAACTATAAAAACAAGGTACAAAAAGTAAAGCCATATTAATATGCTGAGCTGTGAAAGGCTCAAGTCAACAACTTCTGACATTGCCAGTCCTGCGGATAACCACTACTATTATGGACTACTGGACTATATTGGATTATTTTGCTGAATTCATGCACCTACACTATTTAAATGGCAGTGGAATACCCTTCTCTGACAAAACTGAACAAGACAAGGAGATACAAAGGAAGGACCATTTTGTAGCTGTACATACAAAATAGTTAGGATAGATATACAGCTACTTTCTTTTAATTCAATGAGAAGAAAAAAATGTACTAATAGTGTTTGGACAGGATATCATGTCTGCATCTTGTACTATGAATGAGCGTTACGAAGACAACAATATTCAATGTATTAATTATTGAAACTGTCCTACTAATCCGTTTTGAAACTGTCTCATTGCTATTTGTTTCTCAATAAAATTAATAAAGAAAAAAAGATGACAACAGAGGCGACGGTGCGGGTGCTACACCAGCCCCAGGCGGGAGCCTGCTTAGAATACAAGGGAGGAAAGGAGCCCCCTTTGCTCTTGCTGCCTTGGCTGCCTTCTGCATCCTTGAACTTCTGCCCCTCTGCCCTGCACGCCTGGAGCCAGCTGATCACTGACTGAAACATCCACACACTGTGACCTCAATAAACATTTCCTCCCTTAATTTGGGGGGTCAGGCGTTTTTGTCCCAGCAATGAGAGAAAAGTAACTCACACAGTGTCTTTGGATATGTAGCATCTTGTGGCAGAAACTAGAGAAAAGTAACCGAGACAGGTGAGCACTTCATTTGCTCAGAATTACGACTAAATTCATAGATCATTTTAAAAATCTTATTGTGGCTTCTATCTAAATATAAAGCACATTGAGATTTGAACTATATATTTGAGTTTGGGCAAAGGCTGTATGCGTAGCTAGCTAGAGCTTTCCCTTAAAGCTCTGTGTGTGTGTGTGTGTGTGTGTGTGTGTGTGTGTGTGTGTGTGTGTGTGTGTTTCCAGGTAATCTCTGCTGTGGAGCTGCACAAAATTCGAAGACTCTGCTTCACTGTTGTCAAACAGAGGCAGAATGTCACAGACATAGCTTGTAACATTTGTCAAAGATTTTCATCTCATCTGCCTTCGGAAATTTAACTGGGTTCCAGAGAATTTTCACTCCAAGTGCAAGCAAACACCCTGCTCTTTGCTAGTGTAAATGAAAGAGCTGGGATTTGCCGCTCAGAGAGTGCAGCAGCTTTCCGCATTAGGTACCCGTCTTCCAGAAACATTGCAGACTGTGAGGGATGTTTCCTTCTCTGGCCCCCAAATACTTCCCACTGAGTCCTCCAGGGCTTTGTTAACCCTTCTATTTCATATTTTAAGGCTTCATTTTTCTCCTCTTTTTACAAAAATAGATGCATAAATTGTTTGGTGTTTCTTGTTGCAGTTGGATAATTCTAGGGGGAAGAAAAGGAAGAAGTCTCAACTTTATCCCATTACCTTTAAATCAGATATTTCCTGGAAATATTTTTCATTGAAGCAGGAAACACTCTGAAGTATTTTTACTGTAGGTAGAATAGCTTTCTATGGAATTGTTGCCATAATTTGTTAATAAACAACTAGTTTTCATCACCTATTAATCTTTCCATTGACTTATTGTTGGTTCCTTACCTCTGGCATTAGGCAAGGCAGATTTATAAACTGGATTTTGCTCACCAGAAATAGTATAAAATTGACTTTACTGTCTCTAAGTTGAAACAATAGGTTGGTTACCTCTAAGCAAGGTAATTTGCTACTGATCTACCCTCAATCTCTACACTGAATGTACAGCATTAATCTGCCTTTCGACAGATAGCATTCTAGCTGTTTACTTTTTATTCTGCTTGTTAACAGTATTTGTGCTCTCTGCCATCGCAAATAGTGTTTACCTAGCCTCCAAAATTATTGGAGTTTTTATGTGTGGAGATATTTGTGTTACACATTCAATAAATTAGATTTAAATTCTAGTGGGTCTTTAGATACAATGTTACCTTTTGAATTTGTCTACACTTTGGGGATTTCCAATCTAAAGCTTTCCAACATTCTGAAGGATGTTTGAATGGTAATTAACTCTTCTGTTGGTCAAGACCCAGAAATGCATTCACTCAGCACTGCCTACTTAGCACTCTTCTAGGACACAGTCCAGAGCCACATCCTGAAACTCTTATCTCTGCATCAGCAAACCAAATGCAAGCATCTTGTTAATACAAATAGAACCTATTCCACTGATTCTCTGCTGTGTCAAACACCTTTCAGTGAGCTCTGAACACCCCAGAATACTGACTTTTAACTATGCATACAGTAATATTCTCCGTAGTCTTAAGAAGTCAAGTCAGAAGTTATTCGTTAAGTCTTTTATGCTTAGTGCTGACTGTGTCAGCTTAAAGTAGATAATGTTTCAAGAACCAGGAGAAATGCAATATGAAAAATAAAGAAAAAAGTGTCAAACTGTAATAGAGTGAACAGCTGTGGCCTAGATCAGAAGAGCTATAACAGGAAGCGGTGCTCTCAATTTTAAATGAATCCTCTGAAAGGTCTGAATGGTAGATCTTCAGAGAAACTATATTTAAATAGCCATGTATAAAATTAACAAAATTTATATACAGAAAGGTAGGTGTCAGGAATGAAATGTACCATAAGTTCTTGTACAATATTTATTTGCACCACTGTTTATATCCCTATAAATTAGTTATAGATGTATATGCATTAACATTTTTTAATTGGTCAATCAAATAGTGAATGTACAGATAGAAACTTTAAATGTTATTGAAAATGATTGAATAGGTTTAAAGGAGACCTACTATGTTTCTTTTAGGAATTGTTATGAACATTTATCACGACACTGATTTGTTTAAATGCACAATGTCATTAACAATGTTGCATAAAATGAAATGCCTAAAAGAAACAGAATTTGAATTTTAATTAATTGACTGGAGTGTTTGTTAGTGTTCTTTTCAATTGAAGAAGTGACAAAATCAAATGTTAAGACAATTATTTACTTTTAAATAAAAAAAGATAAGCAATAAAAGCCAATTATTTGTTTCAATGATAGTTTCTATATTAGAAGAAAAGTTGGGAAATTATATGCATAAATATGAGATGAAGGAATTATTTTTACTAATATAGTAAATCCAAAACTTGTGATGAAAAAATATAAACCCATTTCATCACCAAAAAAGATATAGTGAAATATTATTGTGGAAGTCCAGAATATGAGATGAGAAAAATATTGGCAAAATATGAGACTGATAATCAGTCAATGGTAGTGAATTCGGCTCTGTTTATTAATGTCTATATTATACTGTATGTCTATATTAGGTTATAATATCAAAATATAGATTATTCAATACCAAGAAATTGAGGGAAATAAATAAAATTCATCAAATGATAAGAATGAAAATTTCAAACAGGTAAAACATAATTAACTAACTATAGTAAAGACCATGTTCCCCAGTAAGACAGAAAACTACAAAACACACTTCACAGGCTAGATACTGGTGAAAAGCTACTTCATTCAAATTACATTTCATATCCTTACAATTGGTAAAAACAGGACACATTGTCTTCTTTATCAGAAGTGAAACAGCCATTGAACTCTGAATGGATATCCAAACATATTCATAGATTCACAAATTCAAATAAAATCAATAATAATAAGGTATTAAGTTTAAATTTAAAAATTTGGCAAAATCCTAACATGCACCATCCAGTGCACATATATGTATACATGTGAGCCATGATTCAATGATAGTAATAGTGTAACTCATCACAAACATTTTATAAACTAACAGTATCCATTAGAATTAAAAGGGCCAGCCAGGGCCAGGAGATAGCTCAGTAGAATAAGTGCTTGCCTAGCAAACACAGGGTCCTAAATTCAATCCCGGGTACTGAAAAAAAAAAAAAAAAAACTGGCCAGATAGTTCAGCAGATTAAAATGCCTGCTTAAGCAAGCACTGGGACCTGGGTTCGATCCTCACCATGCTGTGCTGTCCCCAACCCTGGGGCATGCTAGGACAGTGACTGAGACTGGGAGTGGAGGCACATGCCTGTAATCCCAGGGCTTGGGAGGCTAAAAACAGGGGAATCGCTATGAGTCCAATCTATGTAGTGAGACTCTGTAGACCCTGTACTAACTACATAAAATAAACTAATTAATTAAATTAAATAGAATTAAAATTGTGTCGATCCTTTGAACACATTCATTTTGGAAAATATTCCAAAAGAAATGAGATAAACATGTAAAAGTATTAACACATCCACATATATGCATGTACAGAGAGAGAGAGAGAGAGAGAGAGAGAGAGAGAGAGAGAGAGAGATGTAGTACAATAGTATTCCCAGAAAAAAATTAATAATACAGAAAAGAATCCATAGGGACAATGCAATACATTAATTGGAATACTGAGTGTTATAGTTGGGATTTTGCAAGAGGAACAATATAATACAGGATACATGTTATATAAGATTATTTGCAATAGTCAGCCAGAAAATTATATACAAAAAGAGTGCAGGAAGTCTGTCCACACACTAAAGACCAACACATCTAGCTGAGGGCCTGAATCACAAGGTAATGTCCTGCATGAGTCCAGCTAAAGTCTAGAACCCAGAACAATCCTCTCCTGAGTCCACCTGGAGGCCAAGAGCTCAAGACAATGTCTCATGCAGGCAGTTAGAAGCCGCTGAAGCAGAAAATTGGTCAGTCTGTGAGCGCAGTATTGGGCCTGAGTGCCTAAAGGAGTCAAGATACCTAAGTCCTGAGAAAAGCATCCTGCCTGGACAATGTCAACTATTAGTCACTAAACAACTTTGTGTTACATGATACTAACTTTACAAAGGTATAAATAAATGTTCTACTGTTGTTGGCCAGAGGAAGGTCTTTTGTTAATCAGGCAATGGGCCACCACCTTACTCAGCTCTTCTCTTCTTGTCTGTTGTCCTCATTCCTGCCACCGTTTCTCCCTGAGCTACAACAAGAGAACAACAAATCCCTAGAGCAGGCATGTTTTATTAATCTGCGTTGGGAAGGTCCAAAGGTCAGTGGTGGAAGCTAGACAGTCTGTGCCAGTGGGATAAAGGTTCTGTATTAGCAGGCTGAGGGATCTGCACTGGAGCTAGGAAGAAGTGCTCATTATCAGAACCAGAGCTCTGCCAAAAGGTACCACAGCCATCCTCAACTACAGTGAGGCCCCCCGCTCCTCCAAAGATGAAGAAAGTTGAGTTCCCATTGGAAAAGCCAATGTGACAAGCTTCTTCAGGAGACTGAGCTGTGCACCATCTTCCCCTCCGGAGATGGAAAGCAAACTCAAAGTGAGGAACAAAGCTCCTCCAAAGTGAACCATAGCCACTCAAAGCAACAACGAGGTCTAAGCTCCTCTTCTGATGAAACAAACAAGTTCATCAGGAAAGCCAGTATGACAAAGTCCCCCAGCAGAATATCCCAAGAGAACTAGCAGCTTCCAATAGCTCCCCAGTAGCATCTCCAAACAGCTTCCTTAACAACCTCCAGTGGCTTCTCTGGTTCTGCCTCTTATGCTGCCAGCAACAATCTGCATGTGGGCCTCCCACACCCAGCAATACACTGGCTCAGTTCGATTGGGCGTTACAAGTCTACCACCACACTGAGCAATGATTTACAAGTATGTATTTAATTAATAACTATCTCTATATAAGAATGTACAGGATATATGTAGGTAAATTCATAGGTATAGGAATTTACAAAATAATATGTACCATATGGTCTTATTGTAACTTTTTAAAATGACAAAAATAAAAGCATTGTTTATATGAGCTTATGTTTGTGTATATTCATAAGCATAAGAAAAATAATGTATATGTCAAATTTAAAATTGGTAACTGGGCAACCCTCAGGATCCCTTCTGTCTCTCTTAGACAACTTTGCTAAAAAGATTACAACTGCAAAGATAAGAGTTCCATTACAAATTCCATTTGTAATTGGGAGAAGTATTTAATGAGAAAAAAGTAAATGTAGACATCTAATGAAAGAAATATAAATTATCGTTATTTCTTTTGTTATAATATGTAGGTGGCAATCAAATCTTTTTTTATTAATTTTGTTGAGAACCAAATAGCAATAAGACAGTTTCAAAACAGGATAGTAGGACAGTTATGATAATTAATACATTGAATATTATC
>NW_004524715.1:5945862-5949854 GCF_000260255.1 Octodon degus
TCTTTCACTGCAAAATGGTCCTTCATTTATATCCCCCATTTTTTGTATAGTTTTGTCAGAGATGCCATTTAAATATTGTAGGTGTGTGAAAAATATGTAATGATTTATTTCTATTTTTTAAATGTTTTTTTATTTTTTCTTTTTCTTCACATTCTGTAGTGATTTGAAGTTTAACGTATCAACGCTTGCTGGAAAATATCTGTTCCATGTTATGGCTAAGATGTTTGATATTCAGACAGGTAGTGAGGGCAAGCTCAACTGCTTGTTATAGGGGAATAATTAAACTTCTCTTATGGAATGTCAACAACTTAAGTTTGCAGACTAAATCTTATTTTATTTTTCAAAATTAGTTGTCTGCACATGACTTGTTGAGGCCCCATCTATTCTCTCATTGATTTGAGATGTTGGTTTTAAGTTCTGTGAAAGCCCCATACATGTTAGCTTCTATCTGGTGGTTCACATTGGCTTTTGACCCACTGAATTCCGAATTACTACCATATCATTCTACTTACTGTAGCTTTAAAACATATTCTATCATAAAAATGAGAAGTTCTATCTAAATTATTATTAGTATAATTTTCTTAGATATCATATAATTGTGCCATAAAAGTTTGATTATTTTATAAGGACCCTAAAACTGGTGTACTTTGGATACTGTTTACATTCAATTTATAAGCTTTTTAAAAATTAATATTGTATATAAAGTGCATTTTCCAAAATATGAATTTCTATTTATTTAATATTTAGTACAGAACTTCAGAAAAGTTTTGCTTTTCTTATCAATACGGTATTTATTTTACTTGAGAATAGTTTATGCAGCTATCAAAAAGACATCCAGGACCAGGAACATGGCTCAGTAGAATAAACGCTTCCCTAGCAAGCGCAAAGGCCTGAGTTCAATCCCTGGTTCTGCCAAAGGAAAAAAAAAAAGACAACCAATTCAGCCTTAGTTTAATAAATTTTTTTTAAATTTTTATTAATTTTAATGAGAAAAGAATATAGCACTGAAACAGTTTGAAAACAGGCTAGTAGCACAGCTACAAACATTAATACATTGCATATTGTTGTTTTCATAGTGGTTATTCAGAGGACAAGATGCAAAATGATATCTTGTCTAAACAATATTACTACAAACTTCATTGAACTAAGAGAAAATAGCTCTATATTTATCCTATTTTGTATATACGTATATTTTTTTCACTACAAATGGTCCTTTATTTATACCCCTTTTCTGTTTTGTTATGTCAGAGATGGGTGTTCCATTGCTGCTAGAAAAGCTGTGTTTGGAGAAGTCTTTAAAGAGACTTTTCATGCTTGATGTCAGTTCAAATATTGTAGGTGCTTGAATTCAGCAAAATAACCCAACATAGTCCAGTAGTCCATAATAGTAGTGGCTTATCAACAGAACTGGGAATTATCAGAAGTTGTTGACTTGAGCATTTTATAGCTCAGCATATTAATATGGCTTTATTTTTTATACCTCGTGGTTAACTTTTCTGGTGGATGATTAAGAGCAAGTTAAAGCAAGACTTATATAACTAAAAATGCAACTTTTATATCTGACAAGGTCAGTCAGATCCCCTCAGGATGTAGCCTGCAACCATGTACAGCACCTTGTAGATCTTTTGTCAGGGTCTGCCATCTGGATGAGTAACAGCCATTGCTTGATCAATTTACTCTCCATGAAAGAATGAGAGAATTTTTTCTCTCTAGGTGACTATCCTTAGACACACTATACATCATCAATCACTTTCCTCTGTGGCCCCAAAATCTCCTTGATCAGAAAATTTGGGACACCCCTGAGTTACAAGATGTCACAGCACAGGTCCTCTTATGTCGTGAGTCCTCACTGATCCTGAAGGGCTAAGGCCAAAATATTGGCTATCCTTGTAGCCCCTCTATTTTTCTAATTTTTGGTCTGCAAACTAGAGTTGTTAAACATCCAGAAGAGAAGATAATGATGTTATTACCTTGGAACAGAAGCAGTTGGGATTAACATCACTATTTGTCTGAATATCAAGCACCTCAGACATAACAGGGAACTGCTATTTTCCAACAACCATACATAATCTCAGCCTTAAGTCCCTACAGAACATGAAAAAACAATTACACGTTTTCACACAGAAATTTAGAAATCAAACCATATACAACATTGTAGCAGGACAATCTTATGATTTTTTTTCTTGTTTCATGTTTTCCTTCATTACCTTTTTTTTACAAAAATTTACGTTAAAGAGAATGTAGCGATAATCAAAATGACATTAGAAACAGTATGTATTTAGAAGACCAAAATAATATGTATTTAAAGCATAATTTTAGTACTACACATTGTTATCCTCAGTGTAGTTGCTTAGTTCACAGATATCAGCATACATAGTTAGTCAGGGTAAGAATTCTACCTATTAACTGCTAATTTTACGAACCTGGTTATGATTCTTAGGAACATTGCCTTAACTGACTTGTTTATATAAATGTATGGTTTTGCCCCTGCCATATTTTCTAACTTTTCTCCTTGCTCTCTCTTCATTGTTTAATTATTAAGTTCTTGCTTTCCATTTAACTGTGTTATGCCTTTCAATTTTTATTTCTTCTTTTGAGTTTTTACACTGAGACAATATGATACATATGTGAACCTGATTTATTTTACTTATGAGTATATCTTCAAGTGGCACCCACTTACATATGAAGGCTTTGAGTTTATTTTTTCCTTAATCTGAATGATACACCATTGTATAAAAACAGCACATCTTTTCTATCCACTCCTCAGGTGATTGGGCATTTTGGTTGTTTCCAAGATTTGGCTATCATAAATTGTGCTGCTATAAACATAGCTCCACATATATCACTATAATATGATGCTTTCAGATCTTTTGGGAAAATTCCCTGAGGATGGATAACTGGATTCAAAGGGTATTCCAGTCCTACTTTTTTGAGGAGTCTCCACACTAATTTCCATAATGGTTTCACCAGTCTACATTCCCACCAGCAGTGGAAAAGTGTTCCTTTTTCCCCACAGCCTCTCCAACATTTGTTATAGGTTGATTTCTTTATGATAACCATTCTCTCTGGGGTGAGATGGTATCTCTGTGTTGTTTTAGTTTGTATTTTCTGAATGGCTAGTGAAGTGGAGCATTTTTTCATGTATTTATTTGCTTCTCATATTTCTTCCTTTGAGTAGTGTGTGTTCATCTTGGATGCCTAATTCTGGACTGGGTCTTTAGATTTTGGGGGCATAATGTTTTTTTAGTTCTTTATAAATTCTAGATAGAATTATTATTATCTGTCTGAGTGCTTACTAGTTAAGACTCTTCCAAATTTGTGGGTTGTCTTTTCACTTTGTTAGTAATTTCTTTTGACATACAAAAGCTTTTCAATAAGAGAGGTCCCAGTTGTTAATTCTTTAAGTGTTTCCTGTGAAGTTTGATTTTTGTCCATGAACTCTGTCTTTTCCTATGTATTCAAGAGTTCCTCCTACTTTCTCTCCCATGAGATTTAGTGTTTCGCCTTTAAAGTTTAGATCTTTATTACATTTTGACTTTAGGTTCGTGCATGGTAATAGACCTGAGTCAAATTTTAGTTTCTGACATGTAGAGAGCCAGTGTTTCTTATTATTTCTTTCATTCAAATAGAGTATGTTTGTTTTCTCTTTTGTTTTTGTAGTCTATGTTGGTACCAAGAATTGAAATCAGATCCTGGCGCTTGTCAGGCCCAGGCAGGCATTGTGCCATTAAGCCATATCTCTATCCTTCAACAAGAGTTCTGAATGCTTAATATGTTCTTTGAAGCACTGCTTAGGCAGACGCAGTGACCAGGGTTAGATCCCGGAGTGCAGTGCCTGCCTCACTGTCAGGGTACATGAGAAGGCTATTGAGACTGAGTTTGGTGTTGGGTGCCTGTAATCCCAGCTCTTGAGAGGCTGAGCACAGGCAGATAACTATAAGTCTGATCTATAATGAGACCCTATAGATCCTGTAGACCCCTGTATTAAAATA
>NW_004524715.1:5958732-5964553 GCF_000260255.1 Octodon degus
ATTCCAAGTGGTTGGGATAGATATATAGTTGCATTCTCTTAATGAATAGAATGATTTGTTCTAATGGTGTTTGTAAATAGCTTCACAAGTCTACTTCTTGTACAGCAATTAACCACTAAGAAGAATATATGCAGTGTATTATTTATTGAAACTGTACTTCCGATTGGATTTGAAACTGACTCATTGCTATCTGTTTATCAATAAAACTTTGAAAAACAATTAACCCTATAGCATTCTCACTGCATTTATTATATTTTCTTTACTTGTAGCCTGTCATATTCTTACAGTTTTCTTCTTAATCACTTGAAAAAACAAACTGTCTTGTGAACATCAAGAAACTCCAAGTAGTCTCACAATTCTTTCAAAGAGAAAATAACCTTGAAATCAAACAAAGACTGTCTATCATCTAAAGTAGAGTTGAAGGAGATCCGATTAAAATCAGAATTCTCATCACCACCTCTGTACTCACCACACCAAAATCAAGAGCTATTGATTTCTTTAATTAAAAAAGATCTGATAGAGAAATACTACATTGAGACCAATCCCACATGAACAACTCTGTTAAGATTGCTATATTTGGCTCATACCTTAGAGATAGAAATGCTTAAATTTGCAATTAGTGATGCAGGATCATAGTACTCACCCAAGGAAAATCCCAAAGGAAAAGAGAACAGTAACTAGAGGAAAAAACACTGGTAAGTGAGTAGACCAGGATGTGAAAAGAGAAAAATATAGCAAGAGCCCAAAACGCAAAACAGTAAGACAAAGAAATCAAAACAAAAATATACTACAAAGTAAAATTTCATGAAAGAGTAAATCATCGAAATCAAAGTAAATTATTCAATAAACACTAAAATCTCCCAAAGTATGTATGAAAATATTATTACATGAAATGTAAATAGATAGAGGTAAGTGCTAAATACCCTCACATAAAGATTATTTGTGCTTTTGCACTAAAATTCTGAATAGACCTTGTTTTGGCTCTATATCTCTCTAATATTATCATCCCATAAAATTAATATTAGAGGTAGGCTGCAGCTAAAACATGAGGAAATGTAGCATTTACATATTCCTTTATTGCTAATATGTAATAGAAACTATAATTACAAAGGAAACCTCAACTGTACACAAACATACAAGTTTCCATGAGTTAAAACCTTTAATTTATTATGAATAAGACACCATGTAGTTGTTTCCTATGTCTATCTTATGCTTTCTTTATTAAAATTCAGTAGCAACTATAATTATAAAAGAAATATCAGCTTTATAGAAATACACATGCTGACAACAATTAATGACTTTTAGTACTTGTTTTCTCATTCTGATGTAATATTATTTATAGCATTCATTTGGAAAAAAAACACAGGAAAATAAAAATGAATTGGAAGGAAAGAGAAAGTCAGGAATAGAGGGGGTAAAAATAGAGAGTATGTGAACCCTTAAATGATCGTGGTCATTAAATTTCATTGGAATGTATTTAAATTTATATTTCCAGTGCACTGAAAGAAATGCCTCACATTTATTAAATGGCATGCTGGCTTAATGTTCTTAGGTTGAGACCATGGTTCCAGCATCTAAGAAATAACTACTTCACTCACACTTACAAAACTCTCCTGAAATCTATCCTCTCTGGGTATTAATAGCAACAATCCCCTTTCATGACCAATTCTTTTTATATCTGCACAATGGAGAGTGCATAAATACAAAGTGCGGCATAATATAGGAATAAAAGCACAGCAGAAAGTTGCAAATTTCCAAAAAGAAAATGAAGGCATAATGAATGAACCTAAAAGAAATGACAGGAGAAAAAAAATGAGAAGGAAAGACAAACTTTAGGAAAAGATGTTAAAATGTGTATGGTTGAATTTCATAGTACTTCAAAGCTTTTCCAGACTTGCATCTGATTTCCTACAACTGCCTTCATTGGAAAGATTACTTCTCACCTACAGCCACTATAAATGACACATCCCACTGAAGGAGCCACAGCCAATCTATAGATCAACTACAAACATCTCAAAGGCATTTCTTCTAGTCTGCTGAAGCATCTCAAAACCCAGCAATATTCACCAATTGAAACTGTTTGCTATCTCATCAAAATGGCAAAAGGAATGTTATGTCATAAGACTCTTATCCTCCTATAGGTTTCAAATCATCTCTAGAGTACTTATGAAGCGTGATGAAATGTAAAAACTCTGAAAGTAATTATTGTGCTGTTTAGAGATTAATAGCAAGCAGCAAAATCTCAATGCTTTCAGTACAAATGTGTATTTGTTTCAAATATTATTTTATTTGGATTCAGTTAAAACCAAATGATGCAAGATCTATGTATATGGAGGGTCAACTGGAGAAAAAAATATATATATATGTAATATATGTTTGTATATTGTATATTAAAATATTAACAGCATAGTATTTAACACAATCATCAGTGCAATAGGAAAAAATACATATTCCATGAAAAGAGACGATGTGAAATTATACTGTGGTCTTCAAGATCCAAGATAGCTACTCATTGTCTTAAGAGTTGCCACGGTAAAAGAAAACTGAGGCCACAAGTAAACCCCTGCACTCTCCTCACAGCAGAGACTTCAAATGTCCCTTTAAATGTCAAAAATCAAGTACACAGAGCAATTCATAAAAAATCTATGAGGCTAAATTTAGCAGAAGGCCTACCACTGGCCTTCTGTGCTAACCTAAGAAGCTAGTGCAAGAAAGGAAGTGAGTTCAGGTCATTGAATGTGAGCGTTAAACCAGCCTTGGCAGATGTCAATGTAAATTTGAGGTAAATAAGTAGCAGGAAAGAGAAATCGCAGAAAGGGGGTGACTGAAAACAATTTATGTTTGTTAGAAATACAATGACAGTCCTCATTCTGAACAGAAAAAAGAGGGAAAGGTGCAGAGCAGAATAAAGTGACTACTCTAAATTCTTAATAGGAAGCAGTCCTGAGGAAATCACTGCTATCAGTAATAATAAAAACAATGAATAAAAATTCTTTAACTGTATCAAAATGCACATGTATTTTTTCCATTTAATGCCATAGTGTGTGCTGTGAAGTTGCTGCTCATTTTCAGCCTATAGATGGATAAACTGAGGCATAAAGTTAAAACAGCCTATAACTGACTACATAATACTAGTATAAATATGCAAGTTTTGTATGTGATAAGCATATTTTTATATAAACTTATATACAATAGTGATCAATACTGATATTTCCTTTTTTTCTGTATTTTAGGGAAGGGTCTACAGAGTGTTCTGGGTCTCACTACTAGATCAGACTTGTAGTGATCTGCCTATTTACAGCCTCCCAAGAGCTGGGATTACAGGCATGCCATCACCATGCCCAGTCTCAATTGTTGTCTCAGCAAGCCCTGGAGGTGGGGCCGGGACAGCAGGCCCAGGGACCCAACCCCAGGGCCTTGCACCTACTTGCAGGCGCTTTAATCCACTGAGCTATTTGGCAGGCCCTGATACTAATAGTTCAGTATATACATGTTCACAGATTACTCATTACCTCTTTGGAATAGAGGATTTGAGTCCTTGAGTCTCCCTTTGGACAAGATTTGGACTACATCTGCTCTATTGTTCTACTCTCCTTGCTGACACTGAGGGTTTTCCATTACCTCAAGTTGGACATGCCTGATGCAGCGCTCTTCTTGTGGTACCTCAGCTCTTGCTCTGTCCTCTCGCTTGAGCTAAGCCAGCACCCTCCCATTACTGTATGTCTTGGACATTTTTACTTAGAGTAGTTCTACAATACATTCCACATTTTTGTCAGTGGATTTATACTATAAGACTCTCCCCACTTCCACCTGAGACAATGTTATAACCTCCAAAATATCAACTCTAGTGACACTGGTTTTCAGAAAAGTATTGGTAGTTCTCTCTTCTCACTGACTAACAATCAAAGAGATCTAGCTCATTCCCTACTTATTTTCTTATTTCACAGAAAAAGCACTTTCAATGTATTGAAATGTTGAAATATAAATACAAAATTAAAGAATCGGTAGTAAGAACACAGAGTCAAATATTTTTTTCAGATCGAAGATAAGTGATAACTCTCTCAGCTTTAGATAAATAAAAACTTATGAAGAAAAGATTGATAGCTCAGTCTCAGTTACGCTTTTCTCATTACTGGGACAAATACCCAACACTCTGAATAAAGGAAGGAAAGGTTCGTTTAGCTCACAGTTACTGAAGGTTTCAATCCATATTCAGCTGGCTCCAAGGCAGAGCGGCACATAGCACAGAGTAACATCTTATGGTGGCAAAGAGCAGAGAGCAAAGGGAGGTGTGGGGTCAATAATGGCCACAGAGAGCAACTCTGTCTTTCTTATGTTGCATTCAGTCTCTCTGCCCCAGGCCAGGTGTAGCACTCACACCTATAATCCCAGCAGCACTCACACCCATAATCCCAACACTCTAGAAGTAGGCTCCATAACTCTATGAGTCTTTAGGGGGACAACTAGACACAAACCGTAGCAACAACTTAAAATTGTTTAAGTATTTTTACATTGTACATCAGTAAAATTATGTTATTTTACTGGGAAACAAGAATTTATTTTTAATTTATTTATCAGGAAAACAAGAATCTGGAAACATAAGTGTTAATATGTGGTAAAGCATTAGTAACTACATTATAGATAGAATTAATTTGTATTTATGAGAAAATCCTGATGACCCCAGAGAGATGTGGGACTGAATTATGAACACCCCATTAGCAGACAACCAAACACACATCATATAAAGACAAAAATAGTTTATTCTTGCCCCTAAACTTAGAAACACGTAATAAATCAATAAAAATACCATTTTAACTCACGTATGTTGTGGAGAGAAAAAAGTAACTATTCAGATTTATTTATGTAGCAAACAGATAATACTTAGGCAATACTTATGCAATTCCGATTGAATTTTGACTTGGCCAAGATTTTAGACAAGGACTATATACAAGAAACACAACAACGTTCTTTCTGAACCAGCAATTCATGCCTATAAATAGACCAAAAAGGTAACTGACGGAGAAAGAAGTTCATCAGACTTGTTAAGTAACAGAAAAAATATTTAAAACCTAAACACACACACTTTCTATACATTTTTGAAGAACATATAGCATGCACCTTGAAAGAAATTTTACCCAGATGTTCAAATTATAACTTTGAGGACCTGCCAAATAGCTCAGTGGATTAAAGCATCTGTAAGCAGGCACAAGGGCCAGGGGCACGATTTCCGGGCCTGCTGAGTGGGCCCCACCCTTGGGGAGTGCTGAAATGGCAATTGAGACTGGGTGTTGCGGCACACGCCTGTAATCCCAGCTCTTGAGAGGCTATAAACAGGCAGATCACTATGAGTCCGATCTAGTAGTGAGACCCTGAACATCCTGTAGACCCTTCCCTAAAAAATTTTTTAAAAACTTATAACTTTGAAAGTTTGGTAGAGGAAAACTTAGAATGTACAATTGGTGAAGAATAATAAAAGGAAAAACTAAAACGAAAGATTGTGCTATGCAATAGCGGGAGAATTCAAAGATAGTGGCAGTTAAATTGTAAAACTCTGACTCGGGATACTGGAATTATGAATAGTATTCGATAATATTTTCGTAATTATATTATGTTCTTGAGCTTTTCTCGTCAATGCGACAAAATACCCAATACCCTTGATTAAAAGGAGAGAGACTTCATTTGTCTCATGACCGTGATGAGAATGACAAAAAAGTCACCTTGCCATAAATGAAGTTCTCAAACCCAAATAACAGCTTTTATATTTATGTACTTAATAGCTGTAGTTTCAGGAGCCAAAAATTTGACAACGATGAACTTTTTA
>NW_004524715.1:5964653-5970104 GCF_000260255.1 Octodon degus
GTTGAAAGGATAAAAATGAATTCTAGTGAGGAGCACTTGGAAATAAACCACCATTAAAAATTCAGACTGATAAGAGATACCTTTGTCATAACCTGTGACTTCCCAATGTGCAGATTCCTTAGCTATTCCACCTCTGACTACAACATAGAGAATGTGGTATTTTTAATGTTTAGATATTTAATCCATTTTGAGTTTAGTTTAGTGCATGGTGATAGACCCAAGTCAAGTTCTAGTTTTTGGCATGTAGAAAGTCAGTTTTTTCAGCACCATTTGTTTAAGAGGCTATCTTTCTTCTAATAAGCATGTTTAGCCCCTTTGTTGAAGTTAAGGTTATTGACTGTGTTTGTAGTTCCTTCCGCATCTTCTAATCTATTCCATTGATCCTCGAGTCCATTTTTTCCAATACCATGCTGATTTTATCACAATAGCTTTGTAGTATAATTTCAAGCCAGGAATTGTAATGCCTTCTGCCTTGTGTTTGTTGCCCAGAATTGCCTTTGCTATTCTAGGTCTTTTCTGGTTCCAAAAAATTTCAAGAATGATTTCTCGAGGCCTGTGAGGTATGTTGGTTGTATTTTGATAGGAATTGCATTCAATCTGTATAACAATTTTGGGAGTATAGCCATCTTCTCAATGTTAGTTCTTCCTGTCCAGGAGCAGGGAATATCTTTCTATGAAAATTACAATACTCTAAAAAAAGAGAATGTGGTATTTCAGAGAAGGCTACGGAAAGAAATAATGTCTAAATAAAGGAGGGAAAAAGGCCAGGAGTTAGTGTGTACAAGAGAAAGGAATATAAAGTTCCAGGTAGTTGTTTCAGTCTGAAAAAGAGTGCAGTAGGCTCAGGCAGCTATAAGTAGGCAAATAAGGAAGATGTATATTTCAAATTGTTTTGTTTTGTTAGTTTTTCAACCAGAATATGGTAAGAAATATGTGAGTAATTAGTCAATATTTCCACTACACATATAGTAAATATAAATGTTCAAAAGTCAGAATTTGATATTCATTAGTGAAATAACTACTGATTGAAAATATAAAACTGTACCTAGAGTCACACTATACCAAAAAATTTGCTTAGAATACACTGTCTTTATTTAAAGGAAAAATTTATTGTTTATGAACTTGTACCTTTTTGAAGTCCTATATCACTATATTTGGTAACTCTAACAACTAATATGTATTCATTCCTTTATTATTATATATTCACAGATAATTTTTGTGACTATCCTGGGGATTGAATACAAACACATTTCTGATCTTAGTCACTTCAACCTCTTCTTCCCATCACCATTCTTTCATCTCCTATATCCAAAGTCCTTTTCTGTCTCCACAAAGTCTTCCTCCCTGTTTCCTATCATCTGCCTTTTTCTTTTCTTTTTAACTATCATCACGGGTACTTCAAGACAATTTAGTTTGTAAATGTCTCTGTCTGGTATTTTTTGTTAATCCTAAACATTTAAAGATAACAGCGCTGGGAAGATAGCTCAGTAGAATAAGTGCTTGCCTGGGAAGCAGGGTCCTCAGTTCAATCCCTGGTACCACACACACAAATAAAATAAAATAAAATAAAATAAAATAAAATAAAATATAATAAAATATAATAATAAACAAATAAAGATAATAAAGCAGTATTTATTTGCAAAATTTTCAAGAGTTCATCTATAATAAAGAGTTAAATAAGTTAGATTTTTCTCAAGGGGAATATTTTTTCCAGCATAAAAAGTTTTGATAAGACTTAATCATGTACTAAAATATTTAATATGCAAGCTTGCAGAAAAGTAAAAAGCTAAGACATCAAATGGGTCAAGAAGGACAATGAAAATAGACTTCTTGGCAAAACAAATACCAAGTAATTCAAATGGCATTGATAATATGAAGTATATTTGCTCTCTCTCTAACAAACATTGTCAACTTAAACTCTTTATTCTTATGCTATTTCTGTCCTCTATATTTTCCTGTATATAGTGACATCCATTCTGTTTCTCTTCATTTATATAGCTTTAGTGGCTAAATTATTGAATCACATTTTTTTCTAGACCCTTCTGAAGCTGTTCTTCGCAAGCCTTGCATGAACATTCTGCCCATATGGATCGTCCCTTTCTCTGAAGTGTCAATATTATCAGAATCATACCTTTTGGAATCATTCATAAAATGATTATTGAGTAGTGCCTGTCTCATGTCAGGCATTATTATAAGTGCTAGAAAAAATAATGATGTATGGTATCATCTATTAAAAAATCTCATAACCTACTAAGGATGACAAACATTAAAAAATACAATGGAAAAGTATTTTAAAGTATTCAAGATATGCCACTGGCAAAACAGAGGCTAGAGAGTTTCATTTAGTCATTTTTTTCATTATTCAACTGTTTAATGAGTTACATATTTTTAGATATCTCTTTTCTCTTACAGTCACAGCAAATACAAAATCAAACATACAATGATCTACACACAGCAAAAGAATGTTTGAGTATTTGTCTCATAAGAAGTAATCTATTTGTAATTTTTCTACAAATGTAAATTGTTCTAAAATTAAATTTAACAAGCACTAAAGACAATATATCTATCCAAAGAGATAAACAAGTTCTCATTCATTCCACATACATTTTTTGCCTTCTTAACAATTCTTACCTACACTCTTAGAGGCTCGTACCTCTTCTCCAGATACAAGCTAAACTTTCCTTATATTTCTATAAAGAGGTTAAAATCTTCCGGATGACATAGATTTGCTAACTTTCAGTAACTGGAACATAAATAGAAATGCTAATTTTGAAAAGTACATGTACATTCATTTTTAAGCAATATAACTTGTTGATATCAGTTGGCTTCATAGGCATGTGGAATGTAACAATCTCTAGATGTTCTACTATTTCATCTCCTCTAAATGAAAAAAAGAGACCTTTGATGGTCTCTGGATGAAATTACTCCACACATTGTGACATGCTCCTCCATCTGCTAGAATATCCTTGTATCGGTTTCCTATTGTTGCAAGTTACTTCAAATTCCTGTCTTGAAAAAAATATTTTATTATCTTACTGTTTTGGAGGCCAGAAGTCTGAAATGTGTCTTAGTGGACTAAAATCGAGCAACTGTAAACCCATGCTTCTCCTAGGATTACTGGAAAGAATTCATTTCCTGACCTTTTCTAATTTCTAGGGAACACCCACACTCTTAGGGTCTGAGCTCTACCTCTCTGTCTAAAAAGCTGACAACAATGAGCCAAGTCTTTCTCATGCTATTTTCCTTGTTCTGTGTCTTTTGCTTTCCTCTTTGATTAATGAGGTTCCACATGACTATATTGATCTCATGTGGTTAATGCAGGTGATCTCTCCACTCACAGTCATTTGATTAACGAATTTAACTCTGTCCACCACTTTCATTCCCCTTAGCCATGTAACAGAACACATTTGTAAATTTTAGGGATTAGAATATAGATAATTAGAGGGTGGAGGCAATTATTCTCTCTTAAGGTCTGCCCTTCTCTGATAAGACAAAATCAGCTTTTCATGGATTTACAAAGTGAAAACAAGATTTGATACCATGTCTGCCCTCAGCAGTTGCAGTATTCTGAATGGTGGTGAAGATTATAAACCTTTCTTTTCCTTTGGCTAGAAATTCTTCGCCAGAAGGCACAACTGTTGAACTTGTATTGCGGGTGATAAGGCCACTTGGTTACATCAAATGAATAAGCTTTAGGTGCTATCACCGGAAATTAACTTCAGTAATTTTAATGATTAAACATTGGTCAGAATTCTACTGCTTATTCATCAGGTTGATAAAGGGAGGATTCATTTAGTCATTCATTCAAGGTGAAATGATTGACTGGGACTTTTTGCAAAGCAGTGAGCTAGCAAGTGAGATTTTAGTGGAAATCAAAACTGATTTGGTCCTACATAAAACAAGTTAACATTTTATCAGGAGCCAGAGATGTGAAATTACTAATCATATAATAAATTATCTAACTAGAATGTTGGTCATTATTATGAAGGGGAAGAAAACTCGGTGATTCTCCATGAAAAGGAAGAGCACTCACAAAAAGGAAAAGTGAAAATTGTACCTATTTGGTTGACCACACGGTCTGTATCACTTCACAGAGAGCATGACATTTACTAGAAACTTATTAAATATTTACCAAATGAAATAAGATGTTAGAATGGAAAAACCAGGGTGTTTTTAACTACATTATTAAAAATGCATATACTTTGAACGGCTGAGCATCCTCATGTAAACCACTCTTCCAGTAGACTTACAAGGAGAGGAGATATTTTATCTGTATTGAGCAACATATCCCTTCCTGTTTCATACCAGGTTTCTGATTCAGATTTCGCACATTTTCTCAGCCCATACTGGTGTAACAGAAGCAAATAAATGGTCTGATATATCTAGGATACTGACAGGAAAAGAGTGAGCATGTTGCTCAAGTTGAACATTCACGGCTGAGGTCGGTATGCCTTGTGGTTAGACTTAAACACCAGAGCAGTTCTGAAAGGGCACTAACTTGAAACCAAGAGAGAGCAAGCAGAGTTGGCAAGTGTTGGTAAGAAGGCCAGTATAGAAATTGGGAAACATTTGTGAACATTCTTCTCATTTCATTTGTTCCAACTACACACTCTGTCTTTGTGCTTTGTAAAAGGCATGAAACTCACATACTATATTGAGCTTTCAAAGATTCAGGACCCAGGAGTGGTGGTGCACACGTGTAATCCCAGTACTCCAGAGGGATTTTGATTTTGTTTTCTTTTTTCTTGTTTTTGTTTGTTTGTTTGTTTGTTTTGGTTTTTTGTTTTGTTTTGTTTTTGTTTTTGTTTTGGTGGCCTGAAGATGACTTGAAGGCATTTCTGGTTTCCTGTGAGAAACTGAAGCAGGAAGATCAATGTCAGTTCAATGCTAGCCTGAGCTACATACCAAGACATTGTCTCAAAATAAACAAGAAAAAAAAAAAAAGCAAAGACCTTCAAGACATTTGAAATCTGATAACTTACTATTATTATCTTCAGATAAAGAGACGTGGAATGAGTAACTAGATGGAATAAATCAGCATGAAATAAAACTAATAACAAGCACACAAGAGACAGAGAATATCATTTTATTTCCTTTTTAATATGTGTAATTTCCCATATAGTACAAAAATTAACCCTATAGAGTCCCAGCCCAGGCGCAGAGTGGGCCGGACACTCTCCCAGCCCCTTGGGCCGCCCCCCACCACTCCGCAGTGCCTCCCCCAACCCACCCGCCAAGTAGGATTTTCTGCCGAGTTCCGGAAGCCCCCAGACCCAGTCCTAGCCCAGGTCCCGTGAGTGTGCAGAGAGCTTCCTCTTCCTCCAACTTCACCTTGCCCCCTCCAGGCACAGCTCAGGCCTGACATACACGCCTGAGGTGTAATCCTGCAGCTGCAACCTCTGCAGGGGAGAGTGTAAAGAATAGATCCAACCAGCTAGTCCAGGAGCAGAA
>NW_004524715.1:5981389-5996969 GCF_000260255.1 Octodon degus
GCCTCCTTGCAAGCACTTTAATCGCCTGAGCTATTTGGCAGCCCCTCTTTTTTATTTCTTTAAAGAGAATGTAAATGGTAAACAGAGAAAATGAAACAAACGATGCAGAATTTCACTAAACAAAATAATAGGAATTAAGCAATGGTTGCTGTATTACATAACTTTATCTTCAAATTAGTTATTTAGATTGTTTGCCCTTTCAAAAAATTCATTGTTAGCTAAATATTTTCCTATTCACCTCTTCATCTTTAAATATTTATTTATGTTGATACTTTCAAATTTTATTTCATTTTTAAGCATTATCAAATAAGTAAATAATGTCCTTCTTTCTTTTATACACATACAAACACATACACAGTTTCCCAGCGTCTTGACCCCTGAATTTTGTTAAGATGAATATTTTATTTCATAAACAATATTGTACTTTATTGTGTGCCTAGGAGGTACAGTTGTACTGTATTCTACAACATGGTCACTCTTGCTTTCCTGAAAAACGTGTAACTTTTCCCAATAATTTTCCTCATTTGCTTAATTTGCTACCTACCTAGCGTGGATTTAGACCACGCTTCTTCTGAAAATGTGGAAACCTCTCTGAAATATGCTGAAACAATTAGCTATTTGTTTTATTTTTAAAAAGAGACCACTTGCGGGACAGCTTGTCCCGCATTAGACTGGTCTGCATATTGTTTTCGTGGGAACTGTTCTCACCGCCACACTGGGAGCTCCCTTCGCCCCTTTTCACGGGTCCTGTACTTTGCAGACTACATCTTGCCCTGCTTGAAAATAGAAATTCTAGGTAAGTTTAATTTCCCACGGGGATCATTCAGCCTTTGCTCCGTTGCCTTCCAATTTCCAGTGTGGCTATTGAGATATTAAATGCCATTCTAACTGCTGAAATTTTGTGTCTTCTTATTGGTACTATTCAGAAGTCTTATGCTGTGAATGCCCCAGTGGGTCTATTTCATCTAGGATGCCACATGCTTTAAATCTTAGATCAATTTAAATCTTAGAACGATTAGTTTATATAGTCTATTTATTTCCTTGATAATTTTCTATGCTTTACTTACTGTTTCTCTCTTTGGGGAGCTTCCATTTGATATTAGACATCGTCTTAGACTGGTCTTTTAACTTCTCTTATACTTCCTTTTCATGTTTTTTTCTTTTTTCTATTTGCCATGCTTTTCAGAGATTTCATTATCCTTATATTGACATCTGTTTGTGTTTTTCACTTCCATACTATCTTTCTCACTTCTTTTAAGAGCTGATTCTTGCATCTAAATGTTTCTTTTGGGTGCCGGGGAGATGACTTAGCAGCCTAAGTACGTGCCTGGCAAGTTCAAGGACCCAAGTTCAATACCCAGTACCACATCCTATGTCAGTCCCAGAACTCCAGGTACGCTGTGCCAGCCCCATGTGGTGGCACACGCCTGTAATACCAATGCTGGGGAGGCTGAGACAAGAGGATTGCTACGAGTCTGAACCGCATAGTGAAAGCCTATATCCAATAAATAAATTTTTAAAAATGAATGTTCCTTTGGTGGCAGAATTTTAAATTTTACCAATATATTATCTTTTCTTATCCCCCTTAAGATGTTAACACTTTAAATAATTTCTTCACTGTGAAAGTCTAATTACTCTAAATGCCAAGGCAGTAAAATTTAAAGTCAGGACCCATGTAGGGAAGTCTGGTCAATGACAATCCACACACGTGACAGTGATGCCATGGAGCTTCTAAGTGACTTCCCAGCCATCAAAACCGCAGCACAGTGCATCACTCATGTGTTCTTGGTGATGGTGGCGCACAGTATATAACACTTGATAATGACAACAGTTGTCTTCCTGGCTTCTGTGCTTGCCCCACTCTACCTCCTATCATTGCTAGAGGACACTCCTGCCATGTCCTGTACAGGAGCGTGCTCCGTCACACTGGTGCCACCCTCACATCGCTCTAGCTCACCATGTCTTCCTTGCATCCAGAGACAACATAGAGTGATTTAGCTATACTGCTTAGGTTTGTAAATATGTCCAAGGTTCACACAGTCAAGTTGCCTAATGATGCACTTTATCCCCAGTGCTTGGCAACAAATAGCTAAAGGAGTAACTGACACGAATTCTATAGTAACTGAATGTTATGGTTTGGGGTTTTGCAAGGTGAACAATATAGTGCAGGACACATTTTGTAATAGTAATTTATATTGAATCACCCAATAGCATACTACAAATGCTGGAAATCTATCCACACACTAAATACTAAAGAGTCCAGCTGAGGGCCTAGAGCTCCTAACAATGCCTCCCACCAGTCCAACTGGAGACCTAGAGCCCACAACGAAGTCCCATGCAGGCTCACCTCATGGATCTATGCTGGAAAGGCCCAAAGGTCAGTGGTGGAAGCTAGGAAGTCTATGCCAGTGGGAAGAAGGATCTGTGCTAGCAGGCTGAGAGATCTGAACTGGATGCAGGAAGCAGAACTCAAGGTAAGCACCAGAGCTCCCCAAAAGTACCACAGCCATCCTCAGCAACAGTGAAGTCCCGAGCTCCTCCAGCAATGACAAAAGCTGAGTTCCCATCAGGAAAGCCAAGGCGACAAGCTTCATGAGACTGAGCAGTGTACCGTCTTCCCCTCTGAAACCAGGAAGTGAAGCTCAAGATGAGGACCCAAGCTTCTCCAAAGTTCACTGGGAAAGCCAGAATGACACAGTCCTCCAGCAGGCCAGCCCAAGAGAACTAGGAGCTTCTGACAGCTCCACAGCTTCTCCAAGAAGCATCCCTAACAGCATTTCAGCAGCTTCTGCTGTGCTGCCTTTATGCTGCTGGCAACAATCCTCAGGTGGGACACCTGCACCCAGCACCACACTAGTTTAATTCAGCTGGTGTAGGGAGTTGGCCACCAGTTAGCTACCCCAACACTGAGGATCTGCGTTTACACCCCACTCCATGACTTGTTAAGTGGCCTCAAGAAAGTCAAACTTTTGGTGCTTCCTTTCTCAAGATGTTCTTTTTATTGAATGACTGCCAAAAGGAAGTTTTGCTATTAGGTAAACTCTATAAATGCTATGCTAAAAGAGAATGTGATTATTTTTAATTTTATTTTTTGGTTTTGTTTTTGATTTGTTGATTTTGGAAGCACCCATTCATAGAAGGACATTTGGAAAATATCGTGTGATCTCTAACTACATGCTCAGGTCAAATTCTAGATTCCTGAAAAGTTAACAGGACAGTCTCCAGATGGCAAGTGCCTTTCCATTTGTAGAGTTTATTACAGGTCACTGTTGTGGAGAGACACAGAGGTTAGTACCTTTACTAACAGATGTTAGTACCTTTGCCAACTTTTGTTTTCTATGTGAAATTTCCACCTATTACTCTGCTTTACCTTTCTGAAAAAGATACTCAACAATTTTCAATCTAGAAGAGAAGGGCTAATTGAGAGCAATTTTAGACGTCCAGTTTCCTCTTAAATAATTTCTCCTTTTGTCCTATCAGAGGCTTGAGAGCACATCCTCCACTTTGGTAGGTTAGTGTTACCTAACCACAACTTTTCAACTTTCACTGTTCTCAGTAGATGTTCTTAGCAGTTTTTGTAACTTGATATAAACCACTTTTGCTATTTTTAATGAGAGCTTACGGGGCATAAAGGTAAATGAGTATTCAATGTAGCATTTTTAACCAGAAGTTGAAATGACTACTTAAGACAATGAAAAGCAATTAGTAATGACAAAAAAATGTACCTAATTGTAAGAAAGCATTTATCTCTATAAATTTCTCTTTCTTAACAAGCATTGGTATTTTGGGAATAGTACTTCTGAATAATTATACTGATTTAAATTTTTTCCCTAGTAAAAGAAAAACTAGGAATGAAATATTAGCTCTAAAGTAGACTACAATAGTCACTCCTCTGCTTAGCCAGTGATTTGCCTTTGACAAAGACATTTTCTTTAGGACTAGTTGCATATCAACCACAAAGCGATGCCCTCTTCACTCGGTGTTTCAATGCATAAGTATATGTTTGTCTAGTTCAGAGGTGTTATATGTCAAAAAATTATTGCCACATATGAAAATGACTCCAAGAAGTGATTTTTAAAAAGAAAAAAAAAGTTTAATGATTATTATGCAGCACAAAGAAACATCACCTTTGGAAAAAAAGTTCAGAAAAGTTTAGCAAAGAAGAGTGAGAAAATCGGACATAGTAGTAGCAGGCCATCCATTTTCATTGCATAACATGTACTGAGCGGGCTTACTTTTAGCTCTGAATTTGCTGCAACCAACGTGGTTCTACACAAAATGTGCTGTGACAGATATCTCAAGCATCATTGTCTTTCTACTTTTCCTTTCAGGGGCTGCAAACCAAAAAATATACATTGAAACAATGTGTATTTTTTATTTAAAATAAGGTTTTTGCGGTGCTGTCTACTAGTGCTAACTTTAGCTGTTGACTTACATTTAGTTAGATAATATAATAAGAAGAAAGACATTCCATTTCCTGTTTCGTTCCTTGATTATCACACCAAGGAATTTAAAGTTACATAGAACATGAGCAACACATCATTTCCTTGGTTGCATCCTAATGTCAAATTAGTTGGTGGGAATCTGGAGCCATTTCAGCACTCTTGCCAGCAAATTTTAGTAAATAAAGGAGATGACTGCAGCTCCAGGAGTACAGCAGCACTATACTTGGCAAGTGAACTGACCTGAACCTCTTTTCCAGAACCCTTTGTCTTCATGCATAATGTAAGAGCTCATACCAGTCTTCCAATCAGTGTTGCAAGTGACGTAAGCCTAGGAGAATGCTAGGGAGAGAAACACTTCTTACTCCTGCTTTTATTCCTTATCTTTTGTGAGGTTAGCTCCTGGAATTACCATTATCTGCAATGTCTTCTCTGCAAATTTCTTCTGATTGAACCTAAAAATTAAAAAAAAAAATTATCTTAGTAAAGGAAGAGAAACATATATTGAATTCTTAGGTAGTCTCAGAATTGTCATTATGGATTAACATTTAAGGTAGCCATGCTGACATATTGGGTGTATGAAATTTTTGTATTATATTCCTAAAATTCATTTGGTCTGGAATACATAATGTGTGATAGAAACATAAATTGAATATTTAAATAAGAAATATTACAGTAAATGATGCATTGCAATTAACTCCCTTCAAAATACTCCCCCTTGCTTGAACATAGCCCACTGGTCATGCCATTTTCTGAAGCAGTTATGGAAGTCTTCTTCATGTCTTTATGAAGTCTGATTTTTAAAAATAAAAAACATAGTGAGTGCTACTGCTGAGTGCTATTTATGGGAAGGGAAGTCTTATGAACCCTTCACAGTGTATCCTCACCCACATTATTCAACAGATCTGGCACTCTGAGAAGATCATGAAAGGGAAATATTCTGAACTGATTGAGGGCCTTAAGGTAGCCACACCAAAGCAAATAAAGATAACAAAGAAAAAAGAATTTCTGGACTGCTTCAGGAAGGAGCAAGACGGGACCTGGGAGATAGTTCGGCTCCTAAGTCCCTGCTGACAAGTGCAAGGACCTAGATTCAATCCCCAGTACCACATGCCATGCTGAGCTCGCCACTAAAACTGGGCATAGCAGTGCACATCTGTAATTCCAACACTGGGGAGGCTGAGACAGGAGGATCACTATGACCCCAAGCAGCATAGCAAGATCCTGTACTAAAAAAATAAATTAAATAATTTTTTTAAAATTGAAAAAGAAAAAAATGAGGTGGGGCAAGAATTATGGAGCAAGGGTATTCCAAGTGAAGGAATGCATTCAGGGGACAATGTGCTGGCAAAGTGTCTTTTATTATAATAAATGTTTAAATTTAAATATTCTCTATATGTTTCTAGCGTGCTTTGTATTAAAATTAAACTGGTGATTGTTATTTTCTTCTCAAAAGTTAAACTACTTATAAATATAAATCTATGTACTATATTTTGTATTTGTTGAGAAAAATAGTAGAGCAGTTAAGACTACCCATGTAAATTTCCCAACTGTCCCAAATACATGTTTTACTCTCCTCCAAGATAAACTCACAGCTTTGAATATGTATCAGGCCTTGATCTGGACAGCAGTGCCGAACATTGAGCGTACAACATCCTCATGGGAAAGTGAATTTATATTGTCTTAGATGGGTAATCATATCTGCTATAAGCTATCAGAAACCTAAATCACCAATTTGTCATTGCTTCCTTCTTTAAATCACACACAAACTATAAGACAGGATTGTCCTGCTCTTATCCTCTAGCTAAACAATGAGAGCGTATATCACATGCTGCCTGTTTAAACATGCACTGCCTGATAAAATTGAAATTGTAGAAAATGTTAATGGAAAATAGACTCTAAACTTCTCCCATAGAGGCTATTATTTGATGCAAATGAAAAATGCCGACCACACCGCTCTGGGTTCTTTGGTCCATTCTGCTGAATTGAAAGGGAAAATTGAAAAGACCCAATTATTCCATTTATACTTTTGATGAGTTTTTATAACATGGAATGAATTTGTGATTAATCAGGATTTTATGTAGACTGTATGTAAAAATCCATCTACAAAACCTAAATAGCATTATTTTCTGGCTAGTGAAGGTGAAAATGAAATGCAAAATAAAGTTGATTGACTTAAATTTAATATATGAAAAGTAGCACTAGTTAATAGAGTATTGATTAAAGATATAAAAAGAGATGGTGACAATGCATCGAATATCCTTGTTCTAGGTTCTTAGGATAGCTGTTTAATGAACCGCTTTTCTATAACTGATTTATATTTTTGTATTATTCTTCATATATTATTTTTCAAATGGTTGTGTCAGAGTAAGGCAATGCCATTCTTTACCATTTTCAGATACTCTTGTAAACAATATTTCAATATCTTAAGTTTACTTTAACCCCTTAAGTGAGATTGAATTTATAATAGAAACAAATCATAACATTTGTAGATAAATACAATTAAAATACATCAGCCTGAATTTATTAAATTCTAAAAGCTATAGGAGAAAAATAAGGAAATGTATCTCGAATGCGGATATATTGATATAAAATATTAATTTTGATAATTATTTTAAAACACAATTCAGTTAAGTGGAGCTGTGAAATTTATCATTTGTTTCTATAAAACATATACCCAGGACCATCTTCAATTTATGATCAAACTGTGAAAAGTTTTTAAAAATTATGAAAATGCTTTGATTTCTTTGGAATTTACTGTACCATCTCTTTTACTAAGTACTGTGCTCTTCACAAAAAGACAACTTTTTCACAAAAATTATAAATTCAATTCCTATCACCAGGAAAGAGAAAAAAATCTTTACACAGTCTCTCCCCAGGGTTATGCAAAAACAATTATGGATCCTCATCTGTGTAACAATTTTATAGCAGTAACTTCTCCCTTGTTTTCCTTCAGGACATGACACATGAAATGATAGGCAAGTCTCTAACAATTTCACTTTCGCCATAATGAGAATACTTCATGGGTTACTCACTATTCTGTAACTCACAGAATTTAGAAGTAAAGAAGTACAGAAAATAAAAAAAGCCTACCTGTCTACACAGAATCCTTTAAGCATTTTTTCTTTAACCCACAGAAATTTTGCTTCATGCTTGCCAAACATAACCTAAGCAAAAATCAACCACTTCGTGAAACAAGTATCAAGCCACTGTATTCTTTATTTAACCATAGCCAAATAATAGATTTTGAGCCAGCAGTGGATACACCATTAATCTAATCCAGTTGACAATCAGGTCAATATTCTAAGATATATCAAGTTATTACCATGAGACAGCTCGAGAGAAAAATACATTAAATAATTTTATTATATACTATTTAAATTTCACAGTTATATATGAATGCATAAAAAAGTTAAACAGTAACTTATGGACTCTATTTATTGATAACACAGAAAACAGGATTAAGAATTTCATTATTCTTGCTCACAAACATGATAAAGCATAACTGAGAATGCTAGAGTGCAGCGATTCTCTATCTTTGAAATGGTATCACAAGCTGACACAGTGGCACACACCAGTAAGTGCAGTACTGGTGAGGCCTGGATACCTGTGGAGACTGGCATCAAAAGAAAAAAGAAAGCAAGAAAGCCAGGAAGCAAGCAAACAAGCAAGCAAGCAAGGGCTTAAATGAGTAGCAGAGGAAAAAAAAAAAAAAAACAGCATTTGCTATACAGTACTGGCATTTTAAAAAGAATTATAAGACTCTAAACAAATAGAGAAATACTTGGCATATTCTTTTACTCCCAAATTCTCCTTGATGGAAAAAGAGTTACAGTACATCTCTGTGTGTTTCTAAAATCAGGTGTAATTATTTTATAGCCAATTGTGGTCATTCTCTACTTAGCTCCCAAGGTAATAGAAATTAACAGTATTGAGTGAGGAAGCTGCAAAGGGATACTTCGGATATGGTTAAGTATTTCTGATAATCACAAGCTATGGTCATGACTAGATAGCTGCATGTTAAGTTAGTTGAGAGTAAATTTTATCAAAAGGTATATGTAAGTGCTTAGGTGCTGTTTCTACAAGACCATAAGGAAGAGGGTTGGGGAGATAGATCAGTAGAATAAGTACTTGCCTGGAAAGCACAAGGTCCTCAGTTCAATCCCTGGTACCACAAAAATTAAATAAAAAACCTATAAGTAGCATACAACCCAAATTTTACAGTTCGGTCTTGGAGTTAATCAATACATTTCTATGTCAGCATCTGTAACCTGGTTTTGAATTTGATAAATTTAGTCATGGGGAGTACATGAGCGGAATCCCATGATTCAGAGTGCTTATCTGGTGTGTTCTAATTAAAACTTCCTCATGCCAATTATCTAAATACAACATCTCTTTTACCAATATAATAGTTTATATATGTAAATGTTGTGTCCTTTCATGAGCGTATATTTGTCCTTTTTCTCTTATTGGTCAGTTTGTCAACAATAAAAAAATATATGATATTTGCCAATCTTCTTTTTCTCTAAAGTCTTAAAAGTACCAAAATCACAATCAACCACTTCTCAGTCTAAAAAAGTAGACAAAGCTTTTTTTATATAAATGATAATATCATCACACAATGAAGTACAATAGAGTAATACTCTGCCATAAACATGACAAACTTGAGTCTCTTGTAGGATAATGGATGTACCTTGAGACCATAATGTTCATTGAAATAGAGTGTCACTTGGGGCCAAGATGGCGACTCCCATGCATCTGGGAGCTGAAGCAAAAAAGCAACATGTAAGGTGTCAGAAATTCTTGGAATTTGGACATTGGACTTCTGAATGCACTGGGAAAAGCAAATACCTACATAGACCCTCAAGAACAGCCAAACTAAAGAAAGCTTTAAAAGAAAAGGAAAGCAGATTATTATTACAGCAAAGCATTGGAGAAACTAATGTAGAAAGAAAAAGCAAAAAGAAAAGGGCCAAGAGGGCAACGAGTTCCAGCAGCGACAGTTCAGCCAGAGGCTCTTCCTCAAAGAGTGAAGACTGTGCTACCACCTTCTCCTTAGAGGACAGCGATTCCTCCAGCTCCTGCAGCTGCTCGTCCTCCTCCAGCTGCTCGTCCTCCTCCACCTCCTCTCTCTCCTCCTGGGACTCAGACTCAAGCTCTGTCAGCAGCAGCACAGAGAGCATCACAGAGAGCAGCTCTGAGGAGGAGCCTCCGAGGAAGAGGAAGAAAAAATAGAATTCCCCATCCACATCGGACCAACCGACTGAAAACACCCACGAGATTCTCAGAAGGGAATTTAGGCAATATTAGAGCCAAATAGATTACATTGCTCAGAATTTCTAGAGTTCAAAAGTTTCTAAGTGTTTTACATTGTACAAGCATAAATAGTATTATAAATGAACTATATAGAGAAAAAAATAAAATAAAATGTCACTTGGTTTCTTTTATACGAGCCACCCAAAATATAAATAAAAAAACAAAAGAAAAAAATAGATAATAGGAAGTTCCCTATGAGGAATATAATTATATGCTACCAACATGTACTAGTAAAAATTTAAAAATTAGGGCCGGGGAGATGGCTCAGTAGAATAAATGCTTCCCAGGCAAGCTCAAGCGCCTGAGTTCAATCCCTGGTTCTGGAAAAAAAAACTTAAAAATTAAGCAAGCTTTTTCCAAAACATAGAATATATTAAAATATATAATCATAATTTAAGGTCATAATATTTTTTATGGTTTACAAAATAATTTCACATTTTTTTTTACATTTACTAAGCTGCATTTATGAAGTCTCCATTTAAAAGAGGTAAAGTTGCCAGAGGAAGACCTTAAAGACTGCAGTCTTGTCATTCAGTTACATTTGGATCCTTGGCAGAGAGATAGCAGCCACAGTATTCGGGGAAAGAGGCAGACACCCACCTACCAAGAAAAAAAGGTTTTACACACTGTTGAAAGTTACCTTTAAAATTTCAAGCTACAGAGGTGGAAAAGTAGTCAAAACACTCAAAATTGCCCCAAAGAAAATCAAATGAAAGTTCCAGAAACAAAAAATTCTGGACATAATTTAGCAGAGGGATTTATCAATGTATATGCATGCCTTGTCTCATTACTAGGAAGAATTCATCTGTACTAAACAAAAAAGAGCAAATCATATAAATAAATACATCTTACAAAATATGTCATAGTTTTAGAATAAGGACACAAATTCTTCAATACTCATCCTATCAAAGGGTACAGTTTATCTTCCTTGCCCTTCATTCTGGGTGGGGTTGCAATGCCTCCAACCAGGAAAAGAGTGAAAGTAATAAAGTTACTTCTAAGGAGAGGTCATATAAAATCATGAAGATTCTATCCTGGCTTTATTGTTGTTGTTGTTGTTACTGGTGGTGGTGGTGGTGTGTGTGTGTGTGTGTGTGTGTGTGCGCGCGCGCACGTGCATGTGCATGTGTGTCATTTTGTTCTCTTTTGGTTTTTTTGCTGTTGCTGTTTTTAACAATACATATTTTGGTGTGCTGAGCTCTTTCTATGATTACTTTGTTTTTTCTTGCTGTGAAAAGACCATACCACCAGGAAAGTCATCCAGACTGATGTGTGAAGAGCCATCAAATAATCCCAGCCACCTGTTAATACAAACCACGTGCAGCCCTGTTATCCTCTTAGTCATGACCCAGTCATCGTGAAGACCAACTATCATCACTTCCATTTCTTGATTTCTGAATGCATGGGCATAAGAAAACATGGGTGAATCTCAATGAAGATAAGAGAGGAGACCTATGTTGCTTTATAATGGATGAAATGGTAGCCAAGACAGGCAGTCAGAAGGAATATGGCAAAGATTCTTGGTTTTGTGGTCACTTTCATCAGGAAAAAAAGAAATCTAAAGGATCTAAATATTCCCATCCTACTCACAAGGACCTAAATTTCCCCTTCAATGTAAGAATGATCTATTTCTCCTTATGATTCAACAGTACAGAGAAACAGGAGAACTTGGCCTGTCCCTTAAAGAACACCATCTGGACTTTGGAAAGAAAGCACTTTAGTGGGAAAAGAACAGAAAGGAAAACATGGAAAAGAAGGCAAGGACAAAACGGAAAAGAAGAGACTCCAAGAAGACTTGCTGAGGAGGATGCCCCAGGCTCCAACAGATGATAGCGAGAAATCTTTGCACTGTGCTCTGGCTTGGTTTACTTATGATTCCTTCTGGAGATAGTCATGGTGCATTAGGGAAGGATATTCTGTGAAGTTCATCCCACTTATTACAGGACAACAGGATCATTTTTGGAAATGATTCCACTAAATCAGTGTTAAAGACTGGTAGCAAAGTTGTCAAAATATAATAAAAGAGTAATATGAGAATAGTAACACGGGAAGGGGGTCTCACAACAAATCAATCAGAGTCACCGCTGGCAGCAGGGAGTTATACCCAGGCATCTGCTTAGGACTCAGGGAGCAGCAGGAGAGATACAAGGAAAATGAGACACAAAGAAGCTGCACATCCTCAATTGAGTTTTCTAACACATAGTTCAGTCCTTCAAACCATCTGGAAACAAGAATGAAACACCTGCAATGAAGTGAAATTGAACCATATAGATACAAACAAAATATCTTGAATTTAAAAAATGATTGCAGGGCTCGAAATTAAATTTAACTGCCTAGCACAATCAGCTATTGCACAATCAGCACAGAGAAGTTTCATTTCTCTGCTTAATTTGGGGGAATTGGAAAATATAGTAATATATAGAAAACAATTACCTAAAAGACTAATTCAGCAGACTGGATATATCCATTCTCAAAGAAAACCACTATTTTAAATTCTATAAGCTTCACTTGTTTCTCATTTACTAGTTTATATTTCTTTAAAAAAATTCTTTTGATGTATTTGTAAGACGCAGAACTGAGCCTTTCACTTTATATAAACAATTTCCTGCTATAAATAACAAAGGGAGGAAGATAGGTTTATGTAATTCTCATTAATAAATTTCAAAAGAATATATATATATATATATATATATATATATATATCAAGAAAGACAAAACCTTCCATATTTTGAAAATTCTTTTACAACAAGACTGCAATGTCTGGGGAGAAGAGAGAAGGAGGAGAGAAAAATAGACATTGTTTATTTGAATTTTAATAGAGCAAGAATCTCATTTTGAAAACTGCTGTAGTTTCATTTTAAACCAAGCCATGTTTGAATACACCCATTTCAGCATTTTTAAACACCTCTGTTTCCCATTAAAGCACTACATACATTTAATTTCCTCTATTGAAACTCCACTGAGAGAACAATACAGAAAAAAGCATGCGCATTTTGGACAATCTGCAGACAAGTGTAATAGTACTCCTGTAGTACGTTCCATTTCAGCGCCCAGAAAACTACTAAATCTGACAAAATAGATTCTTACTTTCCTAAATGGACAGATTCTACTTCACCACCTTGAGAAAAACCACTAATATTACTTTTTTTTTTTCACAGAGATGGTTTTTGTTTACATGTGCTTCCTTTCTCCTTGGCTCTAAACCAAATGAACTGATGTGTTTTAAATATTTCATTTTGTCCAATGGCCTTGCAGATCATATTGCACACACTAAAAAATGTTCACTGTCAAACATTAAACAGTAAATATATAAAATAAATAATGTGAGGAAACATAACATTGATTTAATTAGGAAAGAAACTATAAAATGGAAGCTGTTGAACTACTATTTCTGTAATGAGGTTTATCCCATCTCCTCTTAAGTTAGTACCACTTACTCCACTGTGAAGGCAACTCACTTTCACTAAAGTTAATTAGAAATAAGCGCATCACATTGAGATTATTCTACCCATCAATAAAACTGATCCTAAGATGTTTTGATGCCTGCCACTCTATAGCTCGTAAATCTTGAAAATAATCTTGTCAATTTTTAATTATCTAAAAATTAATTTCTCTTCTCCTCCTTCCCTTCTGTTTCAAAGAAGAAATTCTCCCTTGTCTTTTTCATGGTTGATGGAGCTCTTTCTAATCCAGTCTCACCCATTGTTGCCTCACCAGAGAAGGTCCTTTTCAGTTAACATTATCATAAGAATCTACAGAGACAGGGCTGGTGAGATAGCTCAGCAGTCTAAAGCGCCTGTGTAGGCAAGCTTGGGCAGGTGCAGGGGACCGCAGTTCAATCCCCAGTACCACATGCTGCCCCAGCCCTGTCCTGATGGTGGGCTGATATGGTAAAAAAAAAAAAAAAAAGAAAGAAAGAAAGAAAAAGAAAAGAAAGGAATTAACAGAGACAGACCTGAAGGTTGCACAGGCCCAAATCTTGATAGCTCACTCCATTTTCACGTCTGAAGGTATAGCCTTATGGCAAATTATTCAATCATCTTGCACCAGAGGACAAAGGGTTTGTAAAACCTTTTTTCCCTGCAACATAAAAATTTTGAGCTAGTCCTTTACTCTAATCAAATGGCTCCTGCAAATAACTTAGAGTAAGCATACATCTGGAGTTCCATAAATGTATAGTTATACCAAGCAACTTTTACTCAAGACCCCAAGAATATGTTTGTACTTATGTTTTAAGAACTATTTTTTTCTATGAGGCTTCAGGTCTGGTTTTTTTTTTTATCTTCCTGTCATGAATTTTACCTCCTAATCACTGAGCTCTCTGTGGGACTATGGTATGGCATCCACAGAAGATTGCTTGAGGTTTTCCTAGAATTTTATGTTCCCCATCTTATATGTCCTTTTAATCATTTCTGTGTCAAATATGGTCTGTGATAGTAAAGTAAATCTAACTGTTCAGCTGACCCTTGGAAGACCCTGTGATAAGTGGTATAGGTATATAATAATATCCAATCCCTAATGACACAATAAAAATTAAGTTACATTTGTATATGAATGTGCAAATATATTGATTCTCATGGATATGTATGTGTTTCCACACAGACGTAGAAAGAGAAAGATCATTGCATTAGAAATTCAGTATGACTGTTAATTAAGGTGTATAGTTATAATTTATGATGTTGCACTTCTAATAAATTATGTATCTGCTGAAGGCAGGGTCATGCCTTTCGTCATAGTGTTCCCATTTTCTGTCAGAGTGCAGTCACAAAACAGTTGCTCAATTTAAATTTGTTCTTTCTTTATCCCTGCCCTGAACTAGAGAATTCCAACTTGGTATCCATTGAAAGCCAATTCCTTATCATTTTGGCAGGTGCTATTCAAATTGGAAAAGAAAAAGACTCATTTGTCAGATAAGTTTGAGAAACACTGTGTTAGCTGATAGTAAAAATTTTTTTTATTACAGTGGTTCTTACAACTCTCACCATGAAGTGGAACAGAAGGAGGCAAATGTTGACTGTTCGTGCAGTTCTCCTTTCTTTTAAAAGCTCATCTTTTAGGATGGGTTTTGTGCAGATGAAATTGTAGAAAGCATTCCCAAATTAAAGATAGGTCATCATAGAGCTCTCAGTGGCCCAAGAGTTTAACACATGTTTCTAATTATCTCGTATTACAAGCGAGGGGAATGAGAACAGGGAAATTTAGCCAATTTCCCAGTATCTCATAAGTAATATGTCCCTATAGAGTTCACCTGATGTTTAATCAAAAAATATTTTATAATTTGCCATGAATTATTTGTATTCTGTCCTTCCATTCTAATCACTCTAGATAATAGCAACAAAAGAAGTTTTAAAAAATCAGTATAGATTTAAAAAGCCAAATGCATCCTAAGGTTCTATGTCTATGAAAGCCACTCCACTTGGTTGTCACTCATGTAACCACTGGGATTTTGGTTCACTTTAAAGGTGAGATGAAATCTGGCATTGTCTTCTACTCCAGATCTCTCTTGTACCTTTGGTCCTCATCTCAGTAGCCAACAACCTTGGTTTCCTTCATTTCTGAAGCTTTACAATGTTTTCATACTTTTAAAGGGATCTGGATCTACTTCTCCTTAGAAACCATTTCCTTGTATTTTTGACCAACAAATTACAAAATTGGAATTACAAATCACTCATCAGTGTACCTGGAGCATCCAACAGCATTCAGACATTTTAAAAAATAAGTAATTGTGTTGAAAATGGCACAGAGCTGATCTGATCCAGAAACCAAAGAAATTCAAAGCCCACTACCTCAAAATACAAAGGAAGAGGAAGAGGAAGAAGAAG
>NW_004524715.1:5998687-6015857 GCF_000260255.1 Octodon degus
GGATTGAACTCAGGTCCTTGCCCTTTCCAGGGAAGCGCTTATTCCACTGAGCCATCTCCCCGGCCCCAGAAATTGTATTTTAAAGTCACTAAATTTGAAATAATCTGTTACAGCTGCAATAGGAAACTAGTTCATGAAGTGTCCACTATACTTCTACTTCTTCTCAAAGGGACAGACTTTTATGTCAGCCCCATTGTAATGCATGTTACTCTTAACTTGAAAGAGTAACCTAAACTCAAACCATCACTTCCTTAGCCTATATTTTAATTCATAACCCAACCATAACATGACTTGTAACATCAAGTTCTGTAACTGACCTCTGGAAGGCTGTCAAATAATTTCATAGTAGAGAAATCATGTTTCCAGTTCCCATTCTTTGTAAGTCCCAATGAACACACTTAAGAGCAGATTTTTTTTTTCTTTTTCTATTTTAGGGAAGGGTCTACAGGGTGTTCAGGGTCTCACTACTAGATCAGACTCTTAGTGGTCCGCCCGTTTACAGCCTCCCAAGCAAAAGCTGGGATTACAGGTGAACACCATCACGCCCAATCTCAATCACCATGGCAGGCTGGGGATCAAACCCCTGGCCCCTGTGATCCATTTGGTCAGCCCCCTGTACCATATCTTCACTTTCAGTACTTTTACTTTATAATTTGTTTGAAAGGAACTCTTTCTTATCTTCCTGCCTTCCATGGCAAATTTTCCCAAAATTTTTACTCTTTCATCTTTCCCTTTCTAGCAGAAAAAGAAGATTCACTTTTTAAACATAGGAACATCTCAAGACAATTAAAAGGGCCTGCCAAATGACTCAGTGGATTAAAGTGCCTGCAAGTAGGGGCAGGGGCCCAGGGTTTGATCCCCAGGCCTGCTGTGCTGGCCCCACCCCCTCCCCCCGAGCATGCTGAGAGGGTGATTGTGACTGGGCCTGGTGGCATGCGCTTGTAATCCCAACTCTTGGGAGGCTATCACTGGCAAATCATTATGAGTCCCATCTAGTAGTGAGACCTTGAACACCCTGTAGACACTTCCCTAAAATACCAAAAAAAAAAAAAAAGACAATTAAAAATTACCCAATAAATAAATAAATAAAAATGACCCTAAGTTAAAAATCAAACACACCTGAATTCAAGTTTTTCTTTTTATTTTACATCCTTCTACTGGATGATACTTGAAAATATTTCATTTATCTTATCTTAATGACAGAAGAGAAAAAGTAATTATCTGAAAATACTGAAGAGACAATTTAGAACTTTTACAATATGAAATTTCTGCAGTATGCCAGGAAATGTTGATGGTGACCTTGACTGGATTAAGAGGCTTTACCAAGAGACCTATAACCCACTGATCGATTCAGAGCTGAATGGACTACTAAGCAGTGAGGCCTAGTTAAGGGAAGCGGGTCATGGGATGTGACTCAGGATGAAATCCTGTCCCTAGCTCTTGTATCTCTGGCGATTCCTCTGTGCTTGTCGGTGCAGAGGCCGTGAGTCGAGCGAGTTTCCTCTTCGTGTTCTTCTGCTACGATGCTTCCGCCTTGGAGCAAGCTGAGCACGGATGGAACCTCTGAAACTACAAGCCGAAGTAAACTTCTCCTTTAAGCTGTGCGTCAGGTATTTTGTCTCAAAATAGTATAGATGACCAAAACAAGTAGTGTCCTTTCCATTTTTGATCCCATTCCTCTAAACAATATTATTTGAATCACTACCAGTGCTACACCCACCCACACACACACACACACACACACACACACACACACATGCACATACATTATAAACATATAATGTACACAGCATCAGTCTTCTCAAATCATGCATGGGATATACTGAAAAATGATTCCAGTCTCCAAGTGCTGGGATTACAGGCGTGTGCCACCACGCCCAGTCTCTCTCTCTCCTTCTCTTTTTTGGGGGGGTTTGATTCTTTTTTAATCCTCTCCCCATTTCCTCCTGCCTCCCTCCCTCCTTTTCTCCATTCCTTTCCCCCATTTTCACATTTATTGATACATCTTATCTAGTGTTTGTGTCATGCACTGCTTACATTCATTCATTAGGTTTCTGCACATGATGGCAGAACTTCATTCTCCCTACTTCTCCCCCTCCCACTCTACTCTCACTCATGTTCTCTTGGACATGTTCCCATTTGCAAGATCCCTAATCTTCCATCTTCCTCTATCCTTCCTTTACTGTGCTCTTTGTTTGCAGTATTTTCTTTGACTCAAACGAGAGATACAATTATGGCTTTTAAGGTTGGGTATAATCCAGGTTTGGGAAAAGTAGTGATGTCATCAAGCTCTTGCTGGTATTTGCCGGCAGAGGTTGGCAGCCTCTGACAGGCGGATGCACTTCACATCGTCATATTCAGCTGGTGCTGCCAGCTATGAGCTGTTGCTGCTTACAGTTTGCTATCTCTGTCAAGGAAAATATATAGCTTATAAAAGATAAAATTGTTCAGGGGACATAGCTTAGCAGCATAAGCACCTGCTTGGCAAGTGCAAGGTGCTGAGTTCATTCCCCGGTACCCAAAAGATGAATTGGCTCTAATGAAAAAGAAAAAGAAAAACAAGAAAAAGAAACTGAAGGAGAGAGCAAAGAGGGAGGAGAAGAGGGAAGGAATGGGCTAACTGAGAATAGATCAGCCACTATCATTATAGGTTTTGCAGCTTAATAAAGGTAAATTTGTGGTCTGTAATAAAACATTAATCCATTTTTACTTCTGCTGCATGATTTATGAAACTGAAATTTTTCCTTTTTTGTGAAATCCTTTTCTTGCTGGTGGGAAACACATTCAATAGCATTATCAATAGCCATTTTCATTAGAATGGTGAAAATAAATATAAATAAACTATTGCTACTCAGCGTATAGCTGGGAAAATGCAGTTGTAAAAGGGAGAAAAGTGCTACTTCCCTGCTCTATAACAAAGCAGTGTGCACTTGATGATGTCTTCCAGGATTTCAAATAGAAGATGGCATCAAGAAGCGGAGCCAAACCACTAAGGCACACAGAAATACAATATTCTTAGAACATTTATTTTGAAAACAAACGGAGATATTTCTCTTTTGTGTGATCACTGACCTCTAGAATGAGAGTAGAAACATGTGCAATATGTTAAAGAAATAAAATAAAAAGTGTAGTCAAGTACAGCTGAAAAATCTACCTGGAATTTGACTTTCCACAAATATTCAAGCACATTAGGGATTTAACTATATTTTATGATGACTTGCCAATCTTTCTGCTGTCCTAAAAATATTTTGAGAAATCTGGTTCTATAATTCAACTCATGTAAGGAATATGATCAGTATTTATTTGATTTCCAACTAACCATTACTGCTACAGCTGTTGATCACACCACAAGAGCTCAATTGTCCCAAGTACAGCACAAGTTAACCCCAAGAAAAAAAATGAGAAATCACTATGACAAAGAAGAGCATCTATTTTAATCATGAATAATATCTATTAACTTACTTGAAGGTACTTAAAGTTGTCACCTGCACAATTGTGATTGATAATCAGTGGCAAATAAATGTCTAGACTTACATTCTTTTTTAGCAGATTCTCGGAGTAATTCTTGGACCGTAGGAGTTACTAAATGTCATCAGTAAAAATAAAGTCACCAAAGAAAAGTACAACATTTTTATTAACCTTTCTAAAAGTCAACTTCCGTATACCTGCTCCAATCATTTCTGATTGGCTAGCAGCAGGGTATTTCCAAAAGTTTTTAGTGGTCACAAGGGCTCCACACACTTGGACAAGTTTACCTTCTGTGATTTTTGTGGTCAGTTTGCAAGAGTGAACAAAATTAGGGGAACAAATATACTTTTACTCAATCAGAATTCCCAGTGTAACCTGCAGGGGACTTTTGTGACAACCAATTTACTGTAGCCAAATCAGAAACAAGCACCACGCAGGAGATATTTTTCAAGATGAACTCGCCATAGGTGGGAGAGCTTCCGATGAAGAACCATTAGGGTAACTCGTGCCTGGTCAGCATCCACGGGGACCTGGCTGATTCAGGGGAGGAGTGTAACTTCTCCAGAAATCACTCTATAATCAGAGGGCTATTGTGCCCCAAATATAAGGCATTTCAGCTGAACACCTGAATATAATTTATAGACAAATGACACAATCACATAGCCCAAAAAAACACAGTTGATGAACTGTGCATAAATTAACAAAACAGGAAGCATATGACAAAAATACATATATAATCAACTATTACACATAATAATAATAAAAAAGTGTTTCTAGTTTAAACAATCCTGATGTACAGCAATTAACCACTGGGAAGAATATATGCAATGTGTTAATTATTGAAACTGTCCTACCAAAAAAAAAAGATGTTATATGTAAATGCCCACAGCCTATGGTGAATGTAAGAATGCAATAGAAACATGTATTAATAAATATTAAAACATAAAAAATAAACAATCCTGAGTCTTCAATCAAATTTTTATAGCAGAAAGTACCAATTTACATTCATCACTTAAATTATTATATTATAATATGAATCTATACTATATAAACAGCTATTCTAAAAGTTCAAAACCCTAAACAAACTTACAACTGAGTATAAATAATCTATAAAACCAGTAATATCAAATGTATGTCATTAATTTAAAAAGTGGTGTGACTTTATTAATCCATTAATATTAATAGTAACTGATACATATTAGTATGATGCTGATTCTAAGTTTAGAGTGTTGTATAATCTGCTTTTGAACTGTGGGAATCTAAGCAGAGCATTAAATTTACTGTTTTAGCATTTTAAGTTTGTACAGCTCCATGACAATAAATACATGTGTATTGTTATATAACTGTTACTCCCATTCATCTCCAGGACATTTTCCTTCTCCCAAACTAAAACTCTGTACCTGCTTCAGCATGATTCCTATCTCTCAGTCTTTACCATCTCTGACAATCACCATTCTGTTTTCTCACTGCACGAGTTGAATATTTCAGGTAACTTGTAGAAGTAAAATCATACAATATCTGTCCTCTTTTGACTATCCTTTTGTAAATCCATGGTGGAGATTTCAGTTTCATCCATGTGGCATCTTGTACCAGAATGTCTCTTAAGACTGAATAATGTTTTCAGGGGTGATGTGTGTCATGTCCTATTAATCCTATTCACAGAAACTTAGCTGCTTTAATCTTTTGGTTATTGAAAGTAATATTGCTATGAACATTGTTACTCATAAGTCTGATTTGTCCTCTGTCTCAGTTACTTTTCTCATGTTGCTGGGACAAAATACCTGACACCCAAAATGGAGTAAGGAAAGGTTTATTTAGCTCACAGTTAGTGGTGGTTTTAGTCCCTACTTGGCCAACTCCAAGGCAGAGTGGCACATGGCAGAGAGCAGCAGTCCATGGCAGTAAAAAAACGCCAAAGGGCAGAGGGAGAGGCAGCAGCTGTGGCTGATGTTCTATGCAGATTATCTGCCCCAGGGCACGTGTAGCATTCACATCCAAAATCCCTGCATTGGATCATGGATTAATCACAAACTCTAGAAGCCACCCCAATGACTCCATGATGCTTTGGAGGAATGACTAGACACAAACCATAGCACCTTTCTTTTTAGAAAGCACCCAGAAGAGAAACTGATGAGTCATACCTTAGTCTTGTTGAGTTTCGGAGGAATCACATTTTTCACAGCAGCTGCTCCACAAGGGTACCACAGCTGTTTTATATTCTTATCAACAACCTGATATCAAAGGCCAACTCCTAATCATGATTCCTCACGCTTGCTGACAAAAATAATCACGAAAGTTTTGCCAAAAATGGTGATCTCTTTGATTTTAGTAAATGAAGAATTCTGCTTTAAGCCCTACTAGTATCCTATTGCTGACACTGTTGTCTTCAGCCTATTTTGGCATCTTTGTATCAACATATGTGCATATTAATGTACGAAGAGAAAAAAAGAAAAACTATCTCTAATCAAGAAAAAATCTTTTTTATCATTCCATACTCACTTGTAAAAGGTTCAGTTTCTCTCTTCTACATTAAATAATCTTGCCTAATTCTTCCTGAAGATGTCTTTCTGTCTTTCTTTCTTTCTATTTGGTACAGGGTTCAGACTTATAGTGATCTTCCTATCTCAGCCTCCCTAGTGCTGAGATTATAAGCATGTGCCGCTACTCCTGGTCTTTGGGCTGGCATGGCATGTGGTACCAGGGATAGAACTCAGGACCTTATGCTTGCCAGGCAGGTGCTTATGACACAGAGCTATCCACCCAGCCTCACTAGGTTTTGTTTAAATTCAGTCTTATATTTATGAGTCTTTCAAGGGTTGTCAGTGATGTTGTCCAGTGAACTTTCCTGAGGGAGAAATAGGCAAATTCTGGCCTGGCCCTGGGACCAGCTAGCTCAGCCATGCTGTCTTCTCCTATGTTCAGCACTTCCCAGCAGTTTTCCCCATAATCTATACTTAGGCCTCATTATTCCATCTAATTAGTGGCTCCCAACTCTTGGAAAGTTAGCCAAGTTATTGCATTTTGGTTTCTCATGCTTCTCATTGTTTAAGGAAGAAACAAGTATCTGTTCAGCATCCTTTTGCTCTGGAAAATACCATTCCTCAACTAACTTTGATTGTCTCTAATCTCTTGCCTTGAAAACGATAAAGGAGTACTTCAGAACATATCTAGAGAAAAATGGAAAAAAATATAGCAGAAAACAGTTGTGCTTAATGTGCTTTATAAGAGAGTTTTGAGCCCCAATTTTAATGACCATACTCAAAGGGAAAAATAACCTTTAAAGCATAGGTATGCAAACAGCCCTTCAAGCAGCTACTTGTGCTTAGCCCCTACCTCTTTTCTTTTTCAAATCCCATTCAATGAGACAAGCTGCTCTTGTCTCTGACACACACTCACTGTTACAATATCTTGTCTCATCATAAATCCAAAAGCATCCAAGAACTGAAACCTCTAGAGTAGTAAGTCAAACAAACCTTCCTCTTTATATGTTTATTAGCTTAGCTATTTTGTTACAGTAACAGAAAGTTAACAGGCAACATAGCACAACTAGTGATTGGTGGAGCTCAGATTCAGTGTCAAATTTTTCTTAATATATAGGTGTGATAGTTAATCATGATGTCCACTTGAAGAGATTAAGAACATTTGGTAGATTCACGGAACACAGTTCTGGGTGTGTCTCTGGATAACTGATATGTAAGCTGAAAATTAGGGATGGAAAACCATCAAGATATGACTGACACCTATAGCCTGGCTGGAATAAAAAAGGGAAAAAAGAAGGAAGCCTTGCTTCTTCAGGGGATTTCTAGTCTCTACCATTGCCTTGGAAATTTGTCCTCAGTTTCTTTTAACCACCATTTCAGACTCCTCAACTTTTTAATGTAGACTTTTGGACTTTCCAATACAAACTTGGATCAACCTCTGTAGGGAGCTCCCCTCCTTCCCTTTTACTGGACCTTCTCAAGCCTTAGGTGTCCATTTTGTGCTTCTTCAGCCATTTTGTGCTTCACAGCCATTTTTTTTTCCTCTACCACTGCCTCAGCAGGCAGCCATTGTAAAGCCTACTTTGTATAGTGTTTATTTATTAAATTTATAGCGCATCAAATCTTTTTCTCCAGTAAACCCTAAATGCTACAGTAAGGCTATGAGTGCTGTTTGTAATAAGGGAAAACTGAAGACCATCTAAAGCTCTAGTATCAGCAAATAGGACTTTGAAAGTCATTTTTTGTTCAAAAGCATTTTGTTTTTCTTCACCTAGACAGGTTCAAAGATTATTTGTTGCAGATTTTTAGGAACTATTAACATCAATTAAAATTTAAGTTCATAAAAAGTTTATGTGAATATAGAATATGGTTTGTGTTATAAAATTCATTGACAAGAACAAATTTGTGAATATGATATGATTACAACTTTGTTAAAAAGTTCAAGAAAAGATCTTTAGTGGAGGTCATAGCTTACTCTTTACTGAGTTGCTATAATTCTCCCCTCAGAACTCATTACCATCTGACCCTAGCCTACTGGTTTCACCTCATTCCACTTCCCCCAGATAAACATGAATTGTGCCCAGATTTCAACAAAGATAATTTTCCTTTTACTTCAATAGATTGCTTCAAGTATGTTTTACTCAGAATGCTCTGAAGTACATTTTTGTCATTGTGTTTCTGAAGCAATAAATAAAACAGCTTGCGTATGTATTTATTTTTTTACTTTACTCTCACCTCATTACTAATTTTCTCCCTCATAAACAATTCTGTTTAAAAAGTAAATATGTGGGAAGTGTTGGAAAGAGAGAACATGACCTAAAAAGAAATGCCTTTAAATATTATCTGTAGTTAAAGTGTCAGAATGACTAATGATATGCTTTTAAAATTATACTTTGCATCTTTTTTCAAATAATCATACATTATTCTCATTATCAGTAAAACAGCTAATTAAGATAATTAATTATTTATATACAGTGCATAGTAATAGAAAAACAAAGCTCCAAAGACAGATCATCCTCAGTGAGTCATAGCTGTATCACAATCCATATGTAGGGTTGGTAAATTACATAAACTCTTAGAAACTTACTTTGTTCATCTGAAAATTAGGTATGATGCTTTTAACCTAAAGGGTTAAGACAAAATCTACTAAAAGTTGTGAACACAATTAGCACAGTGGGAGCACAGAAAATGAGAACTCATATTACACTCTTGTTGTCAATGTTTTTAGATTTAAATCACATTTTTGTTTTGTTTTGTTTTCAACGTCTGGGAGGCCAGCAGCTGTGGCTGGCATTATTCCACTCACTAGGAAATCTATTGAGAACGTTTAACTCTTGCAAGTTCTCATCCACACCTGTCTGCCAGCACACAAGATCCTGAGCAGGAGGAGAACTACCTTTGAGGTCCCCTATGAGACTCAGGTACCAATACAGTGCTGCATTATGTTGCCTACACTCCATCCTCCTCTTGCACTATTTTGTTTAAAGAATCTTAGTGGCACTGGAGTAAGCAAACTTATGTTCGCCCAGGTAAACCTTGTTATCTGTGTGGCACATTTCTGCTAAATCATTAACTGCTCTGGAATAAATTCCCCTGCTCTGCAATTTAACAGGGAGTCTCTCAGAGTTGTGGAATCAATTACACTCCTGTTCCTTGCTTCCTGCTACCCAAAAGGATTGACAAATGACATACAGAGACCTGGTTACTGAAAGGAGTCACTTTTCCCTTAACTGCAACTTAATAAGCACAGTAGTCCCAGTGCTAATGAATATTAGTCCAACCAATTTCAGGTAAAAGGAACTCAAGGAAGTTCTCTAAGGCAATCATTTTGCAGATGAGAAAACGGAAGTTCAGAGAGTGAATGAACCCATTGGGAGAAAGTGGGCACAGAGTATAAGTTTGGTTTATGAATGGATCGACTCAGAGGGCTAGATTGAAATAAAAAAGTAATAGCTGAAATAGATTAAGAACTTGTTATAATTTGGTACTGCTCTAAAATGCACCTTTGCTGAGAGGCATTTTCCAGATAAAGAAACAGTTGCATATGCCAGTTTTATGATTCTACCAAGACCACACAGATGATAATGGTAGAGATAGACTTCAATTCCAAATATTCTGTTTGCAGTGTACAAATACTTAGCAACCACGCTTTACTGCTCCTCAGAGAAGAACTTCAGTATTGTACCTCTTCAAAGTCCCTTAAGTCTTTCCATTTGTTCCACCATTAAGACAGTATTCATCAAATTCAGCCACCATCTTGTCTTTCTTTGAGTCATGAAATATTCTGCTAATATTCTTATCTTCAATCCTCTACTTCTACCATTCTTCCCAATGTCATCCTACTAATACTTCAAAACAATACAGTTAGTCATGCTGGTCTCTAGGAATCAAGTCTTACAATTCTTCACTATTTCTTGTATATAAGACAGCTTACCAATGTCTCAAAGATCTTCATAATCATTTCCCCCATAAAACACACTGTACCTGTACTAAACTTCTTTCATTTTTTTCAAATGTGTCTTTGACCTTAACTCTGACCTGTGCTTTTCCCTGCTGGCTAATGATCTCATTTGCTGGCTTACGTATTGCTTACTCAGGAAAACATCCACGCAACCTTTTCCAAATTTTAGATAGATGTTTCTTTTTGATATATGCTTCTCTAGCAATGAACTGAACTTTCAGATTAAAATTCTGGTCGAATTGACTATTCCATCCACTATATGAAGCTAAAACCCAACTAAATTTCCCTTTGCATCATTAGATCACATTTTTCCCTAAATTTTTAACCTATGTGTATTTGTTTCCTCAAATAAAATTGGCATGGGCGAAGTTTCATCGCATTAAATGAAGAAAGACATAGTCTTTCATAGTATGTAAAGCACACAGTCTCTGGAGCATACTAATAACTTTAAAGTAGTGATAAAATATTTTAATATATACATTCTTTGTGATACTTTTTAAATGGTATTTTAATTAGTTAAAAATTGAGCATGATATGCTTAAATATATTACAAATGAAATTTTGAACAGTAGCAAATGAGAGAAATTCTCAGGTAAAGAATGAAACAGAAAAAGAGCAAAGGGAATAGGTAAGGTGGGGACACAAGAAACAGGGAAAATACTTGACCTTTCAATACACCTTAGATGCACAGTATCATTCTGTACAGAGAATGAGTTCCTTAACTCTTTGTCTTAGTTACTCTTCTCTTGCTGCTGGGACAAATACTGGACACTCAAAATGAAGGAAGGAAAGGTTTATTTAGCTCACAGTCACTGGAGGTTTCAGTCCATACTCTGGCTGGGTCCAAGGCAGAGCAGCACAGAGCAGAAAGCACCTTTTCTGCTCAAAAAGGTGGCAGCAAAGAGCAAGAGCACAAAAGGAGGAGTGGCAGCCAATCAAGCAGTTAGCTTCTCTACCTTCCTTGCATTGAAATGCAAATCATCTGCCCCAGGGAAGGTGCAACATCCACACCAACACTAATCAATCACAAACTGCATGAGGCTTTGGGGAGAAACCTAAACACAAGTCATAACACTCAAAGTGGTTAGTGATGCTGGGATCAAGAATGTGATGCTAGGATTAAAGGTGTGATTTCTGCTACTCTAAGCAGGGTAGCCTAGATAAGAGATAAGCGAGACAAAGGTCATACTTGTATACTATTGCTGCTACTCCTGCTGCTGCCTGACCTCTGCTCTGTGATGCTCCGCTGCTGTGTGCCATCCTGCATTGGGACCTTCTGACAATGAACTAAAACCTTTTGCAAACTGTGAGCTCAGTAAACCTTGCTTCCCTTAACTGATGGGTGTTGGATATTTTGTCTAAGAAACAAAAAAATTAACTACATGCCCAGTTTATCTCAAAGATAAACAAGTTTGACAGTTCTTAAGATCCTCCATGTTTTCATTCTAGAGATCAATAAAGACCACGACAACTTTAGTGGTAGCACAAGTAGAAGTGTCTGATGAATTTTGGTGTCTGAGCTGGAGTAGGCATTGGTGTAAATGATCAGCAAAATTGGCACTTGATAAAATTCAAAGACTTTTAAAACTTGGCTGTGTAGTCATATCAAAATCATTGGGGAGGGGTCGGAGTAAATATGAAATATGTATGAAAATATTATGGGGGATAAGCTTAGTTACTGTCCACTTGATTTCTTTGGCTTACCTGCTCAACCAGAAGATTAGTTGTGAGGATGCCTTGGTGGGGCATCAAAGCATGACTTTGGGGGTATATCTCAGTCCCTTGCACCTTCTTCTCTGGCACTATTCTGCTGTTTTGCTTCCCAGTAGCCACCATAATTAAACAGTTTTTCTCTGCTGTGCCCATCCACTATGATGTTTCTGTCTTTGAGTCAGAGCTAAAGCAAAACTAAACTTTTGATGAGTGACAGTCATTTGGTTTCAGCACTAGGAAATTTGATCAATACAGAAAACTGGTGACTGGAGCAGTGTTGCCCCTATAACTGTACCTGATCTTGTGGTTTAGACACATTTAGAAGTGGTTTGAGGGAGGAATCACAGAAGTTTGGGGAAGTGGATGGGAAAATCCATAAGAAGCAGTAAGAAGAGCCTGATGGGTGATTCTGGTTAGAGTTCAGAAGAACAAAATGCTGACAGGAGTGTAGAGAGCAAAGACCATGGTCAGGAGAATTTCAATTGTGAACAAGAACTCTGCTGGGAAGTGAAGTAGAAGCCATGTGTTTTGCACTTGGGCAAAAAAAGTTAACATTTTTCCATCCTGAAATTTTATAAGAACTTGAGTTTAAAGAAATGGGGCTAGTTAATCTGGCAGAGCAAATTTCAAAGTAGCCCATTGTTGAGCATCTGAAATGATATCTGCTGAATTTTTTAGACACATTTATAGTGAGAATTGGGCACAAAAAGCAGGGTAGAATTATTTTAAAATCTTAAGTTTGGGTCTGAAAGGACTAAAGCAAAACTATGTTTACTTCTTTTACATTAAAAAGAAACTTTGAATAGACACTGCACATTATAAAGAATAAAGATACCCACCCACTACAGTCACAAAGGTACAAAAGTATAAAACTTTCATTACAGAACAGTGAACTTGGGCACCCAAGAAGAAATGGGCACCCAAGAAAGAATGGGCACCCTGGGGAACTGGGATTAGGCTTCCCAGAATTCACTGCACTGTGTTCAGCAGCATCTAAGTATTTGAAATCCCCTGCAGCCATCATCCCAGGGACCTGGCTACTGCTTCCACAAACAGAAGACTTTGATATTGTACACATGATGCTGGTTTTACCAACATGTGTAACGTAAAAGTTGTAGATTCAGAGGCTACAGGTTTCATACAAATTGCGAAGAGTCCAGACAAAGTATCTGAGAGGGCAGTGCATGAAACAGAAAGAGAGTTTTTCAGGGTATAGTAGTCTGGACTGAAATTAAGGGCTACTGGACTATGCTGAATTCACGCACTACAATATTTAAATGGAAATGGAATACCCAGCTCCGAAAAAACTAAACAAAAAAGGGGATAAATGATGGACCATTTTGTAGTGATATAGATAGGTAGATAGATAGATAGATAGATAGATAGATAGATACATAGATAGATATCTACTTTCTCTTAATTCAATGAGAAGAAAGATTCGTACCAATAGTGTTTGGACAGGATATCATGTCTGCATCTTGTACAATGCATAACTACTAGGAAGACAACAATATGCAATGTATTAATTATTGCAACTGTCCTACTAAGCTTTTTTGAAACTGTCTCATTGCTATTTGTTTCTCAATAAAATTAATCCAAAAAAAAAAAACTGAAATGGAAAGAATGAAATAAAAAGTGCAGCAAAAACCATACAAATTTGAAGATGCTGGGGACATGAACAATAGACAAATAAAGCCTCAAGCTAAAAAAAGAAGCCATGTCAACAGAAAGAATCTTGGGCTGAACCCAACAAGGCCATAAAGGTGGGGCTGATTGAGTCCTCTCAAGTCTCGCTTACCATGTTATGCCTTGGATGTCAAGCAGTCTTTCTTTGACCTTACTATTTTCTATGGCTCCATTTCTATATATACAATGCCATATTATGTTGAGAATAAGTAATTTTCTTTTTCACTATCTTCACAGCTGAGAGTTTGCGTTGAGTTTCACTGGAAATTTTAACCCTGAACCTTGAGAAATACTAGAAATGTTAATATATTCTGAAAGAATTATGACTTTTTTGGTTGTGCACAGGGTAACTTCCATATTAGATAGAATCATGTAGTTGTTATTGTCATATTTGGAGGTTAAGGATTGTATAAGGTGCTGATTTTGGCTATCAAGTTGATAAGGCCAGAATGTGATGATTAGGCCTTGTTGCCAATTTGATTGGCTGTGGAGCTTCCCAGGGTAGTAGAAAAACACACTTCTGGATGTGGCCAGGTGAGTCATGGAGATGGGACCCTGGGGTCCATGTCTGCTCCCTCGTGTCCTCCTCCCTGGCACCACTCCCTGCTTTGCTTCCAAGCAGCTTTGCCTCATCATTCCTACCCACCCATTGTGCTGCTGTTCCTGAAATTCAGATGAACATGGGCTGACTCACCTGAAAACATGAGCAAACTATGCACCTTTAAAGTTGTAGTGCTTAGCATTTTGTCCTGCCAGTGGGAAAGCTGACCAATACACATGTTTTAGTCTCATTAGACTTTGTTTTTCAGTACCAGGGATAGAAATCAGGACCTTATGTTTGTTAGGCAGTTGCTCATGCCACTGAGCTCTTCCTGGCCCTAGTCTCATGAAACTTTGAATTCACAAAATTCTACTCCATATATTTTAAGGAGATCTGATTTTTGTTAGAATAGCATGTCTTTTTCTATAGGAGTTAAAATTCTGCCATTTTTATGGGAAAAAAACTGCCCTCTAAATGTCTGACAACCCTCATATAAGTGGCAGACTTGCCTGTGTGGGATTAGGGCTCAACAAAGGTGGAGACCATATTCACTCAGACAGTAATATCTACAAGTTACTTTTTCATTTTTTCTTTCTCCTTGTCTTGCTCTAATTTTCTAATACCAACCACTGCTATCATCAGGAGTGGGTGAAATTTCAAATATGCTTAATTCAGTCTTTCATGCCATCTAGAAACATTGTCAAGGAAGAATTCTATTTTTTGAGAAGTTAATGGACTATTCAATACAAACAATGTAGCTTTAGATACCAAACTTAAATGCATTCCTAGACCTAGACTTTCAACTTTATTCATCTCCTTTTTTGTAGTGTGCTATGTTTACATCCATTTTGGGGGTACATTTGCAAATTATATCTTGACTATCTTCAATCCCCTTTCTCCCTTCCATATAATTGCTGCCCATCCTGTTATCCTTCTCTATCTCTGAAGAGTCTGCCTCCTTGTTTTCTACCATCTCTTCTTTGTTCTATTTTTTAATTTGCATTTTGAGTTATTCATACACAAGAAATGATACGATACTTAAATCTCTGTATTTGACTTATTTCATGTAACACTCTGCAATCAAGAGTATTGACTTCATAGCATGAAACAGTCAATACTTCCTTGTTGTGTGTTGCAATGGATGAGATCTACCATGAGCCACAAAGTCTCACATGGGAAGATCATCCAGGTTGCAAGCTCATCGGCAGGTGTGACTTCTAAACTTGGTTCTCACCTTGTCTTCCTACCTCGACTCTCTGCTCCCTGGATACCAGGCAGTGAACAGCTTCCCTTTACCAGGCTGTTCTGCCTGGGAGCCAGTCTACCATGGCTGCAGACTCAGTATCTACTCAGGTCCTTGGCTCAAAGAGACTCTTAACTAGCTGGTGAGGATAACAGATTTTCAGAAATAAGAGTTGACTATAGGAAGAGAATGTTTTTTTCAGACAAAGACAACAGTTTCTGTGCAGGTCATACAATGAAAAATAGCATGGGGGAGGAGACAGTGTAAGAAGGCCACTGTTGAAATATATTTTATTTCTTTTCTTTTTCTTTTTTTTTTTTTTTGGTGGAACCAGGCATTGAACTCAGGCCTTTGCACTTGCCAGGCAAGCACTTATTCTACTGAGCCATCTCCCCCACTGCTGAAGACATCAAAAGGTCATTCGGCATGAAACAGGGCAGATCTGGTAGACAAGAGAGGCAGTTATGAGACCCTACCAGAACTGGTGGCCATGCTGAGAAGATGTGTATTGAACTTAAGGGGACTTGTATGGATTAAGAGAGCATTGATATGACCAGATTTTAAAACATCAGGCTAGCTGCGGTAACTGAAGAACTGGAAAAGACAGAGTCAACACTGACAAGTGAAGAGACTGAAGGTGATTTAAGACAATAATGGAAGAGCAAATTTGAAGAGGGTGGTGTAACAGCAGTGGAAACATTAATGCATATTAATCAGGGAATACGAAAAGTAAGTATGTCATTTTAGAAACACATACAGAAATCTGAAAATGCCTATTCCATATCAAAGTCAGTTAAAAAAAAACCTGAGTGCATGACGAAAATTCTAAAGATATGCATTAAGACCAAGAGACTGAAGAAGACTGGATTTAAGCATGGTTAAAAATAGAAAATACTTTTATAACTATGCTTGGAGTGGTCCCCAGGATTCAGTAGCATCAATAAAGAAAAAACATGAAAGAGGAAAAGAGACTCAAAGGGTAGATAAGTGGCTCAAGATTTGCATCATGGCTTAGTGGATACAGTCAATGTATTTCACAATTCAGTGACCCAATGTAAGTTTTCTTTAATATTCCCACCTTCCTGCTAATAAAATTTCAGGGTGACAATTGTTTGCATTATACATCAAAAATACTATCATTCACGTGTAAATTCCCAAATATTTTTGTAAAAGGGAATTGTGTTCTGGTCAAGAGGTTGATATTTAGTGTTTAAAAACCAGAACTCAGTTGTCACATTTAGTCAACTATAACTGATATGCGATTGCACTGTCTGAATCAAATTTTTCCTGTCAGAAGATAGTGCCTGAGTCTATAAACCAAACAGAGCCAAGAGAGCATCACTGGCTATCACACGGTTTAGCCATCTGAGACCCAAAGCTGAAGAATCAAATCTTATGAACTGAAACACATTAGGAGTCAATAGGTCAATGTAGTGTTGTGCTATTTGCTGTAATGGCACTAAGCAATCATACGGATGGTTTGGCAGAGAAATGTACGTGCGGATCACTCTTGTAGAATCATCCTGAATTTGTTTTGTTTGAACTCTCTAACAGCTAGAAGAGACACCAGGTAGTGCCTCTAAAGGAGACGCCGAGACTTCAGAGTAGACAGTGCCCTGTGTCTGTCTTCATCACAGGAAGACGGTTGGCGGTTAGCCTGGAAATGTCTCAGCCGTATAGCATCCTGTAAAGCTTGCAGAGATACGTGCATTGTGTGGGAAAGAGCAGATGCAAAAGCTATGCTAGATGAGTTTGGTTTTTCATCCAATATTTTTATTGGCTTCGTGATTTGAGGAGAGTGAGCTGAGCCACATTTCCATTTCTGAAATAATAATAATGACTGATTTTTTTGCATAACATAAGGAGTAAATAAGCCAGTACACAAAATGTATATAGAAAACTGATAAGAATATAGATGATCTCCTTTTTCCTTTTTATTATTAGTACATGTTTGCCATACATGATGATCATGTTCAATGTAGGGAACTGATATAGGTACAGAGCACAGCTTTTATTTATTTATTTATTTATTTATTTTTGATTTATTTGTGTGTGTGTGTGTGTGTGTGTGTGTGTGG
>NW_004524715.1:6023680-6026337 GCF_000260255.1 Octodon degus
ATATTCTCAATATTTTATTTAGTATTGCTATTGTGCACTTAGAGATCAAAAGCTATTTCTTTGTCCTGACATTTCTTGGTTAGTTTCACTTTTGTTTCCTGTTTAAGACTCACAAAATATCCCTCATGTCTTAAACAACACCAATAAAAATTTTAAAAATTCAGAAAAAGCACTAATTATAGTATTATAAAAAGTCATTGCTTGTGTTGCCCTGGTGTCACTCTCCATCCTTTCATCTCTTTTCATGATAGAGATTTCTGAACTCTTTAATTTTCTCTTTAGGTGTAGATTCCTTCCTAAAGTACTGAGGGGCCACTAATAAGAATTGCTGTGTGTAGGAAAAAGCTTTCCAATCTGTGCTACGTGAAATGATCTGAACTTCGTTTTGGGGGACAAAAATACTAAGAGTAATTGAAAAATACAGTACATGTTTAAGTCTTTTTGATGTATTAAAGTAAAGACACATTACCATGAATTTCCCTCAAAATACTCTGCTTAACTTTGAATGTGCTAATCTCATCATTCTTGTCACGTTTTTAAAATATTTTTATTGAGAAACAAATAGCAGTGAGACAGTTTCAAAACCAATTAGTAGGACATTTTCAATACTTAATGCATTGCGTATTGTTGTCTTAGTGATTATTCATTGTACAAAATGTAGACATGACATCCTATCCACAAACACTATTAGAACAAATCTTTCTATTCATTGAATTAAGAGAATGCAGCTGTATATCTATCCTAATTATTTTGAATATACAGACACAGTCATTTGTATCCCCTTTTTTGTTTAGTTTTTGTCAGAGAAGGGTATTCCATTGTCATTTAAATATTATAGGTGCATGAATTCAGCAAAATATTCCAATATAGTCCAGTAGTCCATAATAGTAGTGGGTTTTCTGTAAGACTGGCAATGTCAGAAGTTGTTGACTTGAGCCTTTTACAGCTCAGCATGTTAATATGGCTTTAGTTTTTATACTTCGTTTTTATACTTTTCGGCCGGATGGTTTTAAAGCAGTTCTCAAAGTCTTCCTGGGTGAGTGCTGTTACTTGCACTGCTATGGCTGCTTTGATGTCTTGGATTGGCTCAAAATATTTACTCTTCATGGTCATTTTGACTTGGGTAGAGACACAAGCAACATGGTGGCAGATGTGAATCAACTGGACGAAGAGACATTATGATGCTGATAACTAGCCTACCTTTCTGTTAGATGGCACTTGGCAGCATTATCCAGAATATTTTCCTTTTAACCACAACTTGTAGCAGGGGAGACAGCTCAGTGGACTAAGTGCCTGCTTAGGCAAGCCCAGGACCGGGATTAGAGCCCTGACACCACATGTCATTCTGGCCCTGCCCTCAGGCACACTGAGCCAGCCACTGAGTCCACTGAGTCTGGGTATGGTGGCTCAAGCCAATAGTCCTAGCGCCGGGGAGGCTGAGTCAGGAAGAGCACTATGAGTTTGAGCTTCATAGTGAGACCCTGTATCAAATACATTAAAAAATAATAATAACGACAACTTGTAAAGATACTCACAAAAGAGGACTTCCCAAACTTCAGAAAGTGGCGAGGGTGATGGAATAAATGTGCTTAAAGTGAGAGGCAATATTTTGAAGAGGATTAATGGATGAGCTTAATCTAATAAATTCTTTTAAAGTTAAACATTCATCATATGTTCTGATCACACCTTGTATACATAGTTTGCTTCAAGTTTGACCGTTGTGGTTTGAGTTGGATCCACTCACAAGTGTTTCAGTCTTCACTTCTAATCCTCAGAGTTTCTGAATGTGAATATATTTGAAAACAAGGCTATCACAGATGTTGCTAGTTAGATAAACTCATGGTAGAGAAGGGTAGTTCTTTAATCCCATATAATCGGCAATCCTTATAAAAATGGGAAATATAGCAATTATTCATACAAGAACACCAGTTAAAAATGAAGTCTGGAAATGAAATATTTTTTTAAAAAAAATGAAGTCAAGGATATTTCTATTAGGCAAGGTATGCCAAATCTCAGGCAAATCATCAGAAACCAGGGAAAAGTAATGAATCAAAATTTCCCTTAAAGTTCACTAAAAGAACCAGTGCTGCTCACACCTTGATCTCAGATTTCTAGCCTCCAGAACTGTGAGACAATGAACTTCTATTACTCCCACTGCTCAGTTTGGGTGGCCTTGCCAGGGCACCCTTAGCAAGCGAACACACTACCTCTCATTGCCTTCTGGGAGAGTTCGTTCCTGGTCTCTGCCGTTTGGAGCAGGAAAAGTAAAATCTTCAAGGATGCTCACTCTTCAATATGTAAACTTTTAATGCAAGTCTTTTATTTTTAGTCCAAGTCTTTTATTTCTAATCCAGCCTTCTAATACACACACACACACACACACACACACATACACGCATGCATGAACACATGCACACACACGTGCACACGCGCGCACACACACACATACACTTTCAGCTGTGGCACATAGCCTGAACCTTATTGATTTAATTTCCTTAATAAAATATTCTTCTGCATTGTTTTGTGGGAGGATGGCCTACCTGCCTACGCTAACTGGAAAGTGGAACAGCAAACCCAAGGGCTCCAAACATAAGGCTTTAAAACCTCTGACCTTTTATTCCTGTACCTGTGGTTTATTCTTCATAGTACATAATGCC
>NW_004524715.1:6028415-6032264 GCF_000260255.1 Octodon degus
CATCTCACCAGCCCCCAGAACACAGCTTTTAAATTTTATTTTTTATTTATTTTTAAATTTTAGTACAAATTTATAGTACATGAAGTTCACCTTTTTTGTGGGGAATTGGCATGTATCAATAGCACATAATAATTATTTTACTATCTCCTTCCCCTTCTGCCCACCTCCGTAACTTGACCCACTTTCCATTTGAGAAGGTTCTACCTCTCTTCTTCCTATTATCACTGTATACTTGACTAATTATAATTTGGGTTTCACACATAAGATAAACAAGGCAATATTTAAGTTTGAGTGTCTGATTTATTTTGCTTAACACTATGGCCTCCAGATGTACACATTTTCCTACAAATGACTCCAGTTCGTCTTTCTTACGGCACAACAGCATTCACATCTTAACTTTTTTGATGCCTGTCTCTCCCTTCTTTCTCTCTCAATCTCTTGATCATGCTCTTTCAACATCTTTTTAGGACTAGCTTAAGACTAGCATGTCTAAAGTCCTCCCGGTCCATATTCTATTTTCTCAGTGATCGTAACTCATGGGACAGAAGCAGTACTCAGAAACCTACATTTCATAGCATCCTCAATGACTGATGCTGTTGAGGATGACAGATGACTTTCAGAGAGTCATACAAGAATGTTGAGGTAGTTATTCTAAAACTCAGAATGGGACTCATGGAACTACAAATACAGCCTTTGAGTTCCACTTCAAACCCACTACCAGAAAGGGATCACATTCCCCAGCTTGGCTTATAACCTGAACAGGAAAGGAAGGGATTGTTACCAATGGCCAGATGTAGGGTTTTCCTCAGACAGCCAAATATCCTTGATATTGAAAACCATGTGCTGCAAAGTTAGGTTTAAGACTAAATAATAAGCAGTTTCCCTATAACCAAGTATATTTAATTTAGGAAGGATTAAGGCTCATTTAAACTCAGTGGGTCAACTTTCAGGAAGAACTAAGTCAAGTATTCTAGTATGAGGACATGTTTCTCTACTTAAATTCATCCTCTCACATTCTGTATCCTGCTTTGCTACCTTACAATTCACAAAATGTGAAGTGAGATGCTTCTCATTACTCCATCACTTAATAATTCTTTTGTTCAGCTCTGTGCAAAGAGCTCCTAGTAAGAATGATGAGCCGACCCTTTCTGCACAGCATACACATTTTAAACCATGTTGGCACAGCAGCAAGAAACAGTGACATGCTACTTGAATTCCTGAACAGTTCCTGGGCCCAGGCAGCTCTGCGGCTCTGTGTATTTACCTAGGCAGACGACTTCCCAGCCCAGCCACATTTACTGAGTGAACAACTGTTCCCATCCGTGGACATTTTTCTATTCATCTTGCCCTTCAAGATGTGTGAATGTATTAAATCATTTAGCTCTGAGTGGTGGTAAATCACAGCTCTGCACGCTTGAGTTCCACTGAAGCCACTGACAAGAAAACCTTATAAAAGGTGATCACTTCATAAAATAATCTTGTTCCAGATATGATTTGGGGGGAGCCAGAGGCCATCAAGGAGAGAAAAAGAAGGAATGGAATATTTAACCACACAGCAAAAATCAAAACTTAAAAAAAAAGAAGAAAAAGAACATGCTGGGATATTTCTTTTGAAATAATTTTGGCATAAAAAATAAGAAAAGATATCTTCCAAGTCATGATTCTTTGGGGAAAAATTAAACTGGTCTTTGTAAATAAAAATGTAGGAGTTAGGAAAGAAATAACTTAAAAATTGCTAATCATCGCTTTCAAATTCCAGTGTACTATCAAAAGCTCAAAAAAAAAAAAAAAAAAAAAAAGCCCCAAACATTTCTCTATATTTAGGGCTTTTTTGAGGCCCAGAGAGAAATCAAAGAAGGGGCAATCAGTACTTTAAGATTACATTCTAAGTGCTCTCAGACAATCAGAAAATAGAACTTTCTTTCCTTTAAAGCTTTATGTAGTATAGAACCTCACTGAGTACAATCAGGTAAAGAACATAAAAGAAAAAACCTGACTCAGAGTCAAGGCCAAATTTCAGGGGGTGGGGAGGAATAGCAAGACCACAGAAAAGGAGAGAAAGCAAATCACCAGCCTGGCATTCCTCACACTTGTTAGACACAATCTAATTTACCGTTATCTAGAGTCTTGGTAGCTGGAAGATGTTTCTTGAAGGTAAGAAAATGAATGGATAAATAGCTTGCTTCCATTTTTAGCCTTTTAAAATGTTGTTTTTCAAATGATCAGAACTGTATATATTATCGGGTAAAATGTGATAGATCTCACAATGATTTCATTTATATGTGGAAGGGTTTTAAGAAAAGTATAGGGAAGACACTAACCCTGTTTCATTGTCACTTGTATACAGTGTACTCTGCTAAACTCTGTTTCCATGTGTCCCCTAGTCATATTTATTGCTTGAAATAAAGTTCATCTGTTTTTTTTAACTTGAGTAGAATAAAGTCTTTGTTGTGCCTTCTATTCTCACCATCTACAGGACATTAGGACTGAATGGCCCACTCTGGGTGTATCTCATACTCATCCATAAGAAATGCACATTTTACATATAAAGACTTGGGTTCTCACAAGTGCAGCAATCCAGGGTTGGCAGCAAGAACTTTGATCTTGAGTTTTTCCTAAGCCTGTGTGTCATTTATGTTATGAAGGCCAAGTCATTTTATATCCATTTTCTCCAGGTCCACCTCATCCTATATGTCCAACTTAGTGGCTACTGTCTCAGTACATTTTCCTATTCCAAGCTCCTTTGTATCACTACATTTTCCTAATGCTGCACAGCAGTTTAAACCATAACACTACCCACATTCTATAGCAACCAGCACTTTCACCAAAACCACATCCGTCTATGGGTCAGTCATGTTCCACCGTTTACTGTTCTGGCAATGAGGTGTCCGGCTTCACATCTCTGCACCTGTGAATGTGTTTTCTCTCTGTTTAGGAGTCTAACTTCAGCACATCCTTCAAAATTCAACTCAAAGCATGACATTCTCTGGAAGCTTTCCCAGGTTCATCCTCCCTCAAGTGATTCTCACGTCTGTTTCACAATGATCTGCTGTTCCTAAACCTATACCAACAGTACCTTTGCACTGTTTGTTCACTGGACTGTCACCCTTGAGCAGTGTGATCACTTGATTTATCAGCGTGTTACACTTTAGATATTCTTCGTATATCTGCTTCCAGGGTAAATACTTAGTATATTACATTTACTTCATGAAACTCAGAGGGATGAATAGTTTTATCTGTTTTTCAAAAGGAAAAGCAGTCTCCAGGAGAGAAAAAATGTATTTGCCTGAGCAATACAAATAGTAAATGGCAGAGCAGAGATTACTGTATCCATGCTGGGTGTTTTCACCAATTTGCAATATTGGTATTTTGTCCTCAATGTCCATCAAAACATATATCCCGTGTTTGGTCCTAAAACAATATTTTCTAATTTAAAATGAATACTTGAATGAATAAATGAGCGCATGTTATGCCAACCATAGCACTGCCCTGAATAGTGCTATTCAGGTAGTGATACATTGAACATGGGGATAAGAGTATTTCTCTTTAAAAATCTGCTATGATACTGGATTAAATTGAACTCCATCTCAGCTCTCTGAATGACTCCTACAAACACTCTTACAGACATTTCCAACACATATTTTTTGTTTTATGTATTTGGTACAGGGTCTCACTATGCAGCTTGAACTCCTGGTGATCCTCCTATTTCAGCCTACCCAGCACTGGGATTAGAGGCATGCACCACCACACCCACTCTTGGTGGCCAGCTCAGCATACCCAGCAGCTGGGTGGTGTTGGGGTTTGAACCCAGATCCCTGTGCTTATCTAAGCAGGTGCTTAGTCTACAGA
>NW_004524715.1:6037414-6055380 GCF_000260255.1 Octodon degus
ATTAGGCAAGGTATGCCAAATCTCAGGCAAATCATCAGAAACCAGGGAAAAGTAATGAATCAAAATTTCCCTTAAAGTTCACTAAAAGAACCAGTGCTGCTCACACCTTGATCTCAGATTTCTAGCCTCCAGAACTGTGAGACAATGAACTTCTATTACTCCCACTGCTCAGTTTGGGTGGCCTTGCCAGGGCACCCTTAGCAAGCGAACACACTACCTCTCATTGCCTTCTGGGAGAGTTCGTTCCTGGTCTCTGCCGTTTGGAGCAGGAAAAGTAAAATCTTCAAGGATGCTCACTCTTCAATATGTAAACTTTTAATGCAAGTCTTTTATTTTTAGTCCAAGTCTTTTATTTCTAATCCAGCCTTCTAATACACACACACACACACACACACACACATACACGCATGCATGAACACATGCACACACACGTGCACACGCGCGCACACACACACATACACTTTCAGCTGTGGCACATAGCCTGAACCTTATTGATTTAATTTCCTTAATAAAATATTCTTCTGCATTGTTTTGTGGGAGGATGGCCTACCTGCCTACGCTAACTGGAAAGTGGAACAGCAAACCCAAGGGCTCCAAACATAAGGCTTTAAAACCTCTGACCTTTTATTCCTGTACCTGTGGTTTATTCTTCATAGTACATAATGCCTCTAACACCTACAGCTTTGTTGAGGATCTTGAGGTATGGAACATTTCCACAAAGTTGATATCCTGCTCTGCAATAACCTAGTTTCTAAATTTATATGCTCTATAAATCACTTACCCCTTCTCCATCTGCTTTCTGCCTTCCAAAACCGTATATTCAGTATATTCAGAATACAATAAATAGTATTGTGTAATCATCACTGGGAAGGCGTAGCTTTCTTAATTCCTTTTTTCTCCTTTTAGTTAATTTTCTGCTATTGTGAATGAAGGTAAGCATTTACAAATAATTAATCTTCTCTCAACACAACCCGATCAGCATCTAAATATGCTTACAAATCTGTATTTCTTTTAATTCCACAACTTCCTTAGCTACTATTCTGTCAGTCCTTTACTCCTTCAAGGTTTGAAGAATACTGCCTACTTCTACTTATTACCTCCCCCTCAGTCATCAAACCTCTTCTATCTCAGTTAGGCTCCTTCACTAGGTCCACAGAGAATACCCAGATCGCGTCCCCTCAGGTTTCCAGCACCATTTAATCCCACAGTCGCTCTTGAACTGAGCCCTTATTAACACCAGCTCCGTGGCCATTCCCCACTCCTTGTCACACCATCACTGACTCCTGTGACCCTCTCTTCTCCTACAGCAAAGTGAGGCCTTTTCAAATTGTTCTGCTGACTGAGCCTCTTCTACTTGCTCTTAAAGTGCTGTGCCTTCCCAGAGATCTCTCTGAGGCACTTTTGTCTGCCAAGCCTACTTCCTGTGAGGTCCACTTCACTCATGGACTGGACTTGAGCCCGTTCTCTGACGATTTGGATGTCTTTCTCTTAGATCAACTTCCTCTTTAGCATCCTTTTCCAACTAAATATTAAAGTAATACAAGAAAGTGTAACCTAGCAGGACCACAAATGAGGAACAGAAAAACAGGCGTGGACAAAGGAACCTGCACAGGAACAGCCTGAGGTGCAGATGAACTCAAGAATACCTACTGTTGATGAAAGCAAAAGAATGACACCTCCAAAGGCTGAGTTCATATTTTTAATCTCTGGGAAGTAATAAGAATTGAGAGAAAGTCATATTAGGCAGGATAACTTTTGAAAAGAAGAATGACAGGATCTTGGGCAGCTTGAAGATTAAACAACAGCAGATCATAAGACCATGGAACTGAAGACTGGGACCCTGCCTTTGTCTATCTTCGCAATTTTTCTTATGTTTGCTTCAATGACTGATGAATAATTTTATGTTATTTATATATAAACTGTTCATATTTTCAAGCCCCTAATCCATTATTATTAGTCATCATTCACGTGAAAAGTAACTAGGAATGCAGAAAGGAATTCAATTTGACTATATTTTCTTTATTTCGTGGCTTAGCCCCACCAACTTGGTCACCATTACTCACGAATGAAAGTCCACACCTATATGTGAAAGGTGAAGATAGGAAAGGAAGCAGAGGACAGGAATTCTGTGATGCCCCCAAGATTATATATGGTACCCCTGGGGATTTTCGCTTTCCTCATCAAAGAGACATTGCAAGCTTTCCAGAACCATATGGATGCCTGGTGCAAATGCTACTGTTCCATGAGTACTATCGTGGGACCGGTTTGTTCCAATCACCAACTTGCTGTGCCCCTGAAACAGATCTCTTCTGCACTATAATGTAGCAATATGGCACAAAACAACAACAACAAAAAAAGAATTACACCACACTAATATATGGCAATATAGATGGAGAATTTTGCTTTCTTTTTCAATAGAACTAATCTCAAGGGGAATAAAATGTTTTTCTTGGCCACCAGTCAGATTATATTATCCTATGATTCTATCACTCTGATGATTGCTAACTGTTCATTGATACATAAAGACTGTGCATCAATGAGATATAATATTATCTCTCTATTCCTTTGGACAATGTATAATATTTAATACAGGCTCAATATATCTATTTGGTTATCAAATCTTTAGGATAAAAATAATCAAAGCTTTGTTAGATTTTTTTAAAGTACAGTATAATTATCTATAGTCATGCTACTGTGTAACATCACACCAGAGCTTCTTGCTCTTATTTAACTCAATACCTATTGATAAACCTTTACCCAAACTTACATCATGTACTCCTGCAGCCTTTGGTAACCACCATTCTATGCTTAACTTCTTAATTCAACTTGTTCAGCTTCTGACGTATGAGTTCCTGCAGTACTTGCTTTCACTGCCCATCTTATGACACCTCATATAATGGCCTTGACTTCCGTGAACATTGTCATATATGAGAGGATTCCACTCTTATGACTGAATAGTATTTCATTATGTAGATACATCATATTTTTATGCATTCACCAATTGATAGATACAAGTTGTTTCCATTTCATGACCATTGTACATAGTGCTGACATTACGTTTTGTGTCTAGGTGCCCCCTGAAAGCCAAATGCAAGTCATGGGGCAGACTTCTAGAGTTTGATTAACACATGATTGACTGGGATTATGGGTGTGAATACTGCTGGGATTATGGGTGTAAATGCGGCTGGGATTATTGGTGTGGGTGCTAACAGCCAGTCGGGGCAGATAGCCTGAATGCAATGTAAGGGAGATTCGCTCTGTGTTGCTATTGTTGCTGCTACTCCTCCCTTTTACTCTTGCTCTTTGCTGCCACATGAAAAGTTACTGTCTGCCATGTGCTACTCTGTCTTGGAGCCAGCTGAGTATGTACTGAAACCTCCATTAACTGTGAACCATTAACTGTGAGCTAAATAAACCTTTCCTTCTTTCATTTTAGGTGTCTGATATTTGTCCCATGGATGAGAGAAGAGTAACTGAGACAATTGAGATGAACAAGGGTGAACAGTATTTTAACACTAGAATTTAATTTCCTTTGGAGATAGTCAATAGGGCAAGTGCTGGATAATATATAATACTAACTTTAATTTTTTGAGGAATATCCGCAATTTTCCTTTATTCAGGAGGTAGGTACTAATTTACGCTTCCACCAACAGTCTAAAATGATTTCCTTTTCTGCACATCCTTGCCAGAGCTTATTATTATTTTTTTCATATTTAAATGTCATTACTTGAGTGAGGTGATATCTCATTGTGGCTTTGATTTGCTTTTCTCTGACAACTGGTGGTGCTGATCATTTTTTCATGTACCTGTTAGTCATTTGTATGTCTATTTATTGATAAATGTATGTTTATGTCTATTGCTGAGTTTTAAATAACTTGCTCTGGATTTTTGTTCTTGCTATTGGGTGGGCTTTGAAGTTTCCTACATATTCTGGTTATTAACTCTGTCAATACTTTGTAAATACTGTGTGTACTTTGTAAGTGTTTCTTCCCTTTGTGTAGATGGTTTCTTCATTGTGTTTGTTTTTACCTGTTGTCTTGGTCACTTTTTTCACTGGGACAAAACATGGAATACTCACCACTCGGAGCAGGAGAGATTTATCTTGGCTCATAGTTTTCAGAGGTTTCAGTCCATGGTCAGCTGGCACCAAGGTAGGAAAAACATAGTAAATATTTCTGGTGGTCAGAAATCACAGAGAGAAAGGAGGAGCCAAGGAAGAAGATGTCACTCCCCAGGACCCGACCCCCACGCTGTGACCCACATCTAACCAGGGCCCAGCTGGAATTGTACACCCAGCTGCCAGACTCATTTGGGGATGAATCCATTGATGAGCACAGTGCTGTTATTCACCAGTCATCTTCCAAAAGCCCTGCCTCTGCCCAAGCAGGAGTTTGCAGGGACATTCTACATCTAAACCACAGCACCTTCAATGTGCAGAAGCCTTGTGACTTGATGTGAACTGATTTTTCTACTTTTCTGCTTCTTTCCTGTATTTTTAGGCTCCTCCTCCCCAAAATATTTTCCTATTTCAGTGTCCTCAAGCATTTAGCTTATGCTGTCTTCTAATAGTTTTGTCATTTTAGGTCCTACCTGTATGTCTTCAATTCATTTTGAGTTGACTTTCGTAATCAGGGAGGAATGGGAGACTTTTTCATTCTTTTCCATGTGGATATGCAATTTTCCCCCTGCACTTACTGAAGACTACCCTTTCTCAAATCTACATACTTACGCATTTTTAGTTATCATTTCCTAGGCCATTTCTTGGAGCCAGATTTTAAATTGTCTTTACTTGGCATGGACTTTCGGTTTCAGACTCTTCCAAAACTCTACCTACCAGCTCTGCTCTTTTCCAAGGACTTGATCTCTTTCCTAAGCATCCCATTCTGATGCATTCCTCAGTTTAGTCAGCAGGCCAACTTTATCATTTATTATTCTTTTATTATTGCTATATTAAAAATTATTTCAGCAAATTCACCTAGGTGAGATACTAACTTGTTATAAAATATTTAGCAGAGAATAATGCTTTTTTCATTATGCCCATGCTGCCACCTATGAAGCCGTGATTACTTTTCATCTCGGTAATTCCAAAAGGCTCATAAATGCCCTCTGCACAATTTACTATTAATTTCCACACAACAGTTCAAGTACTACCTTTGAAGCATGGATTTGACTGTAGCTCAAAAACTACAGTGTTTTTTTTTTTCTTTTTAATCGGAGTAAAAATCAAAGATTGATTGTTCCTTATAAATCTGTATTCAGGTCTCTATAAATCCAACTGGTTTCTGGCCAGCAAGATAGCTCAGCTAACTAAGCACCTACCTGGGCAAGTGCAGGGACCACAGTTTGATCCACTGCACCAGTGCCATGCCATCCCCACCCCCGGACACACTGAGCCAGCCACCCAGAGCGGGCGTGGTGGCGCATACCTGTAATCCCAGAACTGGGAAGACTGAAAACGGGAGGATCACTACAAGTCTGAGCTGCATGGTGAGACCCCGTACCAAATATATTTTAAAAAACTCCAACTAGTTTCCTACACAATCTGAAACTAAATACCCTCCCTGACCTGCCCCTGACCCTAAGGCTTCTTGCTATTCATGCGCCAAATATACAGCCTAGCCCTTCGTATTTCTCTCCTCTCTGCCTGGATATTCCTTTCCCAAAAATTTATTCAGCCATGTTTTTCTGTTTTTCGGTTCTCCACTCAAGTATCACCTTTATAACTTGCTTAGTCACTCAACTTTGAATTTTAAATCCTTTGTCCCCTTAAATTTCTCAACTTAATTCTTTCTTCTTCCTCTATAATTACTTCCCATTATCTGACAAATCTTTGTTTTACTTGTTTGCTTTTTGTCCTCTAAGCTGTTTCCCAACATACACACACAGAAACACACACAAATGTATAGACACACACAGAGAAACACACATGCACTATGGCAAGCCACAAGAACAGTGACCTGTATCTTATTTTGTCCCCTGATATATTACCAGTGAGCAGAAAACTATCTGGATACTGTTATAGATTGGATCTTCAATAAATATTTGTTTAATCAGCAATGAAAATTTTGTTGCTCATAACAAAATTTTAAAATATTTAGCATTTTTATTCTTGTTCCCATTTTGTCATTTTAATATTACTGCTCTTTCTATTTTCATTAAACAGGGCAATAATTCTATATTTCTGACATCTCCTCTCAGTAGTTTTCCTACTTATCCAACAATACTGGGGATAAGAAGATAGAGAATAATTTATGATGACAAAATAAATAAACCAAAAGCACTCCAGTATGAGTTAATAATCTTTCATCAAACATACACTGAAAATATAAAAGATGCAGCATCCCTGCAAAACATGTTCCGAATCTCCCCACACTATCTTCCAAGGTGGTATAAAGCCCACTGGTACAAATAATGGGTCAGATGCTGTTACCAAAGAGTAAGAATTACATGCTTTAAAGTAGATGATTACATGTGCTCTAACGTTAGGGAGGCGTTTCTTCAACGATCAGAGTCTGGCTGGAAGAGAGTTTCTAACTTCCCTTTTTAAAAAGAAATAATGATTCTTTTGACAAGAGTGGAAGACACCAGTTACACATTCTCCTGATACTTAAAAAAGCAAATACCCAAATAGAGTTCCTCCATAATTTGAAAGATTTTAAGAACATTTCAATGAACGTGGTCATATAACAGATTCTCCTAAAGACAGTTACTGCCTGCTAAAAGAAATCTTATTATCCACACGCCTCCTGTACTTATGGTTTATGGGCTACGTCAGACAATTGCTAACCACCTGTCTGTGTTACCGTATGCCCAGTAAACGGAGCCCATAGTGCTATAATCAGGCTCTCAGCTCTGCCTTTCACAAGTTGAAGGAGTTTTGCAAACTTGTTCATCAGCCCCATGAGTCTTCATTGTCTCGTCTCATGCAGTGGCTATCATTGCATCATCCTCATACAGCTTTTGTGAGGATTAAAAAGATGATTTATGTGAATTTTCTGGCACAGAGCCTAGAAATTAGCAGGTGCTCGATAAATGTCAATTTCCATTCGCTTCCTCCAGATATTCTAAACCACTGAGCTCTGGCTCCAACTAGTTCATCTGATCCTCAATTCCATGTTCAGTACTTTACCCTCCATTGAGATTGGAAAACATTTTTGCAGAAATAGCAGCCTGTGCCAAAGTTAGTGATATAACTGGTAGTAATATGGATTCTCAAATGTACCCTGGAACAGAAAATTTTAAGCAGAAAAGATGTAAGTAGCTATTTACTAGGAGAAATAGACTTTCCCTACTTACCAGTAAAAGTAGGTTTTATAAATAATGATGTGATTATTAAATACGATGCAATGGACAATTTGTTTTTGCTGTTTTGCTCCCAGTCTTATTTTTATGGAAATTTTGCATGATAAGAATTAGCTCTGGGCCTGTGAGATGGCTCAGCAGTCTAAAGTGCCTGCTTAGGCAAGCTTAGGCAAAGGACCTTGGTTTGATCCCTGGCACCACATGCTGTGCCAGCCCTGCTCTCAGGGCAGGTTGAGCCAGCCAAAAAAAAACTAGCCCTTCCAGGCTGGGTAGATAGCTCAGTGGTCTAAGCACATGCCTGGCAAGTGAAAGGACCAGGGTTCAATCCCTGATACAGCATGCCCTGGAAATCCAGGCATGCTGTCCTGACTATTGAAACCAGGTGTGGTGGAACACACCTGTAATCCTAGGTCTGGGGAGGCTTGGGCAGGAGGATCATTGTGAGTCCAAGGTGTGTAGCAAAACCCCATACCAAATAAATAAATAAATAAAGATTTAAAAAAAAATAGCCCTTCCCACTCTCCTACTGTGCATGTAGAGCAGAGCAAGTACTTTCTTTGGGCTGCAAATACAGATCATATAAGCTATACTAAACCAAGGAATTAATTTCACCCACGTATCTACACTGCCTGTCTCAAAAATGATGTCTTCCTCAATTCTCGTTAGTCAGGACCAACAGACCTAATTAGAAAACCAGCTCCAAGATCTGAGGTAAGTCTTCTCCCTTCTGTCACACTAAGAATGAAGAAAATGGAGATGCTGGAAGAAAGGCTGCAATTGTGAGTGGCTCTTATGGAAGGACCGAGGAAGGGAACTATTCTAGAGAAATCAGAACTAAATATGCAACAGGTGAGTTGAGCCTCAGTGCTAAATTGTTAACATAATTTTAATAGTTTCATTTGTTTTCTCTAAACTTTCCCATTTGCCTATTAATAGATTTTCCTGGGGCTGGTCAAATAGCTCAGTGGACTAAAACATCTGCCAGGGTCCTGGGTTTCAATCCCTGGCCTGCAGTGCTGGTCCCACCCCCAGGGCACATTGAGACAGCATGGTGGTGCATGCCTGTAATCCCAGTACTTAGGAGGTTGCAAACAGGAGGATCACTACTAGTCCAATCTACATAGTGAGACCCTGTAGACCCTGTACTAAATAAAAAAACAAAACTGTTCCTGGGATTCCCTCTAAAATAAATTATACTAAACCCCATCTTGTACTTTGCTTCTGGGTCATGCAACTTAAACTAGTCTATGGCTGAGTTTCCTTAGGATTACAGGCCCTTAAAACTCAGGAATCAGGTCATTTACTGCTCACTGGACATTAGGGTCCCTCTGCTCATATGCCAAGGAAATGAGACAGAGCCAAGGTTATTAGAAATCCAACCTGTCATACGTTGGTATGGGGTATAAATAGAAAGCAGTGCACAGGCTTTTTGCAATATTGTAGCCTTCAAAAGTCATGAGGACATCAGTAATCACAATCATTATGGAGTTATAAGGCAGTTATTAGCCAAAAAGTTCCTTAAAAGAGGAAAGCAAGCAAAATATCAAAGATGATCCTCATTTCCTGCATGCAGAGGAAGAATGTGCTGAAAACTGGGCTGAAGATTTAATTTAAAGTGCTGTGTTACAAAAGAAACAGGCCCCATCTATGTGGTAGAAACTAGTAGGGAAAGAAATGTCAGAAACTTACAGAGAAGGAAGATGCCAAGTTCTTAAACATAGAAGATCCCAATTAAAGAACAGATCAATTTCACTTGAAGAAGGATCCCAAAATTTCATAAGAAGTATATAATAAGTCCTCCAATTCTTTTCCAAAGTGACCTAGCAGTATTAATTGAAGTAACTACCAGAGAGAACATATGATAATTTAAATCTTCTGAAATCTGTCAGATAATAAATAATACCTTCATTTTTGTTATAAAATACCATCCTGGTCCTCATTAAAAGTAAAGTACATTGGGGCTGGTGAGATGGCTCAGTGGTCTAAAGCACCTACTTAGAACAAGCTTTGCAAAGCACAGGGACCGCGGTTCAATCCCCCAGCACCACATGCCAGCCAGCCCCGCCCCCTGGTGGGCTGAGCTGGCCACACACACACACACACACACACACACACACACACACACACACAAATAAATAAAATTTAAAACAAACAAAAAAAAAAAAGTAAAGTACATGAAGTTCAATCAGTTATTGGAGTCCCGGCCTATGTCTGTTTCACCACTGTGTTCACTGCATTCACAAACATACTCTGGGATTCTGAGATAAGAGATTTACTTCAAACCTAACAGAACCCTTCATAGATTATAGACCTAGGAGCTCAGGCCAATCATTCTCATCAAGGTATAACCCAGAAGCAACACCACATCCCAGGTTGATCCCAAAGACTTAAATGATAAAAGTGTGTGGGGTGGGTCCATGCTAACCCAGCTTAATTGTGTGAACTTGATTGCTTGGGAGCCTTCAGGGGATTGGTGGAGCCCACTTCTGGGTACCTCTGTGTGTCTTGGAGGCATTATCTTAGGTACTAGAGCAGGTCTTTTGTCCTTTGCTCTCTGATGCTGCTCCCTATGCTGTGCCATGAATTAAGCGGCTTTGCTCCCTTTTTCCCTTCTTCTGATGGTCTTGCCTTGGAACCCGATGACTGTGTGCTCAATGCCTTGAAAGTGTGAACTGAGTCAATCTCTCCTTAAAGCTGTAGCTGTTGGATATCAACAACAAGAAAGTTGAATAATATAGGGTCTTAACCATATCCCCTAAATTCACCACTATGTCCCTAAAAAATACATGTTTGGTGGTTGAAATTCTTTCAGACATAAAAGGAAATCATTCATTTAGAATATCTTTAAACTTACTTTGTGACTGTTAATCTTCCTTTCTCTCTCATGATATAACCCAAATGACCTTGACCACCTGGAACACTAATCATCTTGGTATTCCAAAAGCCAATCCGTTTTTATGGTTTGATAATCACATCAAGCCACTGGTGTTTCTTTACTAATGATGATAAAGAAACTAAATACATTGAGTGCCCAAGGTCTCATGATAGTGTAATGGTGGCCAGACTTGCTTACTTCCCTAAGGGATAAGCAGAGCTTGAGACTCTACTGTAATTAGTACCCCCAGTTCCCTAAGCCCAGATATGCATCAGATACCCAGTGACCAGAACACCTAGAACCATCTCTTCCCAAGATGTCTCTGTTGTAGAAGTCATAGACAAGCAAGGGTTAATGATAATAACCATATTCCCTTGTTTCCTGCCCTATTTCTGTATTGGATTAATCGTAGATAAGCAGCCATACTTTTAATCCTCTAGGTTGGTTTTAGTTTGGCCCACATTGCATCCACTGCATGACTTTGTTGTACATCAGCCCTGACAAGGGCTGTCAGGAGCAACACACTTGGAACTCTTCCTGCATTCAGGAGCTATCTCTCAACAAATCTTTCCTAGGGCTAGGGAGATGGCTCAGTAGAATAAGCACTTGCCTGGCAAGTACAAGGGCCTGAGTTCAATTCCCAGTTCTGCAAAAAAAGAAAGAAAGAAAAGAAGGAAGGAAAGAAAGAAGAAAGAAAGAAAGAAAGAAAGAAAGAAAGAAAGAAAGAAAGAAAGAAAGAAAGAAAGAAAATTAAAAAATCAATAAAACCAAGAAACTGAAAGAGTAAATAAAATCTGAAAGGTACAAAAGATACTATGAAATAGAAAGAAACTGCTCAAAAGGAAAGAACTGGGAAGGAAAAAAATATATGTATATATGTGTATATATTAGCTAAGATAATAGTACTACTAATCTTTATTGATTTATTGAAAGGAACAATTAATGTCTAATTATTGAGTCAATCTTGTATGCCTGTATCTGATAATCTGAACAACTACTATGAGGATAGCAATATGTAGTATAACAACTACTGTTAATGTCCTAACATCTTGTTTTCAAAAATATTTTTAAATTAAATTATAAGTTTATCTCTTTATTACATGCTTGCAATACATAATTTTTATATTCCTCATGTGAAATTGGTACATATACACTCCCCTTTCTTTAACCTCTATTTTCTACTTTTCTGCTACCACCTTTTGAGAGTTAGCATTTACCAGGTGCTGTTTGTTTTTATTTTCTCATCCTCCTCATTTCCCTCTCTGTCTCTTCTGTGTCTGTGTCTCTGTCCATCTGTCTGTCTGTCTGTCTGTTCTCTCTCTCTCTCTCTCTCTCTCTCTCTCTCTCTCTCTTTCTCTCTCTCTCTCTCCCTCTCAAACTCTATAATTCTATAATTTCAGCTTTCATTTTCTTCTATGCTATGGACATTTAATCTTCTGAGGCTCCAACCAGCTGCAGCAGGTCATCTAAGTCTCAGTAATCAAAATCAATCTTACGCCATCTTCACTTCCCATATGCTAAAATTTGTTGAAGTATTGCAGAAGGAAGTGACTTGGCCAACTATGGATATCGCAACACAAAAAACAAAAAAACAAAAAAAAAAAAAAAAAAAACTCTCTATCACCTTTACCTCTTCATCTTTTTTTCCCATCTCTCCACTGAAGAACTCTCAATTTGCTCAACAAGTGAACAACTCAGTGACCCTTAATCCTAAAAAGGAAGCTTCGTTAGATTAGGGAATCCCTAGCAAATTAGTAAAGCAAGCCATAGGTGTGTCAGAGTCAGTCTTGTAGGCATCACCTTGGCTGAAATGCATGGCTCTGGGCCTCTCCCTCGCAGGCACTGCTCCCTGTTCAGCTTCCCAACCAGCCTTAACTGAGCAGCCATATTGAACCACACTTTTCCACTATGATGGTTCCTGCTTTGGAGCCAGCTGGGCTGCGAAAAATTGTGATCCAGATTAAATCACTGCTCCTTTAAACTGCAGGTATAAGGTATTCTGTCTTGGTGATTAGAAAGCTGACTAATAAAAGGGGCTGGGGAGATGACTCAGTGGAATAAGTGCTTCCCTGGCAAGCGCAAGAGCCTGAGCTCAATCCCCGGTTCCACAATAAATAAATAAATAAATAAATAAATAAATAAATAAATAAATATTGGTACCCTTGATGAGATTGCTGTGACTATACCTGATTGTATGTTTTACATATCTTTGGAATAGATTTTCAGCAGGAGTTTGTAAAGTTCCGGAGATTCAGGCTAGAGAAGTCTTATAATATAGCTAGCAGAGCTGATGGGTGACTCTTCTCTGTGCTCTGAAAATCAAAATACTGATACAAATATATTAAAAGCCAAGCTCAGGAGATTTGAGTTGGTGACAAAGTCTTCATTGGCATTTAGACTACAGGCCATTTGTGCTGTGTTTGAGCAGAAAATTTGTCTGTATTTTGCCTACAGGTTTGTTCTTGATGTTCATTAACCATGCTCAGCCATTCATGCACCTCGAGGCCAGTGAATCCATGGTCTAATGGTACTGGACACTGTGTGTACTAATAACTAACTTCGGTGTCACACACACACACACACACACACACACACACGTTGCTGATGTTACAAACCAGGAGAATGCAAGTGCTGTGGGATCAAGGAGGCTTCCAAAATTTAAAGTAAGGCCCAAAAGCATAGGCAAGAAGCCCTTGAATGGTCAACCCATGAAAATGTGAGAATGAAGCCGTAGTGTAGTGTAGACCTCATCAAACTCTAGATGCCAGGAAACTGGAACATGTGCTGTGACAAGATGCTGACCAACAGCAGAGCCAGCCCAACAAAGAGACTGTGCGGGATACAATCAATACTGTGGGGTGGGGTCTACTAGGGTGGGGCTACCAAGTCTAATTGGAATTTGTATGTTACCAGTGTGTGCCCTGGGAGCAAGACATGGAGTTACAACATGCTATGCTTGCCCCAATGAGGTTTGGTCTTGCTTGTGTCTGATTCATTTCTGTCACTCTGTTCCTCCTTTTGAAATGGGAATGTTTATTCTGTGTCACTGTGCTTTAGGATTAAGTAACTGTTTTTGTAGAGGTTCACAGATGAAAGTCTGCCTTGAGTCTCAGAAGAGGCCTAGACATGGAATTTTGAAAAATACTGAAACTGTTCAGACTTTGGGAAAGGATTACTGTTCTTCCAGTTATAAACAGGATACTTGCATTACGTTTGACAGAATTATGAGTTTGTCATCGGCTTTATTTTTGGAATTAAATCCAGTTTAAGATGTGTTTATTTGTGAAGTAGATGAGGGGTGGACTATGACATGTCAACTTTATGGAGTTAAGAAGCACCTTTCAGATTACGCAAACACCCCCATGAAGTGATAGAACCTTTGGGGCAACATATGACTTTCTACATGTTCCTCTATGACACTGTCCCTCTGTTCTGCTTCCTGACTGCCCTGAACTGAGCAGCTTTGTTCTATCATACTCTTCCTCCAAGAAGTTCCTGCCAGCCAAACACAGAAAGGATTCCTCAAACTGGGAGCCAAATTAAGCCTTAATCCTTTAAGTTGTAGACTCAAGCATTGTGTCTCAGCAACTGCAAAGCTGATTAATCCAATGACTATTTCACCATAGCCAAAATGTATCTCTACACCAAAGCTGCACAGACAGAGGGACAGAACAAAGCATTTTGCCCTCATATACTCACTAGGTTTGTGTGCATTAATTAAATCTGAAAATTTGGGACTAATGAAAGTTAACTTAAAGATTAATGGTTAAAGGAGTGTAAAAGGACTTCTGTCCTTTCTTCCTTCATTTTTCATACCTAACTACTAAAATGACATTAATTTTAATGCTTGCTTTTTATCTCACTACTGTTGAGTCTTCTCTCCCATTTTTCTTGACCACTTCTGACCTTCTTTGAGCTGGTACTGCTGCCTGAATTATTATAAACTTAATATTCCAATCCCTCTATCCCAGCCTCTGTTCCTCAAGAAAAGTTGGGTTACCTTTCTCCCATTGTACTCCTTCTAGATTATGTTTGTGATAAACTTAAAATTCAACTTCTCAGGGCAGGTGGTACAGCTTAGCAGACTAAGCACTTGCTTAGGTAAGCACAGGGGCCAGGGTTCGATCCCTGGCTCCACATGCCATTTTGGCCCCACCTCCAGGTGCACTGAGCCAGCGATGGAGTCTGGGCGTGGTGACGTGAGCCTGTAATCCCAGCACTTGGGAGGCAGAAATCAAGATAATCACTACTAATGTGGGCTATGTAGTAAGATCCTGCACAAAAAAACCCCAGAAAATTCAACTTCTCCATCATATAAGACCCTTCATGATTTGACACCTACAAACATTGTAGTCTCAATCTCAGCCCAGTACCACAGCTCGTCTGCTTGCTCTATCCACTTGAGCATCACCTCCTCTTGGAAATTTTCTCCAATTTTCCAAAACCAAATAATTTAAGTATCCCCACAAACACTTTATGTAACTTTATGACAATACAATATCTCACTGTATTTTTACCATTTGAAACTAAGCCCCTGAAGGAAGGCATTAATGGATTATTGGACTTTTATTTCCTAATGCAAATTAGTTGACAAGGTGAATTTTCAACAAATTTTGATTTTAAAAATAAATCAGTTGTTGTCACGTGAAATAACTTTGAACTTCTACATAATAGCATTGAAGGCCTACAAAAAAATTGCATATTTATTTGCTTTCCCAAAAGTCCTGTAAAAGTGTTTCATATGTTCTCAGAACTATTTCCCTTCTGGGTAAAGGGGAAGAAAAAAGTAGCTTAAGTTTTCTAATGGAATCTGAGCAGTGAAAGGTCATCTGTAGAGTAATGTAGCATACTTCTTTGGAGCCAAACCTTGTGGCATATTTTCAATGACTTAGTAATGCATTATGTATTGTCAATAATATACAGACTGAAGCCAAGTTGGTTTGCATAAGACTAGAGCAAAAGGTCACAGGAGAGTTTATGGTGCTTGTAACTGCACAACATCAAGTCAATCTTAAATTTAGCTTTAACTCAACATCATAAAGTCAATCTTAAACTCAGTGAAGGAAATAACACCACTGACAGTATCGCTTTTCAATATGGGACAAATAAATTGCTTTTATGATTAGAGACATGTAACAGAAGTGTCCAATCTCTGACTCACTTCCAGCAATGAGCTCAGCACTTACCTAATGCTAGCCAGCCATATAATAGACAGCATAACACCAACACGTATCTCTTTCTACAGCTGTTCCAATAAAAATTTCTGTGAGTGCGCACATCCATAGGAATTGTATAGTTTTTATGTCTGTGACTGATCCAGTAGGGTACTCCTAAGAATACATAGGCATCTTTTTTTCAAACTCTTATCTCTCTACCTTTGTCTCTGTCTGTTACTATCTTTGTCTCTGACTTTCTCATTCTCTCTCTGTCTTTGTCTGTGTGTGTGTGTGTGTGTGTGTCTGTCTGTCTGTCTGTCTGTCTATCCGTCTGTCTCTCTCTCTTCTTCTCTCTTTCTTCAAAACTCTTTCTGAAGATCAAATATCAACTCCTTTTTGAAGACATTGCAATTCATCCTGTTCAAAATAAGCAAATGAATAGGAGATATGATTTGCTCTGTTCTGTGCCTCAGAAAGATGGCAATGAATGAATAACACTGTTAAATAAGTCAATAATTTGCTTCCAGCTATAACTTTCTTATTCTCATTTAAGAATACAACTTTATGAGGCAGGAAGAGCACAATTTCAACACTAACCTGGGCAACTTAGTGGTACCATGCCTAAAAATAAAAAATAAAATGATGGGCTGGAGAGATAACTTGATGGTCTAAGCACCTGCCTGCCAAGCACAAGGTCCTGGGTTCAATCCCCAGTACCACATGCCATGCCAGCCTTGGAGACATCTTGTGCAAGCCACCAAAACTGGGCATGGTGGCACACACCTGTAATCCCAGGGATGAGGAGTCTGAGACAGGAAGATCACTAAGAGTCTGAGCTGCATAGGGAGATGTTGTACCAAATCAATCAATCAATAAATTTTTGAAAAATAATTTAAAAAATAAAAAGATAGAGGGTTAGGGATATAGCTCAGTGCCAGGTCTGTGTGATCAAAGCCCAATAATGAAAAAAATCACAACTTTTAGAACATACAATTTTCAGGCCGGCCAAATAGCTCAGTGGATTAAAGCACCTGCAAGCAGGCACAGGGGCAGGGGTTCAATCCCCAAGCCTGCCATGCCAGCCCCACCCTCAGGGCACTCTGAGATGGAAATTGAGACTGGATGTAGTGATGTGCACCTGTAATCCCAGTTCTTGGGAGGCTGTAAACAGGCGGATCACTATGAGTCTGATCTAGTAGTGAGATCCTGAACACCCTGTAGACCTTTCCCTAAAATACAAACAAAAGAACATACAATTGTCCATATGATTGTGACTTTCACATTATTTATAAATGGGTAAAGAAAACAGCTCACTACACTATCTCAATAATAAACCTTTATATACCCTGTGCTTAGTAGGAGGGTATATAAATTTTATATACAGAGAGCATGGCATACCACAGAGCATGGCATACCATTTTCTAACATATATTAAATATCAACTTGGTTTCTACAAATCAGAGTCTCTTCCTCCCCTTGGGTGCTTACACAGCACCTGCCTTTCTGTTTTAGGTGCCTTTCCTGTTGCTGACATACATAGCTTAAAAAAGGAAATGGTTTCTTGGACTCGTGGTTTCCAAGCATTCAGTCCACATTCAGCAGTTCCATCACTATCCAATTGCTCTGAGGCTGAGTGAAGCAAAGCCTCATGGGGGAAGAGTGCAGTATAGCAAAACTGCTCACTTCATGGCAGCAAGGAAGAACAGCACATGGGAAAAGCACCACAGAGAGACGTAGGCTCCGAAGTCACACTCCTGTGACCTGCCTCCTCCATCTGAGAGCCACCTAACAGCACAGTACCCTGTAAGGATCAGCGGATTGCTGATCCAATCCCATCCCATCACCATTTCAGTAGTTTCTTAACCCAATCTAATTGACAAATAAGACTAACTTCGACACCATTTTCAAGATACAGCTGATAGGTCTTCTGCAAATGGGAAGGGATCAAAGAAAGCCAGGATGTGGGGAACTAAAAGGGACATAAAAAACTGAGGATGTGCCATGTGTGCATGGACTGTACACCAGGATTGTCATCATGTGTCATAATCATGACTTTAAAAGTAGCAATAATAATGAAAGTGGGAAAGGAGATATACAGAGAGAAAGAGGAAGAGGTGGGTGGTAATGGAAGGAGTAGAAAAAGAAACCAGGTAAGTATATATACCTACTTCCTACAATGAATATAAAGAGCATGAGCTACAAATATGTATTGATAAAAAAGATGCAGCTGACACATCACTTTCTCCATGTAGCAGTCCCCAAAACACGATCATAACATTTTTTTTCTATGTTTGGCTCCTGGCAATGCCTACACTTGACCTTAAATTAGTCTTTGCTTATTTTCACAACTTCTGGATTTTTATCCTGAACAACACTCAGCACATGTACATTCTTTCCATAATTGGATTTCAGTTATTTCACTCATCTACCATCTCCAATGAAAGATACAGAACATTCTGATATGTTATATTTTTATCATAGTAGTAAACATTCATATTTATATTACAACTATAGCATTGCATCAAGAAACTGACTAATCATAGTGATATATGTGTGCCTATGTTTATAGCAGCACAATTTGTGATAGCCAAATCTTGGAAACAACCAAGATGCCCATCACCTGAGGAATGGTT
>NW_004524715.1:6056840-6065810 GCF_000260255.1 Octodon degus
AAAAAAAAGGTATACAGATGAATGTCCATTTTGTATCTGTGTGTTCAGAGAAGTTGGGATAGATATATAGTTACATTCTCTTAATGAATAGAATGATTTGTTCTAATGGTGTTTGTAAATGGGATGTCAGGTCCACATCTTGTACAGCAATTACCCACTAAGAAGAATGTATGCAGTGTGTTAATTATTGAAACTGTCCTATTGCTTTGATTTGAAACTATCTCATTGCTATTTGTTTATCAATAAAATTATGGCAAAAAAAGAAACTGACTAATTACCTGAAAATAAGACAAATTAGGGTCCTGGATTGCAAGGATGAAATTAGAATCAAAGTTAAATTATTCATATCTTATTAGTATAGAATAAAAAATTTTAACTAACATTATGCCTTTAACAACTTGGTCAAAACATTTTATTTTTAGGCTTACAAATTTCATAACTAATGTCAACACTCTAAATTTATAGCAAATTTTTGCATGAAAGAATTTTGTATGTTAGGATGTGTAAAAAAATTAAATCTGTTTATAAAATGAGGCAGAGAGGCTTACAAGTAAATATTCACAATACAGAGGGATAAGGAAACAACTGAACCTCTCAGAATTTCTGTAACAATTGAATATATCTTGTCATCTCAATGTCTTACATATAATTGGCTTAATGAAAACATAAGAATATTTTTGGGTTTATAATAATTGAGACCATATGGCCCACTGTACAAATTTATATAGAGAGGTAACAATATAATTTATTTTCAGCGATGTGAGAGTATGTTTTGAAGCAATGAAAGCCAAGAAAATCTATTTTAATGATACAGAATTAGAACTTGAAAATCAAAGCACTTATAAAGTTATATTTTATTGAATAAAAGAATTAAGCTCATTTTCTCAGTTGCTTCCCTATATTGAAAAGTTCTCTATTATGTAAATTTGTTAATTTGTTTAACTTTCATTTCTCACTAAGTTTAATAAGATGTGACTTAGAATTTTGTTCAAGCAACAATTCCATATAGTGTATTTCACATTCAAAAGAGGAAAGAAAATAAATGACATTTATTTATCACCCACTGTTATCCAGACACTGGGCTTATTACACAACTCTTCTCATTTTTTGAAATAGCTTGTCAGTAAGCCAGGATCTGAGTGGATCTAATAAAATAGTCACTTCCAGCCAATTAAACATCATTTAAATGTACGTGGACAGGTAAGTAGACTTTGGAGGACAGACACCTGATTCGAATCCCAACTGTGTCACTACCTGAATCACTTTCTCAGTATCTCACTAATAAAGCAATGATAAGATTAAAGCATCTTCCTCACAGGCTTGTTGTTAAAATTATTGATTCAAAATGGGCAGATCTCTCAACACAGTGGCTTGGCAAGTAGAAGTGTATGCCATCTATCATTTCCTATTAAAATTAATTACGTACGGTTCCGTTATCGTTGCCTGTGCCACTTCAGTCATTAAATCATCCTTTCAAGGTTATCAACATGAAAATGAAATGACAAGTAAGACTCACTGAAAAGGAAGTCCTTAAGTATTTATTCATTAAGTTGATGCTTCAGAGGCAAGTAGATTTTTAGAGATTAATCTAATGACATTAAATATAAATTGAAATGGTTTTATTTAGCAAATAATCAAATATTTTGCTAACTGACAGACTATCATGGTGTGTTAAATTGAATTTTAAAATGTTCTTAATATTAGTGTTTGTGGATTTCAGCGATGCATATTCCCCCACTATGGTGAATTTCAGGCTACAAATGGTTTCACACAGAATATTTTAAAAATACGGCGCATGTGACTGGTTGTGATGAAGCTATTCAGACCCACAGTACACTTGTTGCCCTTCTCCATCAAGATACATTACAGAACCCCTAATGGAGTCTTCCTAGAACTGCAGAAATACCAAATCCGAGATGCAGATATACTTTGTGGTTCCCTATGTGTACATACCTATCATAATGTTTATTCAAGAAGTTAGATATAACAAGACAATGAAAAATAAAATAGTGCCGTCGTAACAACGTGCTGTCATGAAAGTTGTACGAACACACAATTTAGCATCTCTGAATCCTACTTCGCCTTAGTAACTGAAACCACAGAAATTGCAATTGCACCTAAAGGAAGAAGTGCTGCCTAGAGTAATGATTTGTCTTCCTTCTAGCTCGAACCAGAACCCCTCCAGTGACAGAGGCAGTGTTTACTTTTGTCTTGTTCTGTTCCACTTATTACCTGCTTCAGAGTGACTCCAGACTTCTGGCTGCCCAGGTATTTACACAGTCTCCAACCACGATTTCACAAGGGTTTTAATGTGCTAACTGCCAGGTGAGCCCCCAGCCACAGGTGCTGCATAGAGGTCACCTCCCCGCAGTCGCCAGTTGGAGTCAGCCTTCGGAGGTGTTCTGTTTGTTCAGTCAGGAGCTTTCTGAAATGCTGAATTAATTAGCAGCATGCACAAATTAAGAGACTGCACAGAGAAACACAAATTCTCACTTTGTCTCATGAAGTCTGAAGAGCTGACAACACTGAGCGCCATCCTCTCTCTAGCAGCAGTGATTTTTGGAGTTGGATGGGGTCTGCCTCTTCCTAAAGAAGCACAGGCCCTGTGCTTGCCAAAGCGCCTTCCATCTCTAATGCTCCACGGCACAGCCAGCTTTGCTCATTTCTATTACCTACCTGGCCTACGAAAGCTTTGACTTGAGAAGTGCAACATAATGTTAAAAAAGAAGAAGAAGAAGAAGAAGAAAAAGAAGCAGCCCATGCTTTGGAATTAGACAAAGCTTGGAACTAGTCCAGCCTCTGCCACTGAGTAACGTGTGAACAGAAGCAAGGGAGGAAGGGAGCCCAAGCCGGTTTCTCTCTCTGGGAAACTAAAATAGAAATGAAAGCTAGTTTATAACAAGTACTAAACATGACAGCATATGCAAACTCCTAACCTGCCACCTGTCGCACAGTAAGGACGCTGTGCTCGCCAGTCCCTCTGCTGGCTTCCCCTACCATGAGCTGACTTGACTTGCACGGGTGCTGTACTGATTCACAGTTTGCTCCTGCCATTTTCCTGAGTTCAGTTGTCCACCGCATAGGGCTCACCCTTGCGGAATGCTTTTTATTTTTCTCCTTTTTGATCCCAGCTAAATTTTCCTCACACAATTGTTGTTCATCTCTGAAATGTCCATGACCTCTCTGGTCTCATATTTTCTCACTGCAAGCTTGTCAATCACCCAAACTGTACAAGTCACAGGGACATCTCCTTATCCACCCCCAGTCTGGTTTGCGCAGGCAAATGAAAGAAACAGAGAAATCCCCACTACTCTCTGTCCTTTCAGTTTTAAACTTCTTCCTACTTTATTGATGTTGAATAAGACAAAAATGGCCCCAAATCTAGATAATAGAATGGGTAGTTGCTAAGATTGGGGGGTAAAGGGGGAAGGTGGGAATAGAGAGTTGTTATTCAATGAAGGCAACCTTCATTTACGCAAGGTAAATACATTCTTGAGATCTCTCGTATGATATCATATGTATATTTAACAATATGCTGTTGTCTCTTTAAAATACAGGTAGCTAATGATGGGGTAAGTGTTCTTAAGTAAATCAAAGCACAATGACAACAAAAAAAAAAAACCTACAAAAAGCAAAAGGAAATTTTTGGAGATTATAGATAGGTATTCATTGTGACTATGGCAAAATGAGTCGACATTTAAATTCCATCTCATCATATTTTAATTAAACTTTTTTTTTTCCTGGACCAAGGATTGAACTCAGGCCCTTGTGCTTGTCAGGGAAGTGCTTATTCTACTGAGCCATCTCCCCAGCCCCATATTTTATGTATGATGGAATGTAGGAATTTTCCCCAATATATCAGTTATATTTCAGTAAGATATCTTTAAAAATGCAAAATAAAAAACTTCACTTAAATACCAGCTGCTGATTTAACTCTCATTTCTGGCATCTCTACAGAGAAATCTGTTCCTATGTTTGCCTTGATAACCTCCCTTTAATATAGCATGTAAGAAAATATATTCCCAGGGCTGGGGAGATATATCGCTCAGTGGCCTAAGCACCAGCCTGGCATGTGCAAAAACCTGGATTCGATGTCCAGTACCTCATGCCATGCTGGCCCACGAACCCTGGGTGGGCCATGCTGCCCGCCAGAACCAGGCATGGTGATGCAAGCCTGTAATCTCAGCACTGGGGAGACTGAGACAAGAGCACCACTATGAGTCCAAGCTGTGTAGTGAGACCTTGCACCAAATAAATAAGTAAATAAATTTTTAAAAGAATAATATATACCCCCAGTAATCTAATGAAATATAAGTGCCAACATGTTTTGCAATAATGATGAATTAATTTATTTCATTTATCCACTATCACTTAATATTCTCCCACCTGAGTTCATTCCAGCTCTACAGTATTCCTTGTACCTATGGATCTGTTTAGATCTCTACTTCCAACTACTCTAGCCTGCAGCCATGTTAATTTCTTCTGTGGGAAATAGCAGATCACTCTGGCCACATACACCCTGGACCTAGGTTAACCTTGCCTCTCCATCAGACAGATTGATCTTAGTTACTATGCCTGATATTATCACCTCTCTGCATGAAATTTTTCTTGGATTTCTTTGCACTGAGAAAAACATCTCAAATTCCATAAGATTAGTTGGAAATATAACCACTTTTTCTTTCCAAGGAGAAGATAGTCAGTCTAGTGGCGAGACACAGCCCAGTAACAGAATAGTGTAAGTAGCTCCACATTTGGTAAATTCTGTAAATATTTTTCATAAATATCTGTGGAGGTCTCAATTTTCTTTATCTATTTCTATTACTGTTTATATTCCAAAAGTCTTTATGACAAAATTCAAGGAGGAGAGCTTTCATATCTCACAAGGATGAACCTCTCCTAAGTGCTTGGTGTACGTTATCTCATCAAACTTTCATTGACTCCTTTATTTTTTGCAAATGCTTATTGATCATATTCCTCCATATATATTCCAGGAATGGTATGAGAAAATAGAGCCATAGAAAATATTTACACAGAAAGCAGAAATAGATTAAAATCATCATAGCATGAGAAAAATAGTAAAATTACAATTAAAGCAAGCCCCGTCTAAGAACAGTCGACAGTCTAATGATTAATGCAATAACAGGGCCAAAATATAGTATGAGGTGTCAGAAAATATTTAGGCTAACCTTTAAATATAGTAGAACTTCAAGAGACAAGGAAATACAACCCAAAATTTGTAAACTAATCAAATGAATTAATGTCATTAAGTGAAGTATAGACAAACTTTATAACCATATTATTTCCGTTTTACTGATGAAGAGACTGGGACTAAGGAAGATTAACAATATGCCCACAGTCACTCATCTAACGTGACTTTTGCAACTCATGCCCAAGGCAGTCATACCCAGACTGCTCTCTGAACCGCAATAGAATGCTGCCTCCCTGTGTTCTTTTCACAAAATATAAGCATGCACTTAAGTTTAAGTCAAAAATCCGACATTTATTATATTAGACACTTAAAGGGACATGTCCTTATTACTTTTAATAATGAAATATAGAATTTTAATTATACAATGAAGTTTCACACACTAAAAGCTACACAGCAATTGAGAAACAATGATCCATGATAAAGTATGAGAATTTGTTAATTGCATAATTAATTTTATTGATCTAAAAATCCACATCACCTAATTACTTAAATCTTATAGTTTAGCAGTTTCCACTGACCCATACAATCAGAAGATTGCCAAATACCTCATTTTTGGCTCCAGTTCAAGACCTTTAAGGATTTTTGTTTGTTTTTACCAATGGCTTCAATATGAAAAAAACTAGATCTACAATGGAATTATTTCTTTTTTTTTTAAATGGAATTATTTCTGTGAAAATCATGTTCCTGTATTTTAGCTTCTTTCAGTAGACATAGAGAAGCAAAATGCAATTAATAGACTATCTTTATCCTGGAAAAACGGGTAGTTGCAAAGATACCAGTAGACTGGCCACCAAGTCAAGCTGGGTTACCATATTCACGAACCTTCATATCACTGGATTTGACAGGGTGGCAAAAAGATCCATGTTGAGCCTTTCTTTAAATCACCTGCGTATGTTCCTTTCTGAGGGCTTAGAAATGGAGGGCTCTAGCCACAAGATGCTCCCTTCTCAGAACAGTCCATTTCTCTTCAGACAACCTCTTTTATAAATTCTTGTTCAGTCAAAACTGAAGTCTCTTCTCTGTGCTTCACACTCCCTGGTCCCTGTTGTCCTGTTTGAGACATACAGAGCAAGACTGGTTCCTCTTCAATGTAACTAGCCCACTGGACATTTTATGCATCTGTTAAGATGTCTCTTTATTAGCAATTAAAAGCAAATGAACTGTTATGTTACATTTGAGTCTTGCCTCCTGATGCTGAACCTATTGACAGTCTCTGTGAGTCATACCTCTGCAGAAGACCTGCATTTATCATGTTCTCAAGGCCATCTGAGCCAGGAAAGTCCAGTGTTGTCTTGTTAGTGCTCCCCTCTCTTTTGTAGTCTGTCCCATTCACTTCTGCTAAATAATCAAAATAGGAAGTAGTGGTAGCTTCTTTAAGCAGTTTCTCAATTCACATTTTAGAAACAATGACTCAGTACAAATTCACCAGTCATTGTGTATTTTAGTGAGTTTCATTATATCTTTTAAAAACAAACTGAGATATAATCTACTACAGCAAATAACTTAAAAATTATAAGAAAAAAAATTTCATACCAGGTTTTTACAGTGGAGTCAAAGATCTGTTATTCTGTATTGACTTCATTCTTGGCAGATGTTCCAACTTAAACTCTTCCAGTGTAACAAAATGGTGAGAAGGGAACATTCATTCTCCAGTTCTTCTGGTAAACTCCTTTGACTGAAATTGAATTCCTCGCTTATTCCTATTTCTAGTCCCAGAAGCTGGGTCTTTGCAATGATTGTTCTCTTCTTTCATTCTGGGTTCGACACATGAACTCATTCTTGAAGGCAGTATCTGTATCCCCCAACCATGAACTAAAAATAGTAATGATTTCTGTCATACAAAAAAAAAAAAAAAACAGAAGGCAGGAATAGTAATACTGACACCCACAACACTATAGGCTAGCAAGAGTGATTGCTTTTTTCTATCTCCTAGAAATATTGTAGACTGGAAATAAGCAGAAAATAAGTTATTTTTACAGCACCTGAAAGAGTCCATATAAATTAAAAATGGGGTTTCAGTGATGACTACTGGTTGTAAGTGAGAAGAATACTCATTTCAATTTGTCCAGAATTAGAATCTGTTGGGGGGTACCAGGGCTGGAACTCAGGACCTTCAGCTTGCCAGGCAGGCACTTAGGCCACTGAGCTATCTCCTCAGCCCTCATAATGTGAATCTTTAAATTATCAACTTATTATCTATAAGTACCAAGGTATATTGCCTAAAACAGGTACTTAGAAAATACTTATAAAATTATTATCTTATAAAACTAACTATATGGCATCACAAAAAATGAGGTGTTGCTTTTAAATATAAACATTTAGCTCAGAGATAAATGTACACTGAGAACTAAATCAGTACCAATATAAATCAACAAAATAAAAGCCCTTGAAGACCAAAGTATCTTTCAGTGTGCTTAGTTTACTCAGGTTTGTTTATTTTTAAAATATTTAAGAGATGCAAAAAGGTATGGGACAAGAAAAGGAAAGATGTATGTGACAATCACACATACACAAAAAAAAAGAAAGAAAAAACAGAGAAGGAAATTGTCTATAAGTAAAACTCCTTATCTCTGAATGATACTTTTAATTATTAAAGCTGAAAGTAAAGTAAACAAAATGTTTACTTTGATTTAACATTTTACTCCTTTTTATCTCAAACTGGAAGATTAAATTGGACAGGGTGATTGTAATTTTCTAAGCAGTCAGTTTTGCTTCCTGGTCACAGCATAAATTTTTCCTGGGTTCACAACAGGGCAGGGAATTTGTTGAGCCAATGAAAACAATTTCCATGGCTTTTAAAAATTAATTTAATGATAGCTTTCTCACCAACATTAAGGTTTATGAGGTTCATTGGCACGATGAAAGTAAAATAATGTGTTAAGAAAATAGTAAGACAGAAAATGACAAAATTCTTCAATAATCATTTGCAAAGCTATAATCTGAACCATGGAAATTACATTCTCGTGATGGAGGCTAAGAAAATCAATTAAGAAAAACCTATTAAGTTACTTAAAATTCTAAGTTTTAAGAAACAAACAAAGCATTGGCTGAAAAGATGATAGCAAGTGGTCAGTCTCTGAAGCCAACAGTGGGTCAGTCTCTCTGAGGTGGCAACACTTCAACTAAGACAATATGACGTCAACTCAAGAGGCCGAGATGAAAGGATTGGAAGTTCAGTGTCAGCCCAGGCAATTTAGCAAGACCCTTAAAAGCTGAAATGTCCAGCACTTGCAAAGGTGTGCAAAGATCTTGGTTTGCTCTTCAGCACCACAAAAATGCATACACACGTACATATGTACATGTATAAGACACAGAAAACAAGACAAGACTTTATACAAAGAATGGGAGAAGATATATCCAGCCCAAGGGCACTACACATGCAAAGGCTCCAAGGCCAAAAGTCATCAGGTAATTGCATGACTTGTTAAAAGCTCAGTCTGTCAGGTATTTAATAGTTTAGTATGAAGGATTTAATGTGGAAAATGGAGATTTCATATCATGCAGGGCATTATAGGTTAGAAAAAAAGAGTTTAAGTTTAGTGTAATAAATAAGATATATCAGAGGATTTAATGTAGGGATATTATGATTAAATTTTTGTGCCTGCATACACAAAATCCTCAGATATGTGTGTTAGGAGGACTCAATAGCCCGACTGTTAAACAGTAACCTAGGGACCAGGGAGATGGCTCAGTAGAATAAGCGCTTGCCTGGCAAGTGAAAGGGTCTGAGTTCAATCCCCGGTTCCACAAAAAAAAAAAAA
>NW_004524715.1:6065910-6080146 GCF_000260255.1 Octodon degus
CTTTGCCAAAGAAAAGAGTATAGTGACTGTAAAAACTTGTTAAGTGCCTCCACATAGGAAAGAAATAAGAGCTGCTCCAGGAATGATGAAGGAAATCACAGATTGTTAAAAGAAGTTTAGAATTGTTTCTGGGAAGAAGTTTAACAAAGGCCAAACAGACCCTAAGGGAGAGGGGGAAAACCCTAGGAAGAAAAACATTGCAGAATCAAGAACAAACTTTGACTGTACATGTACTATGCACAAGGTAAAATCAAGAGCACATATGTGTGTAAGAAGATCTCACTATGTTGATCATTTGCTGAAGCCATAAACCATTAACATAGTTAAACACATGTAATCCTCCTAATAATGTTATTTATTTTCATTTCACCTACTTATTAACAAAAACAAATCCATATTCCTTAAAACAAGTATCTTGCCCAAGGTCTTAGAACCATGACATGGTTAGAACTGAGATCCTTATGGGTCCAGACAGCCCAGCTGCCAGTCTGAGCCCCAAAACACCTCTAATGCACACGGATAGCCTTGCTTGGGGCACTTGAATGCATCGATTTTCTGCCATCATTTTGTACATCAAACAAGTCCTCATGCAACTCGATTCCCATAAGCAGCAGAAGAGATGCAGAAACACTCAAAGCTGTATGAGACACTGTGCAGTCATGGTTAAGAAGCAATGGGTCCCTTTCATTGACTGTGGTGTGCCTTTTATCAAGGAAAGTTGTTCATAGGCCATTCATAGTACAGTACTGTTAAAACCTGATATATAAATACTATTACAGAGACATGACAACAAAATTACTCCTTAAGGAAACTTCAGCCAGGTCCCCTGAGCCCTCTTCAAAACAACTTTCAACTTTGATCTGCCCAGCCCCAGCCTGAGCAAGAATCCTGTTAAACGATTTTAGCAAAAACCTCCCTACCCTTGATTCCAAATCAACTTTCTCTTTTAAACCTTCGATCATCCTTTGACCTTCTCATTTTGCTTATTGGCCATAAATCCCCAGCTGTCTTTGCTATATTTGTAGTAGAGAACAGTTTTATACTGAAAACTCTTTTCCCTACCGCAATAGTTTGGATGAAATCTGTGTTGCCATTTTAAGAAGTGTCCAGCACAAACATTTTTTATAGATCTAAATTTGCAGAAAATTTCCACTTACACCTACCCATAAGAAAAAATGATCATGTCTGAAGTATTTTGGGCAGGACACAATGCAACAATACTATATGCTCTAGATAATCCTGAACCATCCAAAGTAGAGAAGTCTATTTACCTTATATGTTGCATATTTAACTATTAACTCAGCTATTTCACCACCACTAGTCTGTCTGTAGATCAATTCTTCAATGGTAGAACAAATTTTAAAAATCTAAATTTTAATGGGTCCAACTAAATAATATTAATTATTTCAAATTACATTAAAGGGCTAAAATGATTATTTTATATAATAGAATAATAGGGCCAAAATAGAATGAGATTTTAAGTGAATTCTGTTAATAAGTGCTCATAAAGAGCATCAGTACATCCTTTATTCTTCTCTACAGTGTCACTTAAAAGAGAGAAATCATTTCTTGGGACAAAATACACCTGCTGAAGCTTTCTCCGGTTCCCTTTGTTAATTCTTATGATTTAAAACTAATTTTACTCTCATTTTTTTGAAGTTATTAAAAGAATAATTCCTTGTAAATGTTGAAGCTATTATGAAATATATAAAAGAGAGCATGCTTTGTAATTGCAAGCCATAAGAATATCTTTTCACTTGTATTTTTATGTAGATTTGTAATATACACGTGTATTTAAAATAGAGGCTTATTCTATACATTTTATGTTATGGGTTTTTTATTTAACAATATGTCAATAAGCACTGAATATATTTCTAAGGTATCTAGTCCTTTCATAATCTTACCAAGAGGGTGCTCTGCCTGTTAGCTCAGTTGTTCAAGCTCCTACTCATGCAAAGGCAGTCAGGGGCAGGATACAGTGGTTCCATCCCCAGCTCCACCTGTCTGAATAGACCAGCCCTTAAGGCAGCCTGAGCCAACCAAAAAAAAAAAATCTTTTCAATTTTTGGGCCAACCAAATAGCTCAGAGGATTAAAGCGCCAGCAAGCAGACACAGGAGTGGGGGATTCAATCCCCTGGCCTGCAGTGCAGCCCCAACCCCAGGGCATGCTGAGACTGCAATTGAGACTGGGCATGGTGGTAGGTGCCTGTAATCCCAGCTCTCAGGAGGCTGTAAACCGGTGGATCACTACGAGTCAGATCTAGTAGTGAGACCCTGAACAGCTTGTAGATACGTCCCTAAAGCAAAACAAAAACAAAAACAAAAACAAAAACAAAAAAGAAAAAAAAATCTTTGCAAAACCATCAAAATTGGCTTTTAAATCTGTGCCGATCATAAAAACCATAGGACCATTACATAATCTGTCTTTCTCAGGATTGCAGTATGTTTCTGTGAATCATTCTATTAATGAAAAGTTATTGTGGTTTATAACAAAAAAAAAAAAAAGAGTAACAGCTAATCACTGAGGAAGAAACAAGAAAGTGTAGCTAGAGCCGCGCCTGCACAGGTCTGATGGTGAAATGTCAACATGAAACTCAGTACACTTTCATGAGGAAGCAAACCACCATCGCATAGTGGTGCGACTTTATGGTAGCTGTATTAAAAGCTAGTGTGACAAAAGACAACCATTCAAGGAAAAGCCTGCCATCCCAGTCACGTCAGGGTGCTGAGGGTTATGGAAATAGACTCTATCAGGACTGCAGCTCAGGAAATGGAGTGTAACAGGTCAAGTACTGTATCAATTTGGGGCAGGCCACTGGGCAGAGGTGCTCCCGGCTTGGGTCAGTGCCCCGGCTGAAATGAAGGAGCATATAAATAGATCCAATTAAAAGCACTCCCCTTTTGGAGGTCATTTGGGCCTTAAAATAAGACAGGCAGGCAGTTCTGCCTATGTGTGGGTAAAACCTAGAAAAGAAGAAAAGCAAAACAAAACAAAAAGAAAACATATTTCTAGCTTCATTGGAAGTGGAATAAGTAACTACAGGGAAAGAAATAAGATAAAGTTTCATGAACTCAAATATGGGATTATCTACAGAAATTGTTGCCAGTTGCCTGAAAGTTGCGATTCAAGTTTTGTTACAGAAGAGTGGTCTTGCAAAGTTAATTATTATAACTCATTGTTGTTAAGCTCCATAGCATCAAGAAACTCAGAGTGAAAGGAACTGCTTAGAGAATTTGGGAAAAACACAATTTGAGGCAGTTTTTTAAGTCTAAATTTTCTAGACTGGCAAGATACATTAAATGAATTCACAATATATTTCCAAATTTTACAAACATTTATTAAACAACCTGTTGAACTCACTGCATTAAGCCCATTCACCATTTTTTCTAATTCAATTGAGACAGCCATTATGTAAGAATATTTACAGGGACTACTGCTCAGAGCAAAGAAATTACTTGCAAGATTCATTGCTGGTGAACACGAGAATCCTATTGGATCTGAATTCCCATACACTCCATCTATATAATTGCTAAATATTCTACCTCTCTGAACAGAGGGAGATTCTGTGCAGTGTCATGTCTGGCCATACGCAGTGACCTGTGTCACATTTCTTATAGTACAGTCCACCAGCAGAAAGCCCAACCCACTGCTTATGAGAAGTCAATCCTTCCATTCGCTGTGTAATCACAATCAAGTTGTCCAACTAAGCTCGAGTCCCTAAAAAATAAGGGGATTCTACAAGAAGGTTTTGGCAAAAACATTAAACAATGTTCTACAACATGGCTGAAGTTGCAATACATAATTTCTTATATACACAGGATCCAATTAACATTCTAGCCAGGTTTTCATGTACAAGTAGGACCTTAAATTCTCTAACAAAACCACAATAGATACATACTCTTTTGAGACACATTTCCCAAATGAAGATAACTTGTTTGTTTTTCTTTAGATCTTTAATTACTTGTTTATTTGTTTATGTATTTATTTATTTGGTCTCACCAAGCAGCTCAGACTCTTAGTGATCCTCTTGTCTCAACCTCCCCAGCCCTGGGATTATAGGCATGTACCACCATACCTGGTTGCAGTGGTTGATGCTGCACCAGGGATCAAATCCAGGACCTGGTTCCTGTGCTTGCCAGGCAGACGCTTAGACCACCAAGCTATCTCCCCAGCCCAATTTTAGGTTGTAAAAGCCATGTTTGTTAAACAAAGAAAAATACAAACAAACAAAAAAAGAACCACCCAAACTTCTCGTTCATCATTTTGTGCTCATTATTCACTTTTTCAAGTTAATTTCTTTTACTGTATAATCTGATTGGTAACTATCATAGAGCAGAAAATAATTATCTGTCTAATAAAGAACTCTAACACTATAAATGCCAGTTTGGTCATTTTCAGTGTTATTGGTTATATTCAACTTGTCCTTATAATAAAGTACACTTCTTAAAATAAAGTGGATTTATTAAAACTATTTTGAGGACTTTACTAACTCCAAAATGAAACTTTTAGTAGTTATTGGTCTGTTATGTGAGCTCTGATCTAGACTCAGTGAGTGTGTTTTAAGAAACCAACTAGTAAAAGGTATAAGGCAAATTTTCTTTTCAAAAAATATATATTTTGTCCTCCCAATACCTCTATGGAATAGATATTGATCCTATTTCACAATATTTCTAAGCATACAGAATCTCAAGTTGTATAGAAAAGCATGCTCTTGCTGATCAGAAGTGACAAAACTGTAATATATCTAAATGTTGTGACAACAAATTCAATGTTTCTAATCACTGACACCCAGCTATCTCTTGGTCATGGTAGATGAATGTAATTTAGATTTTCTCCATCACTTCAAAACTGCATTTTCAATACTGCTAGAGAATTTGGAGTTCCAAAAGGATAATGCAGAAAATCATCAAGCTTTTGCAAATGTGCAAAAACTTGAAATGTATTATGCTGGTTTTAAGCTGCTCACAACTTCAAAAATCCTGAGACATTCACAAGAAGAAGGGCTGGTACACCTGTATTTCTAAGACCAAAACCAGGTATTAAGGGAAAGGAAACATAATGATGGAAATTGTAGCCCTGATATTTGAAAGAGTTTCTAAATGTAGGTTTTATATTTTATCCTTTAATCAGTTTTTAGAAACTCCAACAATTACTGACAAAACAGTTTTTGTATCCGGGATATAAAATGAGAGAAAATATAACCACCCTTTTTAATGTCTTCTTTTGAAAATATATCTGGATTTCTATGTTATCTTTTTCTGCTTGTGCAGAAGATTCAAATTCTTCATAGTCTAGAGAATATTTCATTCTTTCTTTTTTCTTTCTTTCTTTTTTTTTTTTTTTTTTTTTTGAGACAGGATTTCACTATACAGTTCAGGCTGAACTTGAGCTCATTTTGTAGCTCAGGCTGGCCTCAAACTAACAGAGAGATGATCCTGCCTCAGCCTTCCAAGTGCTGGGATAACAAGAGTTGCCACCACACTTGGCCTAAAGAATATTTCTTCTTAGGAAATTGAAGTAATGAAATCTCGTTATTACACAAATGTCATTCCGACAAACAACATGATATATGTTCATTAGACTAGTTCAAGACAACACACAAATAAATATGTACATGCACATATGCCTTCTTACTTAAAAACCTACTCACCACAAAAAAATCAACTATTCATAACTATGGCAATCTTTTTAAAAATTACGATAGTGTGATAAAATACATATCTCCAATATGTTTGCTTTCCTGGGAAATATTTAAAGAACTGTGAACTCCATCCATAATGCTGAGAATTGCTATGTAGCTATAAGGCCAAAAAGTTAAACTGTACCAAAATTAATCCAATGATAATCTGGAACATGTATAAATTTCTATTTTGTCAGATACAATACTAAAGGGAACCACTAAATTATTTCTGTAGCAATTTGTATTCAATTGTAGGACAACTCACTGAATAACTTATACCATTCACTAGTCATATTGAAGAATACTGGGAATATACAAAAGTAAGTTTATGCCACCATCAAAACAAATGAACCTTTCTTACTGCCACAATTTGCTACATCATAGATGGAAAGCTGTTCGCTGAAACATATATCATTTTATTTATGCTAATCACATGAAAAGTAATGGTTTGAACAAAAAGGATCACTTCTTTATGTATTTAGTAAGGGTCTACAGGGTCTCACTACACAAATCAGACCCATAGTGATCCTCCTGTTTTCAGCCTCCCAAGCACTGTGATTACAGGCATGCACCACCACACCCAGTCTCAATCACCCAGGTCCCTGCATCTGCCTAAACAGGTGCTTTAATCCACTGAGCTATCTGGCCGGCCCCAAAATGATCACTTTTTGGTCCTTCTGTTTTGAATGTGTACTACTGAATATTTAAATTAATTTATTGTGGCCTACTGTATGAATTTGCATTTTACATTTCTGATCCACTTTATCATACTTCTCTCTATAAATATATCATTTAATATTGGCTCATTTAAAGTGATCCTTCTTATAATGGTTGTTTGCATTTTATGTAATTTCCTTTAAAGTAACTCTTAAAGATTTTAAAATATGACTCTAACTTCTGAATGGAAAATAAACTGGGAGATGACCCTGGTATCAGGAAAAGCAGTCAAAACACTTGGATTTGGAGAGTAGGAGGACAAGTCAGATGTAGGTTCATTTTATTGGAATTGAATAAATAATAAGGCAGTACAGAAGTGGAAGTAAAGTTTGATAAAGCTTCAGGAAACATGATTATGAGGGCCTAGAAATTGGACCTCTAAAAATTGGATCTTAAAAATTAGATTAATGGTCTAGAGTGTATTTATGAAGAAAGACAGGGACAGTCTGTGACAGGAACAGGATACAACATGAGCCTTTTTGTGTGCAAGTTTGATCTACATAGAAAATGCTACTGAAATACAAACACTGGGGCATAGGAATGAAGAATTTAGAACACATTTGTGACCTGGAGAAATCTAGGCATTATCACCTCATAGACTGCACTATAAATTATGCCTGAGTGAATCAAGGAAGATAACAAAAAAAAAACAAACCTGAAATTTAATACAATCTTGTGTCCATTTTTCAGTACTCTTTTACTGATAAATTGGAAAGAACTGATGTCACCAAGGGAGAAAAAGAGAATGAACCAGAGGAGTAGAATTCTGGGTGATAAAAAGTGTTCCAAGGAAGTATGAACAACAACAATCTAATCAATCTAGTAATAAGTACAAAATAATTTATCCTCCCTTGGTATTGTGTCAATCATTGGGAACCTTAGCAAAGAATAATGATATGGGGCATGCATGTAAAAGAGATGAAAACTGTTATGAAAGCTGCACAGAAGCTTGATTATGAAAATGGGTGGAGGAACACTGATAATGCTATTAATCTGGATAAATATGTGGGCTACAGCTGAACCCATAGGGCTGTCCACCCTGGCTGGCTCATTGATGACACCTAACCCTCCATCATATAGTTCTTCCATCTAGAACACGAGGCTGTAATCTCACTGTCAAGGAGGTCCACCGGACCTTAGAGTCTATAATCACTTTCACTCCTAGTCTAGAGGCCAGAGCAACTCTCATGGTCTAAGAAAGGCAGGAATTTCGGATGCACGCTTAGAATATTTGCTGCGCACTTACTGCTCCTACCTCAAAGACTGAAGCAGGATGTAGAGTCAACATTTTAACTTGTTATTTGGTATACTTTGTTTTTAAGATGGGAGATTCAAGAACACATTTACTGTCTAATGAAAATAATCTAGGAAAGAGAAGTGGACTTGAATCATAAGAATAGGAAATTCTACAAGATAAAATTTTGCAACAAAACAAAAGGGAAGTAAATCCCAAAGGAAGAGCAACCCATTGATGTTTTCTATGAAGGATTAGTGTCCCAAAAAGAAATAATAAGTGTTGCTTGAGGTACATTTACAGATTTGGTGTTGGAAAGATGAACTACACATTTCATAACTTCTATGTTCTCATTATATGTGAAGTTCAAAAGCTAAAAGGGTGTTTCAGGGTGGGATGAATGCCTAGCAATCAAAGGTCATGGAAGAAACATGAAATAATTTCTACAAGAAAAAGAAATCCTTCTCTCATGGCAAGCTACTTGGCTTATTTTTTGCCACAATGTTGAGAATTCCAATACCCTAAAATGTAAAATGAAACCTAAAAAGGCCATGTAGCTGCTCATATTTCAAGCTTTTATTCTTATTTTTCTTGTGCTTGAAGTCTCTACCCAGCTACACTTTATTTGCCTTGCAAATTTTCACTCTTCCTTCAGCTCTCTTTACAAATAGGTGCTGTTCTATAAAGCTCACCTTCATCGTCCACTAGTCCTCAACTTCTCCACTGGAGTATGATTGCCAAGAATATGAAGCCTAACTCTTCACCTTCTAATATATGAAGAGAACACACTCATAATATTTCGATCCATTATAGGGAGTTAGTAGCATATAAATTATATTGAAGATTATGAAGAAAACTTGTTGTCACTCTAAAAATGGGCTAAAACTTTAAAATTCAGTTAAATGTTTAAAATGATATTAAAAATAGCAAAACAGGATAGAACTCAGCCCATATTTACTAAGGAAGAAGAGGTGTTTTCTGGAACATAATCAGGCAGCTTCAAGTCAGAAACACTGTAAATAACTAATTAGAGAATCTTTCTGCTGTAATAAAAATAAAATGCCTTGAGCAGTCTAACCTGCTTTCCTCAACTCATTTAGTTCCATCCTCACTGTGTAAGTGCCCTTTACAGAGTAGATATAAGCTTTGCAGAGGGTATTTTTGAACAAATGAAACATGAAAGTAAAAATTTTGTTAAGGCACGCCATCTGTTTTGCTTTTGTGGAGTCCAATGATTTTATCTTTCCTGGGATTCAAACCACCTCACCCTTTATAGCAATTCATTAAAACTTCACTGCAGGAGGATGCTGACTAGGAGAATCACAACCATAGGATATGAAAAATAGCTGCTGCTTCTCTGTTTTCTGTATTCCAAGTTCCCAATTAACCCAGGGTACTTGTCTCCCTTTGAACAATTATCCATTGTTCGAAGATTCTGTGGCAGGGAAGTTTGGGGGCTAGTTTCCAATTCGAAAGCTCAATCCCTAACCGATCTACACTGATATGATTGTGTCTTCTCTACTGTCTCACAAAGCTCTGAGAGGAAACTGCAGTACAGTGGGAAGAGTACTGGTCACAAAGGTGACAGCTTCAGTCTGAGTCTTCAAATCTGCCACCAACTCAAGAGACAGTGTCTGTGATTCTCTGCATCCTCATATAGAAAACGAGGGCATGCGGCTTCCTGATCCGCCACATGAGTCCCAATCCTAGAACTTGAAAAAGTGCAACAGCTAATTATAGTATACTTATGTCTTATTATGAAATCTGCAACCTTTCATATTACCCATTGCTGTGAAATCCTGTATTTGTCCAGGAAATACTGAACAAGCAACGACTAAGTTTACAAGAGCTAATAGAACCCAAGAAAGGTGAAAGGAGAAGCAAGCATAATGAGTGGTTGAAAAGAAGGGGTGAGGGAGTGGAAAATCAGGTTTTCACTTGCCCTGGATGCCCCCGCTGATGCATCTACAGCAGGTGTAATTGTCCTTACAAACCACAAGGTGTGGTTTGTTCCTTAAAAAAAAAAGTAGCGAAAGGAATTATCAGTCACTAAACTTCACCTTTGGTTAATATTCAGCTGGGATGCTGGTGTCAGAAAAGCAAAAATAATTATGACTTAACTGAGGAGAAAATGATTGTGTCTCATTCCTTGAAAATTAGGCAATTCCGACCTGGTGGTGTAAATCTGAGACCATCTGGAACAGAGGCTCCTTCTAACTTTTGCTCTCATGATCTTGAGACCCTTCTCTGCAGCCAAACGGCTAAAATGTCTGCATGGCAGAGGGAGGTGAAGGTAAGAAGGAGAAAAGCTTGTCTCTTTTTGATGACACACTGCAGAAATTGTACACATGTGAAGAATATAAATGACATGACCACAGAATGGTACAGCAGGGCCCGGGAAGTATTTCTGGTAAAATGCTGTTACATACCTAAAGATGGGGGAATGTGCACCACACTGACAGAGAATGCAGTAGAAATTGAGGAATGATTTCTCCTATCAGACCTTGGGCCACATACAGGCTCTTGTTCTGTGCTTTGGGGGAAAGCTATGCAGTAGCCTTCAGGAACGCCTAGTTTCCCTTTTCCATGTTGCTTATGCTTGTGAAATTTTATTTGTTTCCTGCCAGACTCTGCTAACCTGAGGAAACTAGCCAAACACTTCAATTTTAACCTACTAGATACTCAGCGCGAAACCTTGCCAAAGGATGTTTACTTTGTCAAAGAAAATCTGAAGAAGCCAACATTTAAGCCTGGAAATGAAATAAATATCACATTACATAAAGTTTCATGAAATATGTATTCCAATGATGAGAAGAGTCTTAAACATCTCTTTCGGGAAGTATTCATTAAAAAAAAAAGCTCTGTCTGAGCAAGCGACACAAATGATAGTATCAAAGGCCACCTCGTCCATCTGAAAAAGCACTGAGTCTGGCACACGCTCTTTCTTGTATTTGCTCCAACAGTTTTGGCTCTTTTTTCTCATATTTTTATGATATCTTTTTAAACAATCTTATAAAGCTGTATATGTCAGGACATTATTTTTTATTTTGATACTATATTTAAATTTGATTGTCTACAACTTCATGGGGGTCAGAGTTTAATTTTATTCAATGCCTTGTATTACATGTTCAACAAAAATTTACCTGTCAAAATTTTAGTGGGCACTGATTTACAGACATGGATGTGTTCACACACCATTAATAACATATTTTTAGTGAATAATAACTAGGCTGATTAAAAGTAACAATAATGATTTTAAAAATACCTATTACTGTAAGACATTCCAATTTGTGGAAGAAATTCAGGCCTTAATATGCCCCACTGCATCCAGCTATTAGAACATAGAGATTACTTTTGATTCCATATTGTGAGTCACTCACCATTCACTTGGTTCACTTAATAGCCATTATGGTCTGCTGGGTGAATTCTTCCAAACTCTAAATTAAAAAGCCAAAGACTATGACAGCTCTCTGTCTATAGACCTCTGCATTCTAAAACAATGTTAAAATGTTTAAAAATTGTGCCAAAGCATCTGATAGGTGTTATTTCATTTGAAAATGGTACATTTTTATCCTAAACCAAAAGCTTGGACAGTTTTAGGATCTGTTTAAAAATATTGTAGTTATGCTCAAGAACTGAAAGGTGGAGATGCAGTTCCATGACCATGTAGTATGGTTCTAGAGGCTACGTGAAATTTTTGTTTCTCAATTTTATAAAAAAAAAAAAAAGAAAAGAAATAAAAAGATTAAGATGATAGGAGAATGATGAACAAAAGCAAGAATACCCGAAGAAGACAAAGAGTAACAAGGAAGGAAGAAACAAAAATTAGAGAGTATGGGTATAGTTGTGTGTACTTTCATCAGGGTACGCAGCCAGCAAAGGATTGTGATGTTTTTACCTGACAAATACAGAAGACTTGAGAAGTGAAGAAAAAGCATTTGGTGAAGTTCCCTAGTAACCATAGCTGTTGTACAGCGTAGTACAAGATCCTCTGAAATATGTCAACCCTGTCATGTCCAATGAAGCACTGGTGTATGAGTAATCTTTCTTCTGTTCTAAATTTTGCTAACATTCCGCCTTTCATATTCAATCAGGAATGTTTATATCCACCCTCCCCATTTTTCCACCCTTCGGCAATAAAATCTTTGACATTCCTAAATATTACATATATTCTAAATCTCTGATTCCAGATCAACACAGTTTTAAATCTAATAAAGGTAATTAATTTTATTTCCCTCCTCTCTATGACAAACCACAAGCAAAGTCGTAAACCAAATTAACTGTGTATTTGAGCAAAAAGATTTGTTTTGAAAAAGGTTATAATCAGGCCTATCAGTTGGAAACCCCAAGGCTTTCTGGAAAGCTGATAAATAATCTGGCATCCCTAGGGTGGGATAATCTGAGGTTTTGTGGGATTAATATTCCACAGTTCAAAGTCAAAGATTAGGGTAAGTAGAAGTAATACTTTAATCATACACTAGTTAACGTGTAGGCAGCATCCCTCTCTAGCTTAATAAGAATAAGTAGGTTTCATGCTTCTCTGATGTAGCTGAACCTAGCACTTAAGGCATTTCTTATACAGGTTAAAACTGACTTTTGAAAGTGAATGTATTATTTGTTTTAAATATACTTTCAGTGGAAAACAATCTAGATTCATTTAAATCTGAATTTTGGTAAGTTTTTGGAATGGAACATGAAGCAATAATGGAAAAATAAGTATGATAGCATGGGATAATATTAGATATTTTAAGCCCAGAAACAATGCTAAACACTATGTGTAATATACTAGACTTGATATTTATTTAAAAAATAAAAGGTTTCTTCACATAAGTGTGTGTTTAACATTCACATTACACATATACATAGCTGTACAGCTGCTGGCTTCTGCACACACCGTGTAAAAACACTGACAGCGATCATGTCGTCAGATGAGCCCTGCATGGCTAGGAACAGTAGTTGTTGAGAATCTTTTTATTATATGCTTTTAGTACCACGAGGATACTGTGGCTTGTGGATGTACTGCCATCCAAAATTCAAATGAAATATGTTCAGGTGACTAAATAGATCTAATAAGTAAATTGAGGTAGAATGAATAATTCTAGAATGGAGATTTGAGGATCTACAATGCTTACAAATACAAAAAAAAGTGAAAGAAAAGCAACAGAGAAGTGAGGAAGGGGGCAGTCATTGGAGCAAAAACAAAATCAATTTGATCCATCAGGGGAGACTTCTTGTTCCATCCAAATCAATCTAGTTTTGTTTCTTGAAGAAGCAGAACCTTCAGTTTCCACCAAGCCCACTGCTACCCAGAAGAGAGGCTACATGTCTCAGCTCCCCTTACAGGGGGCTATCATGGCCTGATCCCCTGCCCACATTTATGTCTACTCGAAACCTCAGAAGGTGATTATATTTGGAAATAGCATCCTATCACAAGCCAAGGAATGCCTGGAGCAAACAGAAATTGAAAGAAGTAAAGAAACAATTCTTCCCTAAAGCCATTAATGAAAGCACAGCTCTACTGACACCTTGATTTTGAACTTCTAGCCTCCAGAACTACAAGAAAATAAAATTCTGTTGTAAGACACAATGCTTTAGGTGGTTATGAAGGCCCTAGGCAGTTTCCAGTGAGACATTTAGATGTTTGAGCTATCAAATGCATGCACAGTATGTGTGGATATTTAATATTAAATAGTACTTTTAAAGGCAAGAATTTATCCTCTGATAGAAAGTGGATTTGAAAAGGAGTGGATTTCAATGTGCAGATAAACTAAGGGACAATCTGGGAAGCAACAAGACAGAAAGAAATTGGAACTTTGAAGTCATAGTGCTAGCTTGACTTTGTTTGCAAAAGAAACGTGGATACTATCTTTTAAGTCACTGTTGTGTTGGAGACTGATGAACCTACATTTAAAATAATATGAACAAATAAGAATTTTAACAAAGAAGTAATCAGTAGAGCTAAGTGCTTCTAAAAAATCCAGAATTGTGAGGACAAAAAAATAAGCATTGAATTTAGGAAGATTAAAGGTCTTAATGACCTGGATCTGTGTTTTTTGAAGTAGAGTATTACAGATAACCAGAGGAAGTACCAGAAAGCATTGACAGCAAAGGAAACAGGGAAAGTAAATGGAAGAAGCATTTCTAAGGAGTTTGGTAAAAGAGAAAGAAATGAAACAGCAGCTGGGTGAAAATCAAACACATGCAATTATTTTTCAAAATTACCTCTTGGACACTCTTCAGTGTTACCAACCCAACTTATCTTCATTCTACTCTCCTCTGTCCTATCCCACTCAAGGAAAATTGTGCCTCCCAAGCCATACAACTCACAATCTGTTTAGTGTATCTGGAATCCTGTGAACAGGACAGACACAAATCTTTTCATGCTCAGAGAAATCCTTACAGACAGAAGGCCTATGGTGCTATATTTCATCCTGTGGGGACTTCCACTGTCTAGAATTCAGTTATGTGGCCAAGAGGTGTAGCACTCTTTGTTTATTCTAGTAGACTACGAAGTTGCTTGCTTAATCTACAATAAACGAAGGGAAGAGAAAGCCACATTCATTTATGACATTTTCTTGTCTGCTTATAATATGCATACACAAG
>NW_004524715.1:6082615-6110363 GCF_000260255.1 Octodon degus
AAAAAAAAAATTAATGCATGCTGAATCTCCAACATATAAATATAAGAGATAAGGGAATTATCACCAATTATTCTTTTTTATATCACATTTCCTTATTTTTAAAGCAAACATGTAGCATTTTTCATACTGTTCTACTATGCAAATTAACAATAAAAAGAAGACATTTCACTGTAATAAATACCAACTATATTTTTTTAAATCACAAAAAGCAGTGCTCTAAATTTCTGAGAGTTTTACTTGTTGAACATTTACTAAGAATGAGCCTGTTGTTTAAACAAAATCTTCACCAAGTCTTAACAAAAGAAATAAATCTTTGACTCTACTAGTTTTCTTTTCTCATCATCAAATGTATGAAATTCAGTATGGTAAACTCACAATTGTCATAAAGGCTAACTCCAGTCTCAGCTAATTTTGTACAACTTGGTTTTAGAAACATCGTGAATAAATATTCAAGCACATACAGTTTTGAGAAATGTAAAATCAGACTGGCCGTTGGGCCTGCGGAAAGTAAAGCCTTTAGTAGTTATCTCTCCCAGGCACCTGGCAATCTGTCACACTCACTGAAGGAGTCGGCGGCCACTGTGAATCTTGACATCTGATGTATGTAGAGGGTGCGTGTATTACTATTTACATTTTAATAAAGCACAGAATGCCAACCTTTGTGATCAGATAGCATAAAAAAGGGAACACTCTCACCCTTGGTTGATGATAGTCCATATAGTCTTAACATTTCTCCAGACTCAACTTGCTTGACTAAACTTCAGGAAGACTCAATGTTCACCCTAGCTTCTGATCTCTTTATTCTAGATCATTTACCTTAGAAAACTTGCCATTGGACTGTTTATCTGCCCTTCTGAGATATAAGTGTACCGTGAAGTCCCTTAGTAGTCTTACAGTCTGGGAGTATCTTTCCTATAGACCGGATACCCATCTGTTCAAAATCTAAATACGGAAGCAAACAGTACCCCATTTTCTCAATTTCTGTGGGAGGATGGAGTCTAAGTTTTGTGTGTTCCTTGGTCCAAGCTGTAGAGCTACATCCTGTCATAGAGACAGGAAATAATTTACTTTTCCTTTGGGAAATCATCTGTGGAGCTCAGGTGGCCTGACCACCTCCCCACTTCCGCTCTAGAAAGCCCTCCTTCATTTTGGTGGAGTTCAGCTCCAGCTGAGGTCTGCCCTTATTCCTTATTATCATGATATTTGATAAGGTACTACTTACCTGTTTAAATATATGCATTACAATTTTTGCTTTGAAATAAATAAGCATTCACTTATGCTATTATTATCAAACAACACTGCCCACTTCTCTATCAGGTATACAGCTAAGAAAAAGTGGTAAGAGGAGAAATTTTCCAGAGTCCTAACAACCACAACTACATTCATAACAAAAAGATTAAGAGAAAAGCATTAATCTATTTGTATATGACATCTCACAACAAATATAAGTGGAGTTTAAATGCCTTGCCAGGGAAAAATGTAAGAAAATAGAGGTACACAGATGAAAAGCATATTCCCTGTTCACTGTCCTATATTGGGCTGGTAGGGATGCCGGAAATGTAAATCAACACTGTACTCCAGTATGGCAATTGCTTTCAGGGGAGTACTTGCACCATGTTTAGAAGGTCAAAGACGAGCATCTAATTTAGATTGGGGAGGTTGCAGAGAGTAAGTGACATTTTAATTACAACTTGAAAGATCGGTAGATATTAACCAGGCAGAGTTAGAGAAGCACTGATCTAGGGAGCAGGGACAACAGGCACATGCCGGCGGAGCACGAAAAGGCATAGTAGAGTCTGACATGGGCAGCAGTCGAGTGCGGGCTGCTACATAGAGTAGATCTGGAGTCCGTTTCTCTCTTCCCACAACACACTCACTAACAAGCGCTTGCAATTCATATTCTAGAAAGAAATCCTTCTATCCACTCTCCATACCTCTGTCATACTTCAGTTAGTTTTTTTAAAAAAAGAAGAAATTTTAAAGTCTTCAGAGGTTCAGAACTGACCCTTTATGGTTTGAACATGTATCAAACATTAGTAAAACAGCACAGAACCAGACTAGTGGCATTGCCCCCAGCACAGTCACCCTGACCTGCTGCCCTATCACCTCGCTCGTAGGAATATGCTTCTTGCTTCTCGGTTTCCCTTCTGTCACTGCGTTCTCAGACAGTCTAATTTTCATGAAACAAGAACAATTCTTTAAAACCATCATTTGTGTTATTGACATGGCTAATTATTTTTTGATAGATTCTTATTCCCCACACCAAATTTTTGATAGGATGGGGCTCTTCCTGCACAAGTTTTCTGGCTTAGTAAAATATTATATAGTCATTTTTAGGCTTTTGCTCCTTTCTTAATTCCTTTCCTGCCAACAACAGCAAGTGCTCTGGCCTCACTGGAGACCTTTTACATGATTTCTTCCTTCCTTATTAGAAGGTATGCTCAGGGTCTAATATTTTGTTCATCATTTCTGTTTTCTTTTCCTTTCTTCCTTTTGTCCATCTATCTCCCTCCCCTTCCTCTTTCTTCATCTCCCCCCTCTTTCTTTCCTTAATCTATAATAATAGGAATTTTTTATTTATTAGGCACTATTGTACATTCAAAGACAATAACCATATCTAGGATAAGTAGAAAGTAAATAATTGTCAAATAGCTAAACATGAAAATGTAAAAAAAAGAAAATGAGAAATAGATATGGCCTGTAATTCCATAGCTGAAAACCTTATCCTTTTCATAGATACTGTGTGTGTGTGTGTGTGTGTGTGTGTGTGTGTGTGTGTGTGTTACCAGGGATTGAACTCAGGACCTTGTGCTTACCAGGAAAACACTTATTCCATTGACCTAACTCTCCCTGGCCCACAGACATTTTTTTAAATTAAAATATAAAAGGATTATTCAAAATTTCTAAACTTGCATGAAACAAAAGGCAATTTCAGAAAATAACTTTTTAAATAATTCATTTTGTAAGACACAATAAGAGATAATTAAAGTAACTATACCTATGTGGAAGAAAGCATGATATTTTCCTTTAGCTCACTGCAAGAAAGACATCAGTAGAAAATTAAAACTTTACATCATCAGTGGCTATATTTAGACAATCATTTAATGCCATACTAATGTAAATTTACATTTTATTTATACATAAGTCTAGGAAATGTCATTGGGATTGCTACCCTATATGACTATCTAAATTTTATTTCCTGTTAATCATATTTAATTTCAAATATACTCACACAGTCATACATGCTTACCTACAAATGTTGCTTCCCCTAATTGTAAAAATAAAAATATTCATTGTATACCTCAAAGCAGTTAAAACATGATTCATCAATATCTGTGACATCACAGCTGATTAAAAAGTCATAATATTAAGAACAGTAGTGTCAATATAAAATCAGTTTCTAGTTTCCTGTCAGTATCTCCTGGTCATTTGCAAGTGCTTTTAAGATCAGGTAGCTTGGGGCCGGAGAGATAGCTCAGTAGAATAAGTGCTCGCCTGGCAAGCACAGGGTCCTGAGTTCAATCCCCAGTTAAAAAATCAGGTAGCTCGATTTGAACAATCGAAAGCATTATGAATCTGAGACAAAGAGCTGATCTTCCTGAATGATAGTGCTTAAATTCCTACAGCCTAGTCTCTGAAATAGTTGTATTAATACAAGGGAAGATGCTCAGGAATCACAAAGACAAGAGATAATTTCCCTTTCAACACTTCATTCCACTGAGCCTCTCTCACTTTGCCTCTCAGGAACGAAGCTCCTGAAAGCACCCAGGCAACAAGATTATCATCGCTGCTGTCAAAGTGACATTTGATTAAGTCAAGCTTCTTGGACTTATCTTTAACAATCCTGGATCTTTATACTAAGAACTTAATCCTAGTGTTTCAATTACATTTGCAGATTCATCCACGACTTTTAATTCTCTTTTCTTTTTTGAACAATAATCTATGAGACAGTCGCTGTTTCTCTTGGACATTTTCAATTATAGTTACACCGATAACCTTAACAAATTTGCTTCAATGAAAACACTTCCCTCCTACTATTTTCATAAAATTAGGAGATATTATTTTCTTTCCCACTGGTTATTATTTTACTAACGTTTCTAAAACTTGAAGTAATGCACAAACTACTTTTAACAATGAACTTATTATTAAGTTAATATTTCAAGTGATAAAACTTACACAAGCATAAAGCCAGATGTAAAAATATTTTGTTTGTGGATTGCAGCCACTGTAAAGCTGAAAGACATTGAAGTAGTAGACGCAAACCTCTACAAAGCCAATATATTTACATAATTTTATTTACTGTGATGAGTGATATTATGCAACTAGAATTAAATTGCCAAAGTTGGGCTTTAATAATTTAATGAGGAAGCTTTGGGTCTAGCTTTATATGTGCTGGTTTGCTTTTATATTTAACTTAGTTTTAATTTAGAAAATGCTCTTTGCAAAAATAAGAAAATAGTGAAACAGTTGTAATCCCCTTAAAAACCACATCAGCTGGAGATTATTTTCTCCCTCATTAAGTCAGAGAATGAAATCACTAACAATAAGGAGGAAGACAGAAGAGTTTGTATTGGAAGTAAAAAGAAAAATTGCTCACATTTGGGAGGCATCCCAAGAGGGTCACTTTGTAGAATTTCTTATGGCTAAATGGAACATGAGAATTTCTTGGTTATGTAGTGGTTCTTATCACAGGCAGCTCTGTGGGTTTCAAATGATCCGTTGGAACTCAGGCTGTCTAAACCAGGCACTGGGCATATACAGAGCTGAAGGGATCTGGCGCTTTAAAGAGGTATCAGTTACTCTGCCTTTTTAAACTTTTATCAGTGCGTGTGTGCAGTGCATAGTGTTTGCATTTTTGGAGTGGAAATGGTACATGCTCATAGCACACTTCAATGCCTTTTCTCATATTCTTTCCTTCCCTTCCCTCTCTCCTCCTCCCAACCTCTTTCCATCTGAGAAAGACCTGTCTCTACCTCATATTATCTTTTATTTTAAATTTGTCAAACTCTGGAACTTAGTTAAAAGAGGCTGCATGTCACATTGCCTGAGGAAGTCCGGTCTTGATCGAAGTCCCACCCCATGGCTTACTCTTATTTTAATGCTTAGCAGTGTGACTGGATACCCAGTTGCATCTCAGGCCCTTTATCTACATAGCTTCCTATTCATAACTAACTAAACTGTCTTTGACAATACAACTGGTAGGAATACATGAATGAATGTTTCCAGTTTTTGCTTGCTGTTGTAGAAAGTCAAACTACCACCCTTCCAATTCAAGGCCAGCAGTTTTATCTTCAAACTACAATCTTAATAATCATTGAATATTGCCAACCACTTTCTCACTGCAACTACCTTCAAACTGAGTGATAATCCAATAATTGATGAAATTGAGTACATAAAAATTATGCGTTTAATATTTACTATCATAATTGCTGCTAATAAAATAGCATATATCAGTTTAGGCTAGCGTAATACCTATGATCATAACATTTGTAAAAGACACACTTGGAGAAATCTGTGGGATTGAGTAAGGTATTTTGTGTCTCCTGATCATTCAGTTCTTTTCAATGATATCCTATAACTACACCTCAGACTCGTTCCACAATACATTGCATGATATATCATGATGTGATTGGTGTCTGTGTGGAACAAATACCAGCTTAAACACAGATACAACTGTAGGCAGTGCAATTATGTGACTCCTCAGCTGAGCTCCTTCACCACTCAAAATTTAGCTTCAGATCCATAAATGTTTTGATGATGATTGATTAAGCAACTAAGCGTCTCACACATGTGGAGGACCACCTGAGCAGCTCTCCTTGAAAGAAGAGCGATTGTCTCCATTTTGACTGAGCCTGACCCTATTTCCTTGTATTGTTATGTAGAGAGCTGGCTAGGACTTTTGTTTATTCTTTATTTGGCCTTAAGCAATGTATATTGGTCTAGCTGAGGTGCTGGTGATAGTCTTTGAAGGTGGCGTGCGTGTTTCCCTAGTAACCTACACCTGCTGCTCTTCAATGTGAGCTGGGTGGAGACAGGACGGTAGAGCTAATATGCTCTGTGGAGCCAGCTGGGATCGAGCCTCAAGACAGAGGCTATGACTTCCTGGGGCTTGAAAGACTACATCAAAGCTGAAGCACCAGACTCACCAAAACATTAGATACTATATAATGCAGATTACCCTCTCAGCACATCCTCTCTGCATATGGCAGAGGTAAATGTAGGCCACCCACCTAGCTCAGCTCACAGTACTCACCTACTTCCCACAATTCTCAGTCAATTCTCCTCAAGCCACTCCCCCACTGAATAAAAAACCGGGTGAGGCCATGGGTCACTCTCTCTGGGATCCAGAAAGCCATCTCCGTAGCTGGACTTAGAGTCCCTTGACTTCCCAATGATTGAAAACATAATTTAGTGTCTTTATTTTCACTGTGGGTTGCATCATAAGTGGTAGATTGGAAACAACTTGATGAGATTCCAATAACGTAACTTTGGAATTATAAATATTGGCTTCTTGGACTGAGATGAGGACATGGAAGAGTCTCTTACAACACACACATACACACACAAATTCAGGTAACGTTGGTGGTTATTGTATGCATTTCAAAGGAAATTTACATTCTTTTAATATAGATAATACAAGAAGGAGTATGCTACCTCAGTCCTCTACTTATCTGATCCTGATCCTTAACTCTGCGACAACACCCAGGGCCAAGTCCCTGACTTAAGATAAGAAAAAAAAACAAAGGCCCATGGAATATCCCAAAATCTCAAACCAGCATCACTGTGTCCCAGACTGTCTGGCAGGACCTACAGGAAGCTATCTTCACTTGGAGCTTAAGAAAAGGTTCGTGCATATGGACTGTGTCTCATACATCCCATTAGAAGAGTGAATTCTGAGAAAGGACATGCTCCAGAGGCACAGCCGGCATGACTCAGCACCTGTCAGTCATGCTGTCAGTCATGCACTGAAAGACTGTAGGGGAAGCACCCTAAACAGAGCACGACAGTCCAAATTCTTAAACCCAGTAAATTTAGCACTTCTGCCAGCACAAGCCTGCTTGCTCTGAGCACACTGTCATGCAATTAAACTTTGCTGCCCTTTCCTTACTCTTATGGCTTGTGTCTAGATATCCCTTCATAGCTTTGTGTAGTGGCTTTCCAGAGCTTGTGATTGATTCATGGTCCAAAGCTGGGATTACAGATGTGAGTGCTACACTTATCCCAACAAGACACAAACTGTAACCCAAGGAGAGTTGCCTGCATAAAATACAAGAGAGGGAAAGAGGCTTGCTCTTTGCTACTCCTCCTTTTTTTCTCTTGCTGTTTTTCTGTTTTCTGCCACCATGAACTATTGCCCTCTGCCATGTGCCACCTTGCTTTGGAGCCGGCTGAATATGGACTGCAACCTTCCGAGACTGTGAGCTAAATAAACATTTCTTTCCTTTAATTTGGCCACTGGGTGGCCCATCACCTATGACATTGATTTCCCTTCACTTTCCTTATTGTTCCAAGCCATTTTCTCCAAAGTTTTATCCTTCAAAACTGACTCAGGGTAGACTAGAAAGGAGATACTGGATGGGTGGTGAGGAAGAGAAACGTAGTAGCCAGTAGACTTTAATATTTCTAAATTTTAAAAAATTGAATTTTAGTATTAAATATTACTACTACTATGTATGGATAGTAGTATGTTTTCTGAATAAAGCTATAAACATATATAGGTGCTCAATAAGCACGCTCAAAACATAAGGGTATATGTAAAGTATTATTTCATCTAATCTAGCTATGTTAGATGATGTGAAAGTATTTTATTTGAGACATATAGATAGAACTTAGCATTTCACAAAGTAGGTGCTATGCGTGTGTATGTGTATAGACATGTGTATGTATGTGTATTTGTATGTACATGTGTGTGCATGTGAGTGTATACATGTATAAATGTGACTATGGAGAAAGAATTTGAAAGATGTAACTTATCAGTTAGCATGGAGCAATTATTTCCGAAAGCATGAAAGAATGGAAGTTCAGTAACATGCATTCATTTGCTCAGCTCAGTGCTTTTTCTTTGAGTACCTACAATGTGCCAAGTACTACTTTTGTGTCTCCAGTTTAAGATAGGAGCCAAAAGAAAGCTGCTATGCTAATTAAACTGAGAGACAGGTAAGAGAATAAACATACTGCAATATGATTCAATGACAAATGGAGATGCTTGCTATGAAGAAAGGGTAGAGAGAGGCATGAAAGTGGCAGTGAGTAGCACAGCTGTCTTAGATACGGTGAATAGGGGTGGAATGCACCAAAGATCTGAAGACTATGAGGAATGAGTCAGGTAAGGGTCTTGTATGGGAGGGAGGTGGGGAGGCTTCCAGGAAGCAGGAGCAGTAAGTGTAAAATGCCTGGGGCTTGCAACTTAAAACATCTGACATGGCACCATGAGTAAAAAAGAGTGGAAGGGCAGAAAGGAAGAGAGAGAGGTATGCAGGGATTTGGGGCTATAGAAAAGCCTTTAGGTTTTGTTTGAAATACCACAGGGAGCAACCGAAGCATCTTGTGCAGATGAGTGACAATATCTGATATGTCTTCTAAATGTATCTCACTCCTACGTTGGAAAGAAACTACAGGAAGTGATGACAGAAACAAGGAATGTAATTAAAAAGCAATTAGCACTAATGGATCCAGATTTGGTGGCTTCGATACATAGAAGTAATGAAGGTAGCCCAAAGCATACAAATTCAGAGTGCATTTTGCAAAAGGACTGACACAATTTGTTAATGGATAGAACTCATGATGTTAAAAATGAACAGAGCTCACAATGACTCCAAGGGTTGGTGCCTAAGCAAGTGGATAAGTGGTCATTCCGTTTGCTGTTCAGACATGGAGAGAATGGGTGTCCAACAGAGAAAAGTACTTAGAGAATTGAACGTGATTTAGGTGAGACACTCTTATTCAATGCACATAGAAAGTAAAGGCAAGAAGGCAAGCAAGAGGGTAAATGAAAGATGAAGGCATAAGTCTCAAATGATACTCTCAATGCAGCAACTGTTTGACAGAAATGAGAACCTGTTTAAAGGTTCAATTATTTGACTTAATAATGGAATAGTTCTGTTATCACAGACCAGGAAAGACTCCCATAACTGTCAGGCTTTCCTTTGAAGTGTCATTAAGTTATCTTTATATTATAGCCCCCTACAGGTTTACTTTAATAATATATTAATATGTCAACAGCTTGAAGACCTCAGACAAGTTGGTTGTGTTTTTGTATCTCAAATAAAACCTGAAAGAGAAGGAGCAGGAATGTAAGTGTCTTTTTCACTTGGAAGGCGTGTACCCACAGGGTGTACCAACAGTGAGCTTGCTGTTCTATATTACTGTTGTATCCTCCAAATCAATTTATTACCCGGAAGTTTTGAATTTCCCTAAAGAAATGAATCTTGGGCACAAGTTGCTTTGGTGGATACTTACGAGATAGCATTGCTTCTTTGTTCAGTGTCACAAGCCTGCCTGTCTACTCTGTATGGTAAAAGTCAGCTTTGATAAGCTGGAAGCCTATTTAAAATTCTCTAGGCCATAGTCATTATGTTCTTGTGCCTTTTAATATTTTTATTCTCTACTTTCAAACTAATGGGAAAAGAGGGAAGATATCCCTTCTAATGTAATATATAGTTTTCATTGTTGGATTTTGGTCACCTAGCCATGTATGAGTCACAGACATTTACTATATTAGTTTCCAATGCTACATTTTATAGTTCTAAAATAAAATAACTGTAGCAGAAGACACACCTTTCCCCCTCCAGTCCCCAGACAAACCCCGCTCCAGTCAGTATACTTCAGGGCCTTAGTGGCCTAGGCAAGAATTCTGGTTATAGCTCTTGTTACTTTTGTTTCTTAGAAACTACTGGTCACTGTGATGGTCACATGATGCATACTGCAAGAACCAATCTCAATTGGCAATCCATCTGTCTCTGTAGTTCCTGCTTGCATAGCTCACCGGCTTGCTTGTTACCACCAGAGAGCAGGGTCTGATGTTTGGGAATGATCCTGATCAGTGCCCACTGACATAAAATAAATCTGTTTTCATATCCTGGGTGCTCTTTTGGTGTTTCTGTTTGCCACAGTATCACCAGGACTGACCTTAAAAGAAAATATGGCAAGACCACAGTCTCAGTTACTTTACATTCATTGCTGGGACAAAATAGCCAACATGCAAAGTTAAGGAAGGAAAAGTTTTCTTAGCTCACAGTTAGTGGAGGTTTCAGTCCATACTCAGCTGGGCCCAAGGCAGAGTAGCATGAGAAAGAAGACAACAGTTCATGGGATGGAAGAAAGTGAAGAGCAGCAGAGCAAGCAACTGTGGCACCTATCAAGCCTCTCTCCCTTCCTCCCACACTAACTGCGAAGACCAGAGCTCCTCTAAGGAAGTGGTGCGCAGAATCATTCCTCAACCCTTTATATACCCTTCAAGTCCTGAGTCACTCTAGAGAAGGCCCTCCCTGCCCTAGGTGGGGCCTCCCACACCCTGAGCCATGGAATCACTGAGCCCATACAGCCAAGTTGACACAATGTATCAACAACTACCACCACTTTTTCACATTAAATCTATGAAATTCCAAAAGTTCTCACATATTTACTTTCCAATTAGTACCACCTCCATTTTTATAGAAGTAAATTTCTTAAGTGTGAGACTCGATTTTTAATCAACATCCTATTGGCAAGAAAAATACTAGATATCAAGGATCTTACATTTATAAATACACAACAATAACCATGGAAGGAGGAGGTGAACTTGGGGGACTAGTAGGGATAAGACTAAACCTAGCTGCATAACTTTCATTAATGTGTGAGGTTGCCTCTGAATACCTTCAGACACATGCCAGCAACTTGGTAACATCCACAGAACTAGCTGATAGATCGTTACATTACTGAACAATCAAGATAAATTCCTAAAGAATTGCAGACTTAGGCAGCTGTTACACTATGTAAAGTAAATCCACTCAACAAACATTTTTCTTAATCCCATCCTTTGCTTATTGATCTAAAATCATCCCCTTTGTCAGCAAACGGAGTTTGAATCCTCAAGTGCATTAAGCCTAAATATCTTTATTGGAATACTTCACATTAATCCCAAAATTTAAAAAAAAAAAATCTGTTGTTTGGGTTGTATCAGGAAGCACTAAGCAACTCCACCCTGCAGTACAGACAGTTCCTGAAATCATTCCATTTTCCTCTTTTCTCTCTTTTCTCAGACTGCTCCTGGGATTGCCTGCAGTGGCCACACTTCTACCCAGGGTTCCTTCCACAAGAAACAGGTCTGTGTTGATGGGATTTTATTGAGTGATAATATTATGAGTGAATGCCCAGTATTATCTGCAGCACAGTTGGAGGTCAGTTAATATTGGACAGGTTAACAAATTAATTCTGATAACAAGTAATTAACATTTAACTCTAATAAATTAATTAACAAATTAATTCTAGTGAGAGACAGCATTTCTTCCCTTGAAAAAATTCAGGTTTAGTTAGTGGGGCAACGCAAAGAGGTGATGGATTTGCTGAGCAATACTAAAGAGGCAGGGGCAAAAGCTCCACTAGCCATAAACTGCTGTCTTCTGGGAAGCCTCACAAATCCTCACAGCTGAAGCAGTCATGGATTGAAGCTGCAATTTCAGAATGTACTTATTGCTGATACTTGGGAAAACTTCCCTTATTAGTCCCATATATAGTATAATGACACAGAAAGAAAGAACTCACCTTCTTCTTAAAAATGCAAAGCACTTTGTAATCATTATTATTAGCATTATTATTGCTGCTGGTTCATCACATATGAGAACAATGTATTTCCATTTGTAGTGTTCATGGAACTCCAACTTATAAATATTTGAAACTTCAGATGAAAGACTCGCTTCTAAATAAATAAAATTAAGCATCGTATTGTTGGTGTTCTCCCTCCTTATATCCAGAGCAATCCTTTGCTTTGTATTTGCAATGAAACTGTATCAAAAAAAAAAAAAATCTATCTTCAACATAACAGGCAGATCAGGGAAATGCAAAAGACTTATTTAAGAGAAAATAGCTAAAAGAGTTATATTTTCATTTTATTTTTAAAATACAATGATGAAAACTCAAAACAAAGTGTACAAAAATGAGAAGGGATTCTAGAAGCAAGCAGGATGGCAAAGAAAGAGGTGGTTTTTAACTATGTAGTGAGCAAGTGATTTAAAAAAGAAAAAGAAGCAAAGAAAAAAAATAGCCTTCAGATGGGGGAGGGCACTGACAGGATTCTTAGAGAGTAGACCTACTGCTGCCCCCAGGGAGCCCACTAGCACTTCTGACAGTCCCTGCTGAGGGTCCTTTCCTGCAGTGGATTGACACAGCACTGGAATGAATTTTTGCCTAATGAATTGATTTTGGTGAATAAGGTCATAAGAGATATTAAGAATATTTAAATATTCATATTATCTTGATAAGAAGATATTAAGATATTAAGGATAAGTTTATAGGAGATAGTGAGAGATCTCTGAATTAAAATTTTTGGGCCAGCGAGATGGCTCAGTAGAATAAGTGCTTCCCTGACAAGCACCAAGCATCTGAGTTCAATCCCCGGTTCCGCAAAAAAAAAAAAAAAAAAAAGCAGAATTTTTTTTTCTGCATTGAAATTTTGAAAGAGAAAAGAGGTGGTGAAGTGATACCTTAAAACTCTATAGACAGAAAATAAAGGAATCTCATCAAATCCAATAATCTTGGAGCATGAAGACTTTACTTCAACTTAACCAAACTCTACATAGGTTTCTTTCCATTTCTAGGCCTCAAATCTGCCTTTGTGAGGATATTTAAACTAGAAAACTCATAAATCCCAGGCCTGGGAGATAGCTCAATAGACTAAGCACTTGCCTGGCAAGTTCAGGGTCCTGAGTTCAATCCCAGGTACCATTAAAAAATATAAATAAATCCTTTCCTCTTTTCTTTCAGATGTAAATTTTTAAAGCCTTTGAACCACTTTTGTAAGTCAAGAATATCACTGTTACCTGTACAGGGAGTCATTCCTTTCAAATATAATCACCAAGAGACCTAGGAAACCTCCCCCCATCCTCTGATGATCTCAACTTTAAAAAGTACTTGGTTCCACCTTTTAAAAGCCAGTCTTTTATCACAAGGACAGGGAAAGCCAATCATTATCTTCCTGGTGCAACCAGGTGGCCAGCCTGGGTGATCTAGGAGCCATGCTCCCCCACCACGGCCATTGCTCTTAAACACTTATCAGTCCTTTATTTCAGCAAAAGAACATGCTCAGATTTGAGGCACTCTCTCATCTATTGTTGGTGATGGAATCAAAATCAAATTATCTTTTCCTTCTCTACTTTATCTAGTGCAATTATCACTCTTTAAAAAAAATATTTATTTTGTGCAGAGTCTCAGTGTGCAGCTTGGACTTAGAGTGATCCTCCTGTTTTCAACCTCCCCAGCTCTGGGACTCCAGCCATGCACCACCATGCCCGGACTTGGTCACTGGCTCAGAGCGCCGGGGGCAGGGCCAGAATGGCACGTGGTCCCAGGGATCAAACCCTTGTCCCTGTGCTTGCCTAAGCGGGCGCCTAGTCTGCTGAGCTATCTCGCCAGTCCTAGTGCAATTATTTTTAACACTGCTACTCTTATACCATGAAAGAAAAGGGAGTTTGAACTTGGAGTCCTTCTGTGCCCATCTTCCAATCCTTGCTTGACGAATGCATTAAAGATTCTGCCACTTCTTCTGAGGAAGAAACCTCAGGACTTTTCTAATTGGGTGAGCACAAGTTCTATCCATTTGCAATCGAAGACATTTTTTTTCTTCTCCTCTTTCCTTTTCTCCATCCCCCTCTTCCTTTTTTCCTTTCCTCCCTCTCCCCACTTCTGTCATTCTTCAGTGAACATTATGTCCTCTTTCTGATGGACATGTAGGTCCTTAATCTTATCCAGGAAATCAGGCTTTCTAAGGAAAAACAATAAAATGTGTTTCACTCTCATATGAACAACAAACTCCTCCTTCTATCCCAAAACAGCCACTAGGATAAAGAGCAACAAAGAGCCAGGCTGCTTTTTTCAAGGTAGGAGAACTGGAGACAAACTAGCAAGAATACAAAAAAAAAATTTTAAATGATATCTCAGCATAATATCCTACTAAAATAATGTGGCCGAGTCATTGGCCCAAGAGTGAAATGAGATTCGGGTCTGCACCACGTTTCCTCTGACTGAACCATATACAGCTCTCCTTGATCATGAAAAAGGTGGCTGGCAGCCTACAGACCAGCGGGAGGGCGTCACTGGAGAGCTTTCAGGATCTCGATCCACAGAGGCCATCCGCGTAGAATCAGGGTCCCCGGTATCCCAGTATACACCACAGCCTGAGAACCCGGATGCAGAGAGCACGCTCGGGAATCAGAGTGGTAACGGTGGTCACTCAGCGCTGAGAGCCCCCTGCAGCTGGACAGTTAGCATCACCAGCACTGGAGTTTATTTGTACAAATGAGGAAACAATGGCAAGGAAACTAAATTCTTCAAATTCAAAGTCAATAAAGTGAATTGGGGTATTAGATACCCGTTAAATAAAGTAAATTGAACTCCTAACTCTGTTGCTTACTGCGGTAGAGGACCTTGATCCATTTACCTAAGTTTATGAGCCTGTTTGCTTATGTGAAAAGCAGGGCACCTTATGTATATATATATTCTGTAATTATTACAGAAATGAAATGAGATTACTCACATAAAAATTATATGCACAAACAACATTTATATATGAATGCTCTACAGTTAAGATATGTCTAATCATATTTGAAAAATAAGCATGCTATTCTGGAGTAAACATAGAATCACCATTATATTTGATAAGAATTGTAAAATGTACATAAAGGTATCTCTGGTAGAGGTTTATGAATCAGTACTGAAGAAAGTTTGCTTCAGTCCTGTGACTGTGGAAATACTCAGCTAAAGAAGTGGATAGATCAGAGCGCTCAAAGTGAAAATGAACAAAGTCAGGAGGAAATACTCAATGTGGCAGCTTTTGCTGCTAATTAGCAAGTGTCTTAAATTAGTATTTGCATTTTTCAGGCCCTCAAGTACTTAAATATAGGATGATAGATCATATCCTTGTAATTTCTACTTTATGCTTTTGTGCTTTGCTTCCATTCTTTCTTTTCTTTACTTGAAGTTTACTCTGTAGGGCAGGAGATGCAAGAAATAAAAAGATGGAGCCTATTGAGAAGTTGTGAGGTTAAAATCATGTTCCTAGAATTCTTGCACTATACGAGGCCTGCTAAGGTAGGAGGCAAATGGAGAAGTTCCCTGCAGTGTTTTCAAAGAAACCTGACACAAAAACAATCTAAAATCAAGCAGTATGAGGTGCAAGAGATATCATGCTGTGGTGGTGTCCCTCCCTACCCTTAATCCAGTCAAACACATACTGTACAAAACCACTGTGCCTGTGCACATGCATACACACACACACACACACACACACACACACACACACACACACATAGCATTGAAGCTCTCCCCAGCTATCTGTTCCCAGTGTTCTTCTTTTCTTATCACTGGGATACAATTTCTGAAATCATGTTGCATATACTATATTTGAAAATGGAAAAATGTGATTTACTGTCCTTTGAAGTATATTTTTGCCTTGAAACTTATCATCAAGCACATGTAGCATGGGGCACCCTACAGAGTAGACTGCGAATATTGCTGAAGTTCCTAATCCTATTTGAAACTTCATTTCCTAATTATCACCTACTTACTCTCCTCAGAATGAAACTATTAGTGTATTTTACAGTATTAACAGATCTTTTATTAGCAATTATGTTTTAGAATTGCTTTTCATATAAAAGCCTTGCATTAATAGTGTCATCCTATTGATCTTACCTCAATGACTTCCTTACAGTCATTCCAAATGGCTAATAACTTGCTAATATAACTTTACAGGTACATTTTGTACCTTTCTCTCCACTCATTGTAGACATTGCAGCTCATTAAACACTGTGAAAGAACACAGGCTACAACCATTTCCTTTAACAAGCCAGCAGTGTGAAATCAAAGTCCAAGCCCTCTTTCTTGTAATGATCTTGATGTATCATGTTCATAATACCAGGAAGTACGATGGGGGAGGAAATGCCTCCTAGAACCACTTTTATAAGCGATAATTAAAGTTGGAATGGTATTTCTAAACTTTTCTTTTCAGTATTGTTTTACTCTTCCCCTTCCTGTGTCATTTCAAGATCTTGTCGGTGTAGTTAGCTGGCTGAATGAGAAGCATGCCCAGGTCAACTACAGAACAATGAAACTTGTGTCAAGGCATACTTCCACACTAATGCAACTTGTTTTAGCCCACATATATATTCCTAACAACACACAAAAGAACAAGTTGTTGTCAGCTGGCAAAAATCACATTAAAGTAGTGTGATATATAGAAATCCACAAGGGGTCATGGACACTGACCCCATGAACCCACTGAACTATAAAATATAATTTTTCTCTTCCTGGTAAGCTTGTGATCACATTTGATTATTTGAGGGTTTTGTTGTAACTAGTCTTTGCACTAGTCCTACTTAACAAGCTGTTTATAAGCATGAAAAAAATGGTTCAAATTGTTTTCATATTCAATAATAAAATAGAAGCTGGTTAACAGAACAAACCTAAGTAATTTAATAGTCTCCCGGTGAACGTACTGTGTATTTATATAAAACAGATATTACACACCTTCCAGGAAAAAAAAATCAGAGCACACAATTTAATTTCAATTCCATTACTCCAGTTAGATTAACACAACATGACAAAATTGTTCGATAATTGTATACTCTGAATATAGCCATTATGTGTGCTTTCAAATAAAATCAGTCAGCTCTTACAATAGTGGTTTTTACAGAAGTCTGTTTTAGTGTCAGTCTGCTTCCAGTCCTCACTCAGAGAAAACGCCCACTGACTTGCAGATATTTTCATACCTTCCTTGCCATGAACATAAATTTGTTCATGGGCTATATCCAAGAAGCTAGCAAGCCTAAGATAACAGCTCAGCTGAACTGTGGACTCAATTCCTAATCCACTTTGAAGTAGAATATGCAATGCTAGCAAAATAATGAAGCACAATACATCAATCTGTCGGCCTGCAGAACCTAACTTGTTCCGAATAAATTAACTTAAGCCACCAATCTGGAGAGCTGAAATGCAAATGACCCAACATGGCTGTGCTACCAACTCCATCTAGTTTTCATACAGCAAGAGTCCAACAGTGGGACCCACAGAGCGTCGTCATCATAGTTCTCCTACAGTGCTGCTTGCGCAAGACTGTGCTAATCTGTCCTTGAGTGAACTGTATTCCTTTCTTTGGGTGCATTTTTACACCTAGCAATTCTGAGCTGTATGTAGGTAGAAAATATACTTTTTGTTTTAATAAATGCTTATAAATGAATGAATAAGGAAAGAATCAACTTAATACCAAACATTTCCACTTTCATTTCAAATGAACTGGGTTCATTTCTAAATTATATTGTGTCATTTTATTTTTCAGCTAGCTTAACTTTCAAACCTCTTGCCTCATGTTTTCTCACTAATCATCTTTCAGAGATCATTTCAAATGTAGCCTCAATGACACCACTTTTCCTATTAACTGTATGTCCCTTAAATACAAATAGCACTTTTAATTTTTTGGTTTCAAAACTTTATTACCCTCTTTAGTTTACATATATCTGTATAATATGCATTTGTGCAAACTCACAACAAGCTAATATTTCCTAGATTATATTGTGGGTCATTTTTCTATCACTCACTAAGTTCAGTATACAGCCATAAACATTTTTGTCTTGTTTTAATTCCAAAGTTCTATTAAATTTCCCTGATAGTCTCCTGCAGTAGTACACAACTTTATCATAAATCTACATGTAGTCTAAGAATAAAGATTACTTATACATTTGTGCTCTTCCAATACCCATTTCTCTGCCTTGGGGGAAGTAGAAAATGGGAAGAGGAAAGGCACACAAATTCTCAACCAGATTCACTTTTCACTGACAACAGACAGTCACCCCTTTTGCTGACAAGACTGAATCCAAACAATTGTTTTATATGTGCAGACAGGTAAGCAATAACGTCGATCTTCAAAACAAAATTTCCGTGTGAAAAGCAGTGTGGGAAACTGCTCTGTCTTCTGGTTGCTCATATGAAGACGGCTCACCGAGCTAGGCCAGTCTTGCATAGGCAGTCGTGCCTGCAGACTTGTCTCTGCTCTCAGATGCCCTACCTTATAGACTATTACTTGTTTTATGTATCCACAGAGAGGTACTCCCATCTCCTCTGCTCTCTGGAAAAAATGGATTCACCTACTGCAGCAGACATTTGTTCCGCTGCACTCTATCACAGTGCTTAGTATTTAAGAGATGCTTTATATGTTTTACTAACACTCTTCTCTGTTACCTCAAGAAATGTACACAAGTCAACTTATTTATTCTGGCCAGGAAGAGTAACTTTCATCCCCTCATCTAAAAAAGAAAGAAAGAAAGAAAGAAAGAAAGAAAGAAAGAAAGAAAGAAAGAAAGAAGAGTGAGAGAAAGAAAGAAAGAAAGAAAGAAAGAAAGAAAGAAAGGAGAGAGAGAGAGAAGGAAAGAAAGAAAGAAAGAAAGAAAGAAAGAAAGAAAGAAAGAGAAAGAGAAGGAAAGAAAGAAAGAAAGAAAGAAAGAAAGAAAGAAAGAAAGAAAGAAAGAAAGAAAGAAAGAAATTCCATTCTTATGTACAATGCTGGCCCAGCCCTTCTGGCCCAGATAGAGCCTAAAATGTTGTGTTAGGTAAAGCAGCAGCTTTTAAAATTGGGGTCTTATACTCAAGACCCTTTTCTTCAATAATATTACATAATATTCAACAAGTAGCCCTTAAGCGTCCACAATAAGTTATTAGTCTTGGTTCAAACTGCAGGCAAGCAGGATCATCACCTGCCCTTCTAAACCTTCAAGTCTAGTCAAATATTCTAGAAGGTAGTTGTAGGGAAGTCATAGTTTGTTACTTTTTTTTTCAGAAACTACACATTTGTAAAGGTTAGATGGTCAGAAACCACATTCATGCTTAACATTCTTAACAGTTGAAGGTATCTAAGCAGTACATTTAAAATATTGACTTTTGGAGCTGGGGAGATGGCTCAGTAGAATAAGTACTTGCCTGGCAAGTGCAAGGGCCTGAGTTCAATCCCTGGTTCAGAAAAAAAAAAAAAAAAAAAAGCTAAAATACTGACTTTCTATGTATGTGAGCAATAACAAATACTGTATATTATAGTATAATTACCTTCATTTTTAATACCAAGTCTGTATGGTCTTAGATTATAATTTTTTCCACAATACCTAGCACTTAGTAAACCTTTGATAAACATCTGTCAAGTGATTTATACAAATAATTTTTCACAAGAATACAGCAAAATCCTCCTCATCAAGCCTGTTCTTTGCAGGTCAGACTCAAATCTCCTTTCTTTTCATACTGATGTCAACATCTCTATCACATTTCTAACTCATGAAAATCATTTCTGGTTATATCCTCCTACTCACCCTGAAATAAAAAAAGTCAAGCAGGGCAAGCTCATATGCTTGCCCTCATTACAAAAGAAGGGACTGTACAGGTCCATTCATCAATCACGCTCTAGAAAGTAATGAGAGAAGTAAATCTGTAGGAAATCAATAATGTGAGTGGGTGTTCAAGAGACAGATGGCAGACTCTTGAAAATCAGAGAATTTCAATGATAAGACTTCCTTAAACCAGATACTATGTGAAACATCAAAATATTACTGAAGGTTCTAAAAATATCAAATTTCAAAAAGAATACCGACTGCAGTTTTCAGCAACTCTTGGCACTGATTCGCCTATGCATTCCCATTCTTTCCACATGCATACTTAAGACTCAGTTGTTTGGGATTATAACATGCAAAAATTTCTCAGAAAATATACATTTTACAAAGTACAATTTTGATTTAGATCTTTATTTTGGGGCCCACAGTGAAGAGCTATGTCTACATTACTGTCAGTTGCTTAAGAAACACAGAGAAAGAAACATTCAGGCACCCAGAACCACCTAGTATAACTGGAATTATTTATGGTTTTGTTAGCTTGCAAAATTATGAGTGGCTTAAGTGACAGACATATCCAATAAAAAGGGCTTTCATTTCTTAGACTTTTTAAATCCTTCATAATTGTCATTTAATAAAAAGAAAATATAATAATGTAAGACTCTTGTGTTTTTAAATTCTAATTGATATCTAAAAAGCAACCAGCTTCAACAAGGTTAAAAAAATCACTATTTTGCACTATTTTGTACATTTTTCAACTGTGTAAACTTTTGGAAACACAAATAAGTAATACTATCAGTTAGTTGGTTTTAGCATAATTAAATACAAGTTAACATAAAATTCAGATACTCTCATCAACCTTCTACAAATACATGTAGCTTTCTACAAATATTAAAATCTAAGGTGACATTAACATTAACTGTTTAATCATATTGTGAATTTTTCTATACTTGTTTAAAGAATAGACTATTCCATTCCATTCAAAAAAGGAAGCTATTAAAAAGAAACATATTGAGAAATACTAAAGGAGAAAAGAAGAATAACACTTTAATGTATCAAGCTTTTCAAATTTAGGGGTAGGAAAAATATAGTCAATGAAAGCAAAACTAATTTTCCAAATAAGTAAGAACTAGAAGATAGTATTCTTTAGATATGAATATAGAAAGCAACAAAAAAAGATCATAAGATGTGAGATAAAATCTTCTTAGAATCTAATCTTGACTCTAGAAGGCATCATTTTTTACCAGAACCTGTACCTAAACTTCATCCATAAGAAAGTAAGAGTAGATCTCTAGCTATTCATGATCCTAGCTTCTCGCCTCACAGTTCAAAATACAGCTTCAAAATCTAAGCTTGAGTATATGCCCCTGAGTAAACATCCTCTCTTTTTACCCTCAAATTTCAAGGTTATCTTAGGGGAAGTGATGAATAGTCCTTTCAATTGCTCCTACAAAGAAATACAACTTGATTTATCCTGAGAAATCACCCTGCCACCCACATATTATCTATCCCTTGTGTTAAAATAGCCCTTAACATTCAACTGATAGAAGTTCACCAAGGTAGAAAACACAGCCTCACTACAAAAATCCAGGTAATTCACAAAAAACCCAAAGTTGAGAGGCAATATGGCAAATGTATGGGTTCATACATTCATTGCAAATAGCCCAAGGGAAAAGAAATTAAAGAACCTTATGTGAAAATGATCCCCTAATGCAGTGTATATATTTCAGGTTTTGGTCACTCCCTTACTGCATTGACCATTTTCAGTGTGTCTAGAATGTTAGCACAGTAATTGAGAAGTACTTATTGCCTCCTGCCCACATTTCGGGTTCAGTTCATTCCACAGTGTGTGGATATTTGTCTTTCCTTGCTTTTATTTATTTAGCTTTCCCTCTTCTGCTGCAATTGCTGTGTACAGTCCCCTGTTGTAAGCCAAGAGCACCAACGTGACAACTTAGAGTTTAGTTCCTTCTGCCTTGCATTACACCACAAACACAGTCAAAGCAAATGTCATCACACCAGGCCGGGAAAGCGAAACCAGCTCCAAATGAAGAAGTGTTCCTTATATGCTGAGTATCACAAATCATACACTAAGCAAAAGCAAATTCTAACAATTGCTTTGTTTAAATGAGACCAAAAGTTCCTCCAAAAAGAAAGTTTGATATTTAATACTATGCATGTTTTAAAATACAAAAACTTGAAGAAAATGTAAAAGCAATTATGTTAGCCACCTAAATGAATTATTGGTATTATTTTAAAATACTTCCCATATTTTTATGAATTTATTAGGCCAATACATGTGCATATATGACTACTAAAATGTTTGATTTTATGTATCCTATAAATATTTCTATTTGATATATAAAATCATAGGCTGTGTAACTCAAAGGTGTTTATAGGAATATTTTAATGGCTATCTAATATTTTAAACAATTGTTGCAGCGTACCGATGTACTTCTCCAACCTCTGTACTAGCCATGCACGCAGTTTCCCAGGCTTTTCATAGGAAGTGCAGCCAAGTCATCAAGTCGTGATGGAAACTGTGAGGCATAGCCTCAAGCCATTTGTGTTCCCTATAAAAAGAATAGATGAGATTCATGGTATCCAGTGAGAAAATCTTTTACATCCTTGATTAAACTTATCCCTGGCCAGGATGATGGCTCAGGAGAATAAGCGCTTCCCTGGCAAGCGCAAGGGTCTGAGTTGAATCCCCAGTTCCACCAAAAAAAAAAAAAAAATTATTCCTAAGTACTTTTAGGGTTGGGAAGTGATATTGTGGAAACAAATAACAACGAGACAGTTTCAAAACCAATTACTAGCACAGTTTTAATAATTAATACATTGCATAGTGTTGTCTTAGTGGTTATTCATTGTACAAGATAGACATGATATCCTCTCCACAAACACTATTAGAACAAATATCTCTATTCATTGAATTAAGAGAATGCAGCTGTATATCTATCCTAACTATTTTGAACATACAGATACAAAATGGTCCTTCATTTGTATCCCCTTTTCTTGTTTAGTTTTGTCAGAGAAGGGTATTCCATCATCATTTAAATATTGTAGGTGCATGAATTCAGCAAAATATTCCAATATAGTCCAGCAGTCCATAATAGTAGTGGGTTTTCCATATGACTGGCAATGTTGGAAGTTGTTGACTTGAGCCTTTTACAGCTCACCATATTAATATGGCTTTACTATTTATATTTCATTTTTATACTTTTCTGCTAGATGGTTAAGACCAAGATAAAGCAAGACCTATGTAACAAGAAATGTAACTTTTGTACCTGATAAAGTCAGTCAAATCCCATCAGGATGTACCACAGTTTGTAGATCCTTTGTCAGTGTCAGCCATTTGGATGAGTCATGGCCATTGTGTGACCAATTTGCTCTCTGTGAAAGCCTGATAGAATGTTTTCTCTCCATGTGACTCTCCTTAGGTACACTCTACATCATTGATCACATTCCTCTGTGGCCCCATAATCTCCTTGATCAGAAAATTTGGGACACAACTGAGTTACAGGATGTTACAGTACAAGTTCTCCTATGTCCTGAGTCTTCATTGACCTTAAAGGGGTAGGACCAAAATGTTGGCTGTCCTTGCAGCCCTTCTTTTTCTCTATTTTTTTGTCTGCAAACTTAAGTTATTAACCCTCCAGAAAAGAAGCTTATTATTATTACCCTACAACATATTCAGTTGAGCTTAACCTCACTATTTGTCTGAATATCAAACATGTTAGGCATAACATGGAACAGATATTTTCCATCAAGTATTGATATGTTAAACTTTAAATCCTTATAGAATATGAAGAAAAAAATTTTAAAAAATAGGAATAAACAGTTACATAGAAATTTAGAAATCTAACCATATATAGCATTGCAGCAGGAAAATCCTGAGACATTTTTTTTCTTGTTTCTTTTTTTCATTTATTACCCTTTTTTTTTTTTTTTTTTTTTGCAGAACTGGGGATTGAACTCAGGCCCTTGTGCTTGCCAAGGAAATGCTTATTCCACTGAGCCATCTCCCCGGCCCCTATTACCACTTTTTTTAAACAAACATTTACTTGAGAGACAGTATGACAGTAATTGACATGTTATGACAAGCAGTACATATTTTAGAAGACCAGAATTACAGGCATTCCAAGCATGACCCTACCATCACACATTTCTATCTTCAGTGTAGTTGCTTAGTTCACAGGTATTAGCATATATAAGTTAATTGGTCAGGGTGAGAATCCTACCAATTAACTTAACTGCTAATTTCAAAAACCTGCTGAAGGGTCTCAGAACCATTGCTTTATCCATCTTCTGCATATAAATGTATGGCTTTGCTCCTGTCATGTTTCCTAGCTTTTCTCCTTGCCCTCTCTTTGTTGTCTAAGCCTCAAGTTCTTGCTTTCCTTTTAATTGTGCTATACCTTTCTGGTTTTGTTTTTTCTTTTGAGTTCTTATTCTAGGGAGACTATATGATATTTACACATGTTGGTCTGGTTTATTTCACTTATAAGTATATTTTCAAGTGGCATTCATTTAAATATAAAGGCTTTGAGTTTATCATTCTTTACAGCTTAGTAATACTCCATTGTATAAAAATACCACATCTTTTTCATCCATTCCTTAGGTGATGGGCATTTTGGTTGTTTCCAAGATTTGGCTATCACAAATTGTGCTGCTATAAACATAGCTGCACATATATCACTATGATATGACTTTGTCAATTCTTCTGGGAAAATCCACAGTAGGGGGATGGGGGATGATATCATAAATAAGATTGTTTTGTGCATTTCTATGTTTAGAGAACTTAGTATTAAATTCTGTTTATATTTACAAATTCAATGCATGTTTATAGCATACAATTGTACTGAATATGTTTATTAGTTTTGATTGTTTAGAATAAGCCTTTAAAGTTTTTTAAGTATTCTGACACGTCATCTGCAGAGAGAGAGAGAGAGACAGTTTTACTTCTTTCTTTCTAATGTGGATAATGTTTATATCTTTTTCATACCTAATTAGTCTGGTTAGGATTTCTAGGACAGTGTTAATTAGAAATAGTGGAAATGAACACTTTCATCTTCTTCTGATATTTAAGGGAAAACTTTCAGATTTTCTATTCTATATTTAGTCTTTATTAAGACTTTATCCTAGGTTTCCATTCGTCATTAGATGCTTTCTGTGAGCTTATCATATGTAACAACCAATATGTATCTAATCAGTTTAATGTTTTTATCATGAACAGATGCTCACCCTTACCAGTTTTCTTCCTGCATGTATAGACATAATTATATAACTTTTAGCTTTTTTTTCTTCTGATGTGGTGATTCATGTTGACTAATTTTCATGTTCAGTCATCTTTTTATCCTAGAGATAAATTTAATTGACAATAATATGTGATCACATTCATGTCATTAGTGAGAAAACTTGAAGAACAAGTAAATGGAAACCTATGTTTATGGGCTGTAGTATTTATAGGTTTAACATTCCTGTGTTACCCAAAGCACACAAGAGATTCATCATAAAATGATTTTTTTTTTTTCACAGAGATAGAAGGAACAGGCCTGAGTGCTTATGGAATCACAGAAGTCCTCAAAGAACTAAAGCAAACTTCGGATAAAGATGTTGGAGGTATTCAATTCCTAATCACAAATTATAGATAAACCTATAATATACTGATCAAAATTTTCTGACACTATCATAAAAGTACATGAAGAAACAGAGTACATTGCCAAGGTATATAGTCACTCGAAGTTTTAAAACCATGAGGAATACACAGTGAAGAAAGGATAATTTCTTCAATAAATAGGCAGGTAAACAATAGGTAGTTTATGGAAGCAACCTAAGTGCCATGTCTATGAATGGAAAAAATGTGGTGTGTACTTATGTAGCAGTAGGATAGTAGGCCGTCTTGAAAAATGACCTGCTGATCCTTGTCGTTAGATCAATGACCAGATGTGTAGTTTGGCCGACTTTAGTTCATAATGTTTTATAAACTTGAAATTTGCTAAAGAGAAAAATAGGTTAAGCGATGCATATGCTACCGTAACTGTATATGTATGTTCAAATATCACATAATAAACTTTAAATATGGAAAGCTCTTTTTTGTCAATCCTATCTCAAATAAACCTGAGAATAATTCTAACCATAAAAAAAGACCTGCCAATGAGATAGCTCAGTGGACTAAGCATCTGCTTATGCAAGCACAGGGACTAGGGTTTGATCCCTAACACCACAAACTATGCAGGCCCCAACCCAGAGTGCGATGAGCCAGCCAATGAGACCCGACATGATGGTGCACCCTTGTAATCCCAGCATGGGAAGGCTGAAAAACAGGAGGATCACTACGAATCTGAGCTGCATAGTGAGACCCTATACCAAATATATAAAAAAGCGACAAAAACATAAAAATGAAATAAGATGTGGAAGAGGAGAGGCCAGATGTAGCTGCCTCCCATTTCTCATTCCTTTTGAGCACACATGTGATGTCTCTAATCAGCTGGTTATCTCACAGTTATATAGTGGCAAGAGTAAAGAAAAATTACAATGTAGAATGAATGTAACACAACATATGAAAGTGAGCCTGAAACCAGGATCTTACTGTTGAACTGAAGCACTAAGCTTGATACCATTATTAAACAAACAGATTACATTTTTGGTTATTGTAGACACAAGTTTTCCTGACTGGTCAGTCATTTAGATCATTTTCGGGATTTTATTAAATAAGGAATAATAAAAGAAAATTTAAACATAGAATTGTCCTTTCATTTGTATACACATCATTTATAAATATGTAAATTACATATATGTTGACAATTATGTGATTATAAAAAAATTAACAAATTTTTGACATTTAAACATCTGGCTGAGCTTAGTATTTTAGTATTTGAAAATTGAAAAATCTCCTCTTATGCAACAATGCTGGTCTAATTTTTTAAATTATTTTTAAGAGATATTGCTATAAAAATGAGCATTTTTAAAAATCTTAATTGGAATTCTTATTTATTTTACAATGATTTATCCTTCTGTTGCAATTAGTACATCTCTTATACCTTTTTTCTTTTTCATAATTTCATTTAAGTAATAAAAAAATATTTAGGGCTATACATTTGCCTATGAGATCACCTCTGTAATACCCCACAAATACTTCTTATGTGTGGTACTTTTCATTTGTTATTTTCTTTTGATCACTGATGATATGGTCATTGTCTTATAGCTACTATGATTTCTACACAGTAGTAATTATCTTCTTGTGGTGAATTTATTATGTGATAGTCTCATAAATATTATTTCTCTTAGCTACCTTTTTTATTAAGTATTCTAAACCAACAATATAACTGCTTCAATTGCTTTTTCGTTGATTACTTCTCTGCTTTTTTCCTAGAATGGCAAACTTATTTTGTAAAATTTACAAGAACATTTAAGAACAATTTATTCTTTTTCCTATTTCCAGGTGCTAAGCTCAATATATTTCTATTAGTCCAACTTTATTAAACCTACTACTTGAAATTGACATGTCCTCATTTAATTTTTCATTAATTTTTATGATAAAGATTTATAGTGGCATTAAACTACTCAACTGTAATTAAATTTCTTTCCATTTCTCCTTGAATTCTTAACCTTTATTTCCATATATTGATTCACATAATTTCATGTGATCTTTCTATAATTTAAAAATGATTAAAATTTTACTTCTATAAAAAGTTTCTCTGTTACATCTTAATTTTTTCCTTAAAATTTTTGTTAACTTTTAATGTTAACATACTGCCTTGGTTTTAATAGATTTTATTTTACATATATTTGCTCATCTTTTCATTTTGTTTTCTCTTTGATTAGAAAATCATATGCCTAGTGAAAGTCTATTTTTCATTTTTTAACTATAGTCAATTTTAACTGAAATGTTTGTTGCTATGTTATTTAATTTTGTTCTGTTTTTTGTTTTTGTTTGTTTTTATTTTTATTTTTTCTGAAACAGGTTCTTGCTATATAGTTCAGGTTGGTCTTGGCCTCACTATGTAGCTCAGACTGACCTCAAACAGTGATCGTCCTGTGACATCCTCCTAAATGCTGGTATTATAGGTATATGCCACCAAAGCCATCTGTTGTTATTTTAAAGACATATTTTTATCAATTTCATGTTTTATACTGTCAGGTGTTTCCTTTAATTTTTTGTTTTTAATATATAAACTCACTTTCTGCCT
>NW_004524715.1:6111233-6113003 GCF_000260255.1 Octodon degus
TCTTTCTGATCCAGTCCCCCCTACCAATATGGTGGCAGACCTTTTAAATCTAGACTGTAACAGCCTCCTAGAATGCCATTTTATTTGAGTTTTCAAGTAAAAACAAGAAAGTTTTGCTCAAAATAGAACATCCACTAGAATTCAACATTTCTATATCACTCTTTTCTGAGGCATCATTTATATACAAGGACATACATGAATCATAAAAGCATACTTACTCTATTTTGAGTTTTGACAAATTCAAACTTGTGGAAACTGCATCTTTTCAAGAAATAGATAAATGGAAGCACAGTATATGGATTCTTTTTGCCTCTTCCTCTTGTTCCTCCATTTATTGTTTTAAGCCTCCCTGTTTGTTGTGATGCAGAGCAGATCTCTGTCCTCAGTTGCAGATGAAAACTCGGTTGTTTATTGGCTCCTGTTGCTGGACATCAGAAAATAACCAGTTTGGGTACTAATGTTGAAAAGACACTAAAGACATTATTGCATAACACTTTAGTGGACATAAATATTATTATTTCTCTTATATAAATATCTTAGAGTAGAGCTATTAGGTACTAGGTTGGGTTTGTGGGGGCATTAGCTTTCTCAGACACTATAAGACCTTTTGCAGTTTTAGCACTTCACTAACTGAACAACAAGATAGGAAAGGCAAATTATTCTGCATCTTTACCCCGTAAAAAGCTGTTAATATTTTGGGGCTAGGGAGATAGTTCAGGGCCAGAGAGATAGCTCAGTAGCATAAGCACCTACCCGGCAAGCACAAGGTGCTGATTTCAAACCCCACTACCCAGTACTGGTCAAATAGCTCAGCGGATTAAAGCACCTGCAAGCAGGTGCAGGGGCCAGGGGTTTGATCCCCAGTCCTGTGGTGCAGGCCCCGCTCCCAGGCCACGCTGAGATGGCAATTGAGACTGGGCGTGGTGGCAGGGGCCCGTAAACACAGCTCTTAGGAGGCTGAACACAGGAGGATCACTAGGAATCTGGTCTATGTAGTGAGACCCTGTAGACTCTGTAGACCCTGTAGACCCTATACTGAATACAAAAAAGTACCAAAAAATTGTTAATATTTTTAATTTTTGTCATTCAGGTATATGTATATTAGTATTTCACTATAGTTTTGAAGTTTTCTGGCAACAGTGGCATCAAGCACTTCCATATATGATTTCATATAATTCACATACTTTATCAAGTGTCTGCCTGAGTTTTTAGCTCATTCTTATTACACTAGTAGGGTAATTAGTAGTAGTAATCTCATTAGTAGTGTTGCAAGAGTCTTTTAATATTTCCACCAGGCCACTGTTAGATATATATTGGGAACAGTTTCTCCCTTTCTGTGAGTTTTCTATTTAATTTTTAATTCTGTACTGCAAATTAGATGATGTCTATATTTCTAGCATCTAGTTTACTGTATCTTCTGCCATATGTCCAAGTAATTCTTTAAGATACTTTGTTCATAAAGTCTACATTTTTCAAATTATAGCTTTTTGTTTTGATATCTTCAGTGATTTTTCCTGTATTCTTCTATGTTTAAGGATATTTTATGTCATTAAACATGGTTATATGAGCTGTTTTTAAATTTTTGTCGGCAGTTATTGAAATCTTTATTGCTTTGTCTTTCATCCAGGAGAGATCTACTGTCTGGGCCCCATTCTCAGTAACTTACAGCAAGAAAATGTCTACAAGGAAAGTGGCCTAATTTTTTTTCCTCATACAGGCTTGGTACAGGAAATATCACAGCTTCAAACATATACTACACACACAAACACA
>NW_004524715.1:6113103-6113981 GCF_000260255.1 Octodon degus
TTGGATCTGGCTGCTGTGCTCCACTTCTTTCTGCTGCAGGTGTTAGAGTTGAACCCTTTGTGACTCTCTGGAAAGATGTTCTCCTGAATCAACTAGGTGGGTCTTATCTCTAGCCTCTTTGCAGGGAGTTCTGCTGAAGGGTTCCACGCTGGCCTGCACTCTGGGTCGAATGAGGATCTGTGGGACCCGGGCAGTCTTACTCACACACCAGGCCTGGGCTCTGGGTCTATTCAGGATCCCATGGCCCCAGGTCATCTCACTCACTCCCTGGGTCTGGGCTCCTGGTCTATTTTTTCTCCTAGTTCAATAAGAAGAAAAATTTGTACTAATATTGTTTAGACAAGATATCATGTCTACATTTTGTACTCTGAATAATTACTTTGAAGATAACCATATGCAATGTATGAATTATTGTAACTGTTCTACTAACCTGTTTTGAAACTCTCTCACTGCTATTTCTTTCTCATTAAAATTAATAAAAAATTAAAAAGAAAGAAAGAAAGAAGAAAGAAAGAAAGAAAGAAAGAAAGAAAGAAAGAAAGAACGAAAGAAAGAAACTAGGATTACAAGTCCCATTCAACCTAGCTATTCTCCTTCTGGGGTTTATAGCAGCTCAATTTGTCATAGCTACATCTTGGAAACAACCCAAATGTCCCTCAACTGAGGCATGGATAAAAGGATGTGGCATTTTTATGCAATGGAGTATTACTCAGCTATAAAGAAAGATAACTTGAAGCTTTTATAGGTAAATGGATACAACTAGAGGCCATACTCATAAGTGAAATAAATCAGATCCATATGTGTAAACATCATATTGTCTCTCTAGTGTAAGAACCTGAAAGAATAAACAAAATCTGAAAGGTACAGTAGATATACGA
>NW_004524715.1:6114312-6124435 GCF_000260255.1 Octodon degus
CAACATGCACTGTAACAGCTACTTTTGAATAAATATCATCTTGTTTTTTTAATTGTGTATTATTTCTAATGTCTTACCTATTATTTTGCTATTCTTTTTAAAATAAAAAGGGCCAGCCAAGTAGCTCAGCAGATTAAAGCATCTGCTTAGGCAGACACAGGGGGCAGGGGTTCCATCCCCAGGCCTGCCCTGCCAGCCCCACCCCTGGGTGCGCTGAGATGGCAATTGAGACTGGGCGCGGTGGCACATGCCTGTCATCCCAGTGCTTGGGAAGCTGAAAAACAAGAGGATCACTACAAGTCGAATCTGTGTAGTGAGACCTTGTAGACCTTGTACTCTGTACTAAATATAAAATAAAATAAAAATTTTTTAAAGTATAGCAATGGGACCTAGGGAGAAAAATGATTCCTGTTCTGCTTTAGAAACCAGCACTGCACAGTGGGGACTGATTAGTAGTTTTCTAATCGCTGCACAACCCACACCTCGAAAGTAAAAGCAGGTATCCAAGAAAGCCAAACCTGCATTCCAGAAGATCTGCCTCTTCTGTCTCAAAATAGGAAAGGTGTCACCATACTGTATTACACTTCAGGCCCACCTATTCAATCATTATGATAATTTATGCTCAGTCTCATAAAACATGGCAACTTTAATTTTTTTTTAATTTATTTTTGGGATACGCAGTATCCCTACAATGTTCAAACTCATAATGATCCTCCTATCTCTACCTCCCCAGCACAGGGATTACAGGCATGTGCCACCACTTTCAGTTTGGGGTCCAGCTAGGCATGCCTAGAGTCCTGGGGCCAGCATGAAATGCAGTACCAGAGAGTGAAGTCTGGTCTTCGGGCTTGCCAGGCAGGCACTTAGACCACTGAACTATCTTCTCTGTCCAAACATGGTAATTTTAAATGTAGTTAATTTTAGAGATAAAATTATGTTAGCCAAAACATTAATTTATATGAAAGAACTAAAATAATGATAACAATAAGAGAAAAACAATAGCAATATTGGTCATGTTCCAGCCACAACAGAAAGCTCAAAATATCCACTATCATTTTCTAACTTACAGAAAGCATAAACATATGTAAACAAAGCATGACAATATTTGACAGTAATGCCCTAGAAAACATTTTGGGTAACAAGGAAAATAAAAGCTTCACTTCTTATCCTGAGAAATCTAGAACTGTTGTTTCTACAGAAGGCAAATTTTCCCATCAGGAGATGTTCTGAGCACTACAATGAACAGAACAGTCTTGCACAGCAAAGAATTACCTTTCAAAAAATATTCCTCCCCTTCCAGCCTGTCTCCACTTCCCTCTTCCTGTTTTCTTTGTCTTTTCGTGGTCAGGGATAGAATCATTTTTTATTATAATTTTATTGGTATGTTTGCAGTACATAATAGCTACATTCATTGATAAGTTGGCACATGTACACAACATATCTTCATTCTCTTTTTCAATCTCTTTATCTCCCTCCTTCCCCTTCCCTCCAGCTCTTGGTGCCCTCCTTTTTTAAGTGCAATCTTCGGATCCTCTTTTAAGATTCTGATCCCCAACAAGCCCCTGAAATTTTGGGCAAAGTGGCAGTTAACCCTACTTCACTCAGGAATCATTTCTTTTCTGGGAAACTTAGACCACCAGCAGTTTCAACAGAAGGCAGTTGTGTCCATCAGGAAAGATTCTACATACTGCAATGACCAGGAAAGCCTTCCACAGTAAAGAATTATCTGCCATACCTTAATGTTAAGCAAAATAAACCAGGTGCACAAGCTTAAATGTTGCATGGTTTCTCACATGTGCAAAACTCAAAATATAGTTACAGAAAAGAGTAAAATAAAAGGTAAGTAGTAGGAAATAGGGGAATCTTTGGGGACAATGAGATGGAGGGAGAAGGGAGAGAAAGAAGCAGAAGAGAATGAAAAAAGAACATGTGTTATGTACATGAACAAACTCTCTGCAGGGAATGTCATCATTAATACTACAAACATGCAATAAAAATTAAGACAAAAATTTGTCTCTTCCAAAATAATGATGTGCCTAAGTTTAAACTGACCTGCAACTAACAATTGGGTAAACACAGATAAAGAGCAGGTTGCACGGGTGCTTATATTATGCAAGTCAAAATGTCAAATGTTTCATATAGACAATTTTGACTTCTCATTATCAAAATAATTCTTCCGTGCAAGGGTGATGTCACACATGAAAAGGGCCCTATGTGTTACAGACCCATGGGTAGATGGATAAATCGATAGATGTACAGAATCCTGAACATTATAAATCACCTGACAAAATAGCATAATTATTTAACTACTTTTCAGTCTTCAGAAAATGTTGTGATAATCCAAATATGGTATCATCACAACGTCTTTCCCAATCCAACCCACTCTCATTTTCCTTTGTTTCTGAGGTAGGATATTAAAAATTAAGAGCAAGTAAAAAGAAGACAAAGAAACAGAGATTTTAGATTTATACATATTTTTCTAAAACAAACAAACAAAAAAAACACCTGCAACTTTAGAACACAAAAATTACCAAGCCTTTTTTATTACAAAAGACCACCCAAAATATTCCTAAATGTCTCAAAGACGTGATAGGCCTGCACAGTGGGCTCTGGACCTGTCCTGGTCACGTATAGATCAACCTATCTCCACCCTCAAGGAAGCAGCAATATTCCTAGGCAGCAGACTGTAGCTCCAAACATGCATAAATGTATTTCATCTGACATAGCCTGCCAGATGGGCAACTGATGGACAGTAAGTATACACAGCCTGGATCAGCCCCCAAATGCCCCATAAATGTAGCCAGCTCTAGCTCACAAGGCAACTGTTATGGTTTGTGTCTAGATATGCCCCCAAAACCTCATGAAGTCTTTGGGGAGTCTTCTAGAGTTCGTGACTAATTCTTGATCCAATGTGGGGACTATACGTGTCAGCTATACTCACCCTGAGGCAAAGAATCTGCACACAAATGTAAGGAGGGGAGAGAGGCTTGCTAGCTTTGCAGCTGCAAATCCTCCTTTGCTCTTTGCTGTTTTCCGCTGCCATGAATGGCTGCCCACTCCCATGTACCACTCCGCCTTGGAGCCAGCTGAGTATAGACTAAAATTTCCACCAACTATAAGGTAAAAAACCTTCCCTCCCTTAATGTGGGGCGTTGGCTATTTTGTCCCAGCAATAAAAAAATAATTAAGACAATGCCTTTCTCTCCTGAGGACCTGCACTCTTATTTCTTTAAGGGGACATCTCTTAATTTCTGCCTAATAAAACCCCTCCCATGCCTCTTACTGGCTAGTCCTAAATGTTCTTTTTCTATGACCAGTGTCAGTGAGTCTCCAAACACACTACTTTTAAGGTGAGTTAAAGTTCTTGTGTCAGCTTCAGGAACCTCTCAGGCCTGATCCATTGATGACAGGTTTCACTGTCACCAGATGAGGTCTGAAAAAGTCTTGAAAGAGGAGATGGGTGACTCAATTCAGTCACCCACAGAATAGGTTGTAGGTTCTCTGACTTACATCACAAAGAAAGATTATAGACTGCAACAATAAGAAGCAATAGAAATGCTTAGTGGGGAAAATTAAAGGAGCACATATTCAAAGGAAGTGCTTTCGGGTGTCAGGTTGGGGTGTTAATGAGGTCTTGCGTGAGTCAAATGGGTGATCTAGGATGTGTGTTCCTATTATTAGGCTACCCATTTGATGGGCTCCCCATCTGCATGTGTTTGAAACTTAGAAATCTGCTGCCTACATAATAGTGCTCCTTCTCTGAGGGTAGGAGTCCTTGGGAGGAAAAGCAAAGGCTCAACTACTAGATGAAAAGCTGACACCCAGATTACAGGCTATCTGCCTATGTGTTTCTTTTATCCTCCCTTACATCTGCATCCCTGCCCTCAAAGGTGACTAAATCTGGGACCTAGAATGCCATCACACTGGGTTCATTCCCATGTATGAAGTACTTCAACCTTTCAAACTTTATTTGATACATTATCTTCTCTGCAAAACAGAATGCCAAGTAAACAGAATTTCCTGCATCAGTATAGTGATACACAAACTCAATCTCCACAAGTTTGGAGTCGAAGATTGTTCTGGTTCTTTCCATTTACATTGCTAGAAAATCTATTTATAACTGTTTTTCTCATATTCTCTGTAAGTGTTCTTCTGGTACTTCCAAACTTTTTAACAGTGGCACAGAAAGAAAGTACAAAGTGTTCCTAGTCACTGGGTAGGCACAAGTGCTTTTGCTTATCATTCTGGGGCTTCACCTGACCTCCTCACAAAATCTAAAAGAGTAAACAACTTCACACATGTGTGATCCGTGTTAGGTCAGTTTCACAATGTCTGAAATCAATTTACTTTCAACTGTGGACTTTATCAAACTCCTCTCTCTATGCCATTCATTGTCCACTAAAATAGGATAGTAATAAAATAGATGAATTTACATCAGACTGTCTATTAGTTTTCCTTACTGTTGAAACAAAATACCCAACAGTCAACATAGAACAGGAAAGCTTTATTTCAGGTCAAAGGTTGCGGCCCACAGCCAGCTGGATCGAAGGCAAGGAAGCATTACACAAGGCCATGGCAGAGGAGACTCAGTTCCCAGCAAGGCTAGCAGAAGGCAGCAAATCGGCGGCGGCAGCAGCAAGCCTGCTTTCCTCCTGCCCCTTTATATTCCAAAAGGCTGTGAGGCTATCGATTAGTGCTACCCACACCTGAGATGGGGCTTCCGTTTTCCACATCCCTAATGCTAGCATCACAGCCTTAATACACATCCACATGTCCAAAACGCAGCCACCTGCCAAAGGCCCCACTTGTGACTGAATGAGGGAAAGTGGGGGGACTTCTAGACACAAGCCAGAAGAGAATTCAAATGATTCCTGTCTTCCTCAGGAGTCCTATGGGTAAGAATCGTATTATGGTGTTCCTTGCTTGTTAAGTGATGAATTCAAATGCTATTCAAGATATTGTTGGGGATAAATTTTAAAAATGATTTTCTGTTAAGAAATACAAATGACTATATTTCATGTGATATATTTTTCTCACTATCAACAAAACTCAGTAAGAAAAAAAAGTGAATTATTATATAACTGGATTTTTCTGTTGCATCATTAATTCCTATTTATATGCTATTATGATTCACTTTACCTACCAAAAACTTTTCCAATGAAATCTTAGCTCAAATTCAGTATAATGTGGCAGGAAATGGAAATATGAATCTTAGACCCAACATCTCACTATGAGTGAGTTTTCCTCTCTGACTGTGTCACTTCTGAGCCTATTTTTTCATCCATTTCATTTTGGTCTCTTCAAATAACACTTCCCAACGCCCATAACACCACAATAAATAAGTTATAAACCTTTTTGAATTAAAGAATTTCACAGTTTCCTCTTGGCTAATCTTTTCCTCTAGCTAATCCAGAATTACTATGAAATGTGTACAGATCAAATAATCACAGGCATTCTGTCTTAGTTGAATGTGATAATTGTTAACATTTTCTTGTAGAGTTTTCTATTATCATGAATACAACCCCATCACTTCACTTCAATAAGCATGCTGAAAACATTAACCATTTGTAGGGATAGAATCTATTAAATACTCTATTATTTAAAGGATACCAGGGCTGGGGACATAGCTCAGCAGTCTAAGGACCTGCCTGATAAGCACAAGGATTCATGTTCAATCCTTGGCACCACATGTCATTCCTGCCTTGTGCTGAGCAAGCTAACGAAACCAGGCATGGTGGCGCACACCTGTAATCCCATTACTCTGGAGGCTCAGACAGAAGGATCACTACAAGTATGAAAGTGAGACCCTGTACTAAGTAAATAAATAAAAATATTTTTTAAAAATAAATTTTAAGGGGCAGGCTAAATAGTTTAGCGGATTAAAATGCCAGTTAGCTGGCACAAGGGCATCCTATGCCGGTCCTGCCACCAGGGTGCGCTGAAATGGTGATTGAGACTAGGTGTGGTGGTGCATTCCTGTAATCCTAGCTGCTAGGAGGCTGTAAACAGGAGGATCACTACGAGTCCAGTCTAGTAGTGAGACCCTGAACACCCTGTAGACCTTACCCCAAAATAAAAAATAAATAAATAAATATAAAAATAAATTTTAAAAAAGGGTATTGAGTGTACTGTGATTGGAGTAGATGGCAAAATGTGAAAAACTGTAAGCTATATCAGTATATGTTTAGTAACATTTTAACTGCTAGATGCTTGACTTGCTATGTCAACAGTCTTTAGTAATGTAGTCCAGTGAGAAAAGTCAGAATCTCAGAAAGTGAGCCCATCACCTACAAATGAATTGTGCAAATCCTAAACCAAACAATTCAAATAAAAACTTATATATCTACTCTCTCAGAAGAAGTTCTTGATATTTGTACCCTGTACTTTTCATTCTTTGAATGGGAATTAAAATAGAAGAATTATTTGTGATAGGCCTTTATTAATAAACAAAACAAAGCTTAGCTCTAATACAAAGTAAATTTTCATCTAGAAACAATGTTCAAAACCACAACTTCTGCTTCTAATTACACACATACAAAAAAAAAATCCCTTTGCTAAATAGAGGATTGTGTTTGAGTTGAGAATATATTAATTCAAAATTGCCTTTTAAATCATAGCTCATAATTTGTAAAACAATAACAGAAAAATATTTCAATTATATATGTTTCTGTTTCTCTCCAGCTTTAGGTTGTGCAAGAATTTCCTCTCTGCCTTTAACAATCAATCCTAAATTTTCTGTGAGGCACCCACAACCTTCCCTGATCAAAGCTAAGCTTATGTCCCTTTTCCCTGTCCCCAAGCCTTCCAACCCAGGCTGGTCCATCTGACGTTCTCGTACCTACACAACATGACAGCTGCTACTCATGCTTCAGAGTAGAAATGCTTTTCCAGGCTTTTACAACATTTCCCCCAAGGATAGGAATTGGCATTCCCACCTGCTCTTCACTGAAGTTTTAGTTTACCACTTCTTTTCTTTTCTTTTCTTTTCTTTTTAATTTTTTTTTGTGGTACCTGGGATTGAACTCAGGACCTTGTGCTTGCCAGGCAAGTGCTTATTCTACTGAGCTATCTCCCCGGCCCCCTGCCACTTGTTTTCTTTTGCTTCCCTATGCACCCCTCTTCCTCAGTTTGAGGAAAAGTTTCAAAAACTTTTCAAAAAGTTTCTAAAAGAGAAAAATGTTTAATCCACATTCAGGAAACACGCAGAACTGTAGCGTGTGCATTTTCCACAGTAAATGTATGCTTGTTTCAACCTAAACATATTTTCTCTAATAATCCCATTCTTTTCCATTAAATTGTATTTATACTACATGAATATATTCTTGAATAAATAAACATAACTGCATTAACTTAAATGCTAGAATTATTTTTGAGAAAATTGTCTTTGTTAGGAAGCATTTTTTTTAAACCAATGGGGAAAAGATTTGCCTCCTGAGCACACTGTTGGCAGGCTTCAAGACAACAAAAGAGAACAGAAAATTGCTCTGAATTAACAATGAGAGGAAATTGTTGACTGGAAATAGAGAAGAAAGAAGAAAGGAGGGGAGGCAGAAAGGTGGATAAAAGATTTAAGCAATCCAACCATTACAGAAGAATTCAGAAACAAATTTTTTTAAATGAGTTGGCAGCTGATTTTATGACTGTAACACAGACTCTTGCATCCTTTAAACTTTGAGTAAAGGAAGGATGTCTACATCATCAGCAGGGACACTGGGATTGGTGCTGCAAGATGCCCTCTAAACTGATCCCTAAATTGCGGGGACAGAAGGTTAGAATTATGTGTAACTGTCGGAAGACAGGAGCCTCGGAACTTAGGAAGAACACTGAGTTGGGATTTACAGACACCTGTTGAAACTAATTTCTCATTCAAGCTACTTAAGGACAGTGTGACTCTACCTCATCGCTAGTGTGGAAGAAAATCAATCAGAGCAGTATTAATACTGAAAATGCCCCATACAAGCATTCTAATAATAGAAATGAGAGTAATAATTATAATAGGACTTTGACAGGAAAGGTTACATCAATTTTAGATAATTTCAAAAATAGTATAAAAGTAAACAAAAATTGAAAATAAGAGTTTTCATTCTTGTTGAAAGTAAAGGAAGAAACTGACTCCTATTCCATTTTCTTAGAATATTTATCTAAAAGAACCTGTAACAATGCTTTCTCTGCACCTTGAAAAGAGAAGTAAGTCTCTTTAGAAGCTAAACAAGCTGCCTGCGGTCTTTATGACCCAGGCATGTTTTTCTCAAGTACCAAGACTTGATCTCTTTAAGGTGCAAACATCAAAAGAGATGTTTCCCCAGAAGTTTTGGGAAATGGTAAGAGACTAATTTTCAGCAAGAGCCTTCACCCTAGTTGTAAAACTACCTATTATCATGAAGGCAGAAGTTTATTTCTACTTTGTATAAAACCAAGAAATGTCACCCAATGTCAAGGTGAATTCAGGATTAACCATGTGTCAAAAATGTTATTGAGTTTTTATCCTTGAGGAGTAGATATTGTTTCTCTTGAGAACATGTATGTAAGGATTTGTACATGCCTGACTATACAAAGGAATGAGATCATTTTGTGTTCCTGTCAACTCTTCAACTGTGGCCTGTGATTCTTATGATATTATTAGTCAGGTAGTGGAACATTAGTGGGCCTAAGGGCCAAAATAGAGAAAGGTAAAAATAGTGGGCCTTGCCAGGCAAACAAAGAACAAAGACTTCAGTGTATAATGCACTTCTAAACATTTGTTAGGTCTCAGACCTAACACAATCCCACGGAACATAATCACTTTGTAAGGCTACTGCATGTCTGGGAATCTGGTTATCTTTTCCTAAAACAGGGACTAAAGCATTCGTAGTGCCGCAGCCTATGAGCAAGTAATATCAGAAATGGAAGTGTTCATTAAAGAGCCCCCTGTCTCGGGCTGGAGCCTAGTGTAAGTTAAGAAATTACCTTCCTTAAATTTTTTTCTAAGTTTCTTACATGATAAAGCCCCTGAGGACATCCTGATCATCCAACAAGGACAAAGAGACACTGTGGAATTCTGAAGAAAATTCAAAGCCAAATCTTGATAACAATCATGATTATCTTAGTTCTCTGAATCCTAGGAGCAACCTTTTTGTGCCCCTGTGGCACTGCCCACCTTCCTGCTTGAAGATGTAACTCTCACTTTATCTACTTTACAATAAGTTCTACCTAGACCTCATAATTGCCTGTGTCTTCAACTGAATTCTTTAATAAGGAAACAAAGAACTGAAGGCCCAGGAAATGAAGGGCAGGGTTCTTGCTGCCTGAATACTACAGCCTGCTGGCAATAGTATTCCTATTCAATGTTTATTGAATGATTCAAATATTTTCTTGCTCTACTATCTTGGGGAGATATTTTCTGAGTTCGGAAAGAGTTTGTTTTTCATTACATTCCCCCAACAACAGTTGGTCAAAACATATTTCCCCCAAAATGAAGAATATTTTTCCTTGTGAATTAACAAATGTTGCCCAATATGTAACCACTGGACAATTCGGATTATATTGAGCAAAAATTGAAGAAAAAATTGTTATAGAGCTAGCAACTAGCATTTCTCTTGCAAAGCAGTGGAAAGGAGAGGGAATGCGAGGATCAGTGAAGAGCACAGTAAAAATCTCATTCCTTCATTGTCTATAACACTAGCTCATAGGAATTCACAAATAATTATGTACCGACTTTCCCTCTTACAAACACACATGCGTACAAGAATTATAGAATTCATATTTGCATCCTCAAGTTAACAACTGCTAAACTTTAGTCAAGTTCTAATCAGATTAAAAACAGACATCTTCTTATGGATTATTCATTAACTTTTGTGTGTTTGATGATAGTAATTGTTGATGCATTGTGTCAATTTGAGTAGTTTAGAAGCTTCACTAAGTGACTCAGCTGTTCTCTATCCTAAGGCGCAAACAACCTACCCTAGGACAGATAGCCTGCTTACAATATAAAGGGGTAACAAAAGCTTGCTCTGCCCCCTTTTGGTTCTTGCTTTTGCTGTCATCCACTGCCATGAATTATTGCCCCTCTACCATGTTGCCTGGGAGCCAGAAGATTATGGACTGAAACTGCCACAAACTGAGATACTTTTCTTTCCTTAATTTG
>NW_004524715.1:6124990-6140991 GCF_000260255.1 Octodon degus
CTAAGAAAATGATCTTATTCCTCAGATCCTATATTGGAAAGACTAACTGGGCCACCAGAATCTAGTGTCACCCCAATGTTTTTCAGTTTGGCCTTCTCTCTACAGTAATTTTGATTGATTTGTTTATCTGGATTTTTAAACACTATTCTAATAACTTCTTCACCATCTTAACTCTGTCTTCATTAGGAAACATTCCTTCATTGTATACGTATTCTATGTTCTTTTCCATTGGCAGATCATTTTGAAAGTTCCTCATTGAAGGACAAAGATGGTGAAAGGAATGAGAAAGTGAAAGAAATAAAAGAACATTGAAAAACTAAATAATAATCTTGACTAAATTTAGCATAGTTAATTCCCTATCAGCATATTCACCTCTTGCACCTTGTTAATATTATAGGTCCTTCTGGGAGAAAATACTTCAGTCTTTCTGCTTGCTGTACTGCAAATGTGATGCTGTGATGAACCCAGTTAAAACTTCCCTTCTTTTATGATCCTATAACTTTGAAAATTTCTTCTTCAGTTTATGTTCTGGGATTTAACTGCTCTGAAACATTATGTTGCTGAATACAAAAACTAACTTCCTTTGTTTAAAAGAAAAGCAAGCATAGGAGATATAGATGTATAGTGAATGCCTTTCCAAAGACAAAAATAATTAGCCAGGGAATTTCAGGGAAAAAAATTCTAGAGAAAACCAGGAAGAATATATAGTTTAAATCTCTTATTCAATGACTGGTAAACAAATTCAAATGAAATTTCAAATAGAAGGAATGGCAACTTGAACAAGGAGTAACATCAAATTTTGCTCTAAAAATAGGAAACTAAGAAAGGTTGGTAAAACAAAGTACTTTCAAAAACTTGCAGATTTTGATATCATGGTAATACTAACGATGCATTGTATTCTATATAATAATATATGAAAATCATTATGGAATGGATACCTTTTAAAGCTTGTTTTATGTATTAGTACAGAGTCTACAGGGTCTCGGTACACAGATCCGACTCCTAGTGATCTTCCTGTATTCAGCCTCCCAAAAGCTTGGATTACAGGAGTGTGCCACCACCCCCAGTCTCAATTTCTGTCTCAGTGCACCCCCAGAGCAGGGCTGGCATGGCACACAAGGGATCGAACCCCTGTCTTTGCATCTGCCTCAGCAGGTACTTTAATCCACTGAGCTATCTGGCCAGCCTTTACCTCTTGAAGCTTTAAACTATGCCAATTACATCCTTAAAATTATCATCAGCTTGACTCCCCTTTACACAGACTCTGTCCTAACTCTAGGGGTTAATCTCTCTTTTCTAGGGTTTGTAAGTAAATTTTTAATTGTAAATTCTCTGTTATTTCCTTGAATATATAGATATTCTTCCAGCCTCAAACCTAGTGACCTTGAGAAAGAACCCAGTCTCTGAAAGGCTTGTGGTCTACCCTTTCAAAACACAAATATCAAGAAAGATAACCCTCTGCCTGTAGATTTCTACAAGACAGTAGGATCCTGACTATGTTATGCACCAATTATAAAATACAAATGACCTAATCACATTAATCAACCTTCTCTCTAGTCTCTACACTCCTATACATTTCTACTAACTTACACCAGGACTTCAAAATTTCTCACCTTTTGTTCCACAAGAGTTGAGCTCAATCTGTCTCTCCTTTGGCAATAAACAGTCTCCTAAGTTTTTTTTTAACTTGTCCAGTGAATATTTTTATTTCTAGATCACCATTGATTCTGCCATTCTAATCTTAGCATGTATAGCACTAAACATCACTGGTCCCTCTAAAGCTGGCCAGTGGTCCAGAAAGACACCTGGCATAAAATGTCTGCTCAATGGGCACACACATGCACACACACACACACACACACACACACACACACACACACACACATTGTGAACAGTAGCAGTTGAAAGAGGCCAAAGGGCACATAGAGATGGTAAACAACACTGATAAAATAGTAAAAGCCATGAGTAAGTACAAATTAAGTCCTGAATGTGGTAGAATGGGCAGGCAGGAAGGCTGTGGGGAGGAAGTTTCAGAAAGGAAAAGGAGAAAAAAATGTGAAGACTGGCAATAGCAGGAGAAAGACGTGGGGCAGAGTAACACTGAAGTTGATACAGACACAGCAGGAGTACAGGTCAGGATAGACGCGGAAGTTGCAGTGCCCACTAAGTAAGTAGACAGTAACTAGTGTACTAGACTTGCCCCCATGGCAAGGATGGTTCCCACTTTCCATAACAGTAAACAATAAATTTTTTGTACATTTTATACACTTTCTACTTCATCTTCATTCTCAACAGGACAGCCTCACCCATAAGATCCTAAAGCAAGACTATAATTCAACAGCATCAAAAAGGGATGGAGAAGGAGGAAAAGAAGAGGAGAGTAGGTGTATAAAAGGGAGCACACACACTTCTTTAAAAGACCATTGCAATCAACCAGTAATATTTACTATGAGCTGAGAGAAGAGTAATGACACAAATGACACCACTTTAAAATCAAATAATAAAAAGTGTATAATGTAAATAAGTTATATTTTATAACTATTTTCAATTATGTCAATGTAACAAAATATTTTATTTCCTCAACACCCCTGATTCCTGCTTTACAGATATGAAAAAGGAGTTCAAAGAATTTAAATTTTTTTCCAAGGCTTATGGCCTACAAGGTTAGTAACTTGCTAATCTGCTATTCAAACCCAATTTCTTTCTTTATTTCCATAATTTTATTCCCAATTTCTAATAACAACAAAATGCTAAGATATCCCCGTTACTCCACATTGCCTGCTTTTCTATTACCTGTAATTATATTCGGCTCCTGCGCGAGCGTTCCCAAGCAATACATGAATGGCTACAGTGTGAGCATAATTATACCATGGAAGCAGACCAGCTGGAAACTGCAAACCGAGCAATTTTATCAAAATGTAGCTGGATGTGTCTCTTATGGAGCCCGATCGCCTTTACAATTACTAATTATATGTTTTATACAATGCAGTGTAAAATCCTGCACAGTCCAAGTCACTGGAGATCATTCAAGTTAGGTTAACAATACAAATGCCCAGCATAGGGATTGGACTATGATAGCAAAATGCAGGTGAAGCCCTCACCTGTGTGCTGCTTGCTATTGCCTGGAAGGAACAAGTTAGCATAAACAAGCAAACACCTTTAACTTCTACGTTCCAAATATCACGTGTCTCAAAAACGTGAGGACAGAGTAAGACAAGAGGCTCAAGCCACAGCTTGGTCCAAGGCATCACCTTTCCAAAAGCTTATTCAATTCTTTTCTTAATCTCTTTCTTCACAGTTCACTTCTTTGGGAATTTGGAAATTAGTGATCCACAGAGGAACAGTGGGAAGCATTCTTCAATGCCCTATAAGCTCAGAAAATTCTTTGACTAACTGAAATCAATAGTATTCTGCTTGAATTGGGGGGCAGAGAGATATCGGGGCTCAAAAGCAAGTGTGTGGTTGGCAGTAATAGTCAAGCTGCATAAAGGCCTGGGAATATACCTTATTGTCTGCATTAAATTCCTCGTTCCCTCAATCACTACATTGTCTGTACCCTTCTGGCCTCAGGGATCCCACCAAATAATTGAAATAATAATATAGAATTATTTTGAGCATCAAATAAGTGAATTGATTCAAAATGATTAGGAAAGTGCTAGATAGGTTCAAGTCTCTGTCTCAGTTACTCTCCTCTCATTGCTGAGACAAATACCTAACACCCAAAGTGGAGGAAAGAAAGTTTTATTTAGCTCACAATTACTAGAGATTTCAGTCCATACTCAGCTGGCTCCAGGGCTTGCACATGGCAGAAGGCAGCAGACCATGGTGGCAGCGAAGAGCAGAGAGCAAATGGGAGAAGGAGCAGCAACAATGGCTACAGAGGCAACAGAGAGCGAGTCTGTCTCTCTTATGTTACATACAAGCTATCCACCCCAGGCTGGGTGTCGTACTCACACCCGTAATCCCAGAAGTACTCAGACCCATAATCCCAGCCTTGGATCATGAATTCATCACAAACTGCAGAACTGCACCTCAGTGACTGCATGAGGCTTTGGGGGGACAAATACACACAAACCATAACACTCTCAATAACTGCAAACCAATAGTAAAAAAAGTAGGCACGATTGTCAACGCTTCTCATGTAGTTTTAATGCAAATAGTGGCAACTGTGCTATGAGGAAAAGAACACATATGCTCAAGTCTAAATACTTAGATTTGAAGCTAGTCACTGCTTTTTATTATCACGTCACTTAATCTCTTTAATTTAATTTGAAGATCTGTTATGCAGATCACAGTCTAGCATGTTAGGAAAACGCATGGCAGGGCTATTATAAATCCCCTTTTCCACCATTAGAGGTTCTTTTGTTATTTCTATGAATACTTCTGAAAAAAAGATCATATAAAGCTGTTTTGTCCCATAGAGGAAGGCCTAGGTATGTTGCAGATTTACCTCATTTGTTCTGTGTGATAACACTATAGGAGCAGATTTTAATGAGATAGTGGAGAAAGGAGGCAGAGTCAGAAGAAAAGAATTATTTGGGATGGGAAAAAGTATTTTGGAAGGGAAAAATGTGAAATGGATTTCTGAAGAAGAGCCCATTAAGAACTCTGAGAAAGAAGGTAAGATCAACTCCAATCATAAATGGCATTCACAAATAGTACAATTCAAGTAAGCTACCCTTGACTAGAACAGAAAAGATTTTTACAAATACATTTTAATAAAAGTTTGAATAATATGTTTTTATCTAAGTGTTCTGCATAGGTTAAATTTGAGAGTCAAGTCATTTTTTAAATTATTTGTTAAAGAATACAAAATGGTGATAGAAAAAAATAGCATTAAAAACTATACAAACTTTCACTAAATGAAGTAATAGGAATTCAACAATGGTTGCTGTATTGCATGATGTTATCTTCTAGGTTACCAGATATAAACATGCAAGATTTGTTTAAAGAAAAAATGAAACAAAACAGTAACAAAAATTTATAAGAAAAATAATAAGAATAAAAAGAAAAAATTTAAGTATGAACTGCTCCTTTCACTGCCTACTTGTGTTACTTAGGGTACTCATCAGCTCACTCATTCACTGAGGTTAACTGCAGATGCCCTTGATAATGCACACACACACACACACACACACACACACATAAAATACTCTCGAGGGAAGAAGGCTCCTTTTGCCTAAAACTCTCACTTTTCTCCAGTGATCCTGTCATGAACAGCACATAATTGCAGTGCTTTGCATTTCTGTAACACTTTTATAAAAGTATGGAGCTCCACTCCAGCTACTACATCTGTAATGACATCCCATCCTAAGTGGCAACTGCCTTTGAGTGGATAAAATGGACCATCTCACTTTCCAGAATACGCAGTAGTTTTGTCAGCTTAATATGGAAATGGACTATCTCAGAATACTTTCAGAATTGCACTTGCTTGAATGCAAAATTACTTTCATATGCCTAATCTTGTTTGAAATGTCATTAACACTTGACTTAATTTACCTTTTTTTAAATTTGAAACATCTCTCTGTCTGTCTGTCTGTCTGTCTCTGTCTCTCTCTCTCTACACACACACACACACACACACACACACACACACACACAAACATTCAGACTTCCCAGAAAAAAACAACTTTACTTTTTCTATAGTCTTTTGAGATACAGTATAGTAATACTAATTTACACATATGCTTGCAAAGTGCTCATGATTCTGAATTCTTTCCTAGAGCATTCTTTTTTTTTTCTTTTTTGAGACAGGGTCTCAGTAGTAGTTCAGGCTGACCTCTAATACACTACCTAGTCCAGGCTAGCTCTAAACTTTCAGAGATCCTTCTGCCTCAGCCTCTCTAGTGCTGGGATTACCCAGCAGCATTCTTAATTAATACATTGATTTAATGTTTTCCTTCTTCATTATTATTTTTCATCTAGTGCGAGAAAAGCTGCACAGATATACAGAGGTCCTTGAGGAGATTACCACTAGAAGAAGAAACTATACAGAAGAGTGAAACAAAAAGGTGAAGTGAATGAAAATAAGAAAGGGAGATTTAAGCAAATCTCAGATCATAAAAATTTCTCCAAGGTTATGAAAGCTTTCAGAAACAGCCTTGATGCCCTCTGTATTGTACTCAGCACAGTGTCAAGGCTCATGTGGGCATTTTATACATACCTATTGATAATGACACATCATCATGACTTTTAGTAACACCAGAGCAAGAATCCCACAAGTGCCAAGCTTTATTAAAGCTTTTCACTGCATTCTCTCCCAAATTCCCCAATTATTTAGCACAGCAGAGCTCTATAATTCTCCTGTTATATTCAGGGCTGGAATGTCATCTTTAACATTCTTATCACCCGTCTCTGAATGATTCTTATCAGGACCTTGGAAGCTCCTGGCAGTGCTTATCTCGCAACATTTCTACGCACAAGTACCTCTTTCTGAAGTAGCAAAACACTTTCACCCTCCCCTAAAAAAGAGTATCACCTCTGAGGTTTAAGAATATAAAAAATATTTCTGATGGGCCACAACAATCTTACTGAGACTTAACTTCAGTTTGGGTACCAATAACCCAGAAAGAGAATAACCATAAAAAATAATAAAATGACATTATAATCAGGCTGCAATGGAAGGAACAACTGGACTCCCCAGCAGGATGTATGCTAAGTGAAACACATGATGACTCAGAGTCCCAGGCACCTTGCACTCCTATTGGGACAACACCAAGTGCAGGTCTCCGAAGAGATTTAACACCTCCCGTGGCCTAAGGGCAGAGATTTAACACCTCCCGTGGCCTAAGGGCGCTGCAGTATTAACCCTCTGCTGAGCGCATGCAGAATCATTCTGTCTGAGTGTACTAACTCTGGGTGCAGACAAGGCAGCAACTGCCACACGCTTTCGTTCTTCTCAGCACCAGAGCCCTGCAATTCCCACAGGCACAGTGATTCCTTAAGCAAGAAAAGCCCCCTGGATTGCACTAGCACTGTCCCTAGCCAGTGCAACGGCTTGTGAGCTCCTTGTCAAGTGGACACTACACGTGCAGATAAGACGCATATTCCCAGATAGATGAGTCTATTTGGGATTTGGAGACAATATCTGAGTATGTGAACCAAGGAGAGTAATGGATTATTTTGCTAGTTAATAGATGGGTAAGCACAAGGACTAGGGTTTGGTCTCTGGTACCACATGCCATGCCAGCCCCCAAATTGGGCAGGGTGGTGCATGCCTGTAATCCCAGCACTGGGGAGGCTGAGACAGGAAGATCACTATGAGTCCAAGCTCTGTAGCAAACCCTGTATTAAATGAATAAATAAATAGTTAAAAATTAAAAAGATACATGGGTACTTAGCATGTTCAGATCTTCAACAAAATATAAAACAGACTTTATTTAACATGAAGTTGTCCAATGATTTACAAAATAATTCCTATTATCCAACCTACAAGAATTCTATGGACTGTCTGAAATAAAGCAAACTAACTAACAGATGATTCACATAATAGATTTTATTAATGATAGTAAATTAAAATATCAACTGTAGTGTGCACATCATCTTTTTCACTGATTTCTTGATGCATCTATGAACTAGCATGGCAGCTCTACCACTCTACAGGCATCATCATCTGGAGAATGCTAGGAGGGAAAATGCAGCCAGACTGAATAGTAAAAAGAGAAAAGGCATGAAAATAACACTTAACATCCCAATCCGAAAGGCTTTCCCCCTTCACTCACATTCCACTGAAAGTAATAGAAAGCAAAGTTGGTGGAAACTTAGCCAAAGTAGATTTAACAGCAGAGCTGTACATGAAAAAAAAAATAAATGTTGTATTTGGTTTGAAAGAGATGAATGACTGGGTGAATGTTTGCCATTTAAGAATGGTTTTATAAATACTATATAATTAATTTGAGCTACCTACTATATTGATCTATTTCACTGTATTATACAATGCCTTAAGTTATAAGATCCACTAGACGGTTTTCAAGGAAAGCTAACTGATCTGTGTGGAATAAAATACAGAGTATAAAGGGATGTGAGTGAGGATACTGGCCATCGGCAACATCTGTCTCTGAATGACATCTAAGAAGCACTTCACTATCCCTTCCAAGCAGCATCCAGGCCTGGCTTGTGTGTGTGTGTGAGAGAGAGAGAGAGAGAGAGAGAGAGAGAGAGAGAGAGACCTTCCACCTGCTGGCTGGATCCCCTTCCAGCCAGTGCCCAAGCCCAGCAAGTGTATGTGGGCCTCTTTGACTATTCATCGGATCCAATTCCAGCCATTTCCCAGGCCCAGGGTATGTGTGTTTGGGACCATCTGAGCACTCGCTGAAACCTCTTCCATCAGACAGGACTGGTATGGAACCCTGTGGCAGAACTCCCTGCAGAGAGGCTAGGAGCCAATCCACCCAGATAACCCAGAAGCTGAACATCTTGTCAGAGAGACACAGTGGGTTTACCTCCATGGGCTGCAGCAGGAAAAAGCAGAACACAGCAGCCAGACCCATACCAGGCCCACCTGGATAAGTTTGAATTTGGGAGATCTGCACTAGGTAAGCTGAGACAATTTGCTAGACCCAGATTTATGGCAGCATTCCTTTCTCTTTCTCTCTTGATCAAGAAAGGGGGCAACAGGTAATCGGGATGAACTAGTCTGCCTGGAAGACCCCATGTACATTAAGGAGGTGAACTGATTTAAATACAAATTCGCAATCTAATATCTGATTAGATAGTTATATTATATATAGTCCTGTTTACTATTATTATCTAAACTGCAAACCCATCAGTTAAAAAAGTTTGTCAACAACTACATATCACTACCCATTCCTAGTGTTGTTAATTTTTGTTCTGTAAATACAAAACTGTAACTGCCTTAACCACATAATCTCTTAGGTAAGAATATCAGTAGGTGCTAAGGTAATAACCACCAAAGCTCCACACCAGAAGTCAGAGAACAGTGTTGTACAAAATAACAAAGAGAAGGAGCAAAATGCAGTGTCAGAGACCACCGAGAACAAGTGCAAGAGACACCACCATAGAAGAAATTGGAAATCACACCCCTGAAATCTCTGAAATAATGTCATCTGAAGTAAGAAACAACTGCAGAAAAGTATAGAGAAAATTAAATCAAAAATAACCTCTGAGGTAAAAAACAGACATGATAACAATAATGAAAGAAATACTAAAAGCTTCTAAAGAAGACCCTGAGAAAAAATAGAGGAGAATAGAAAAATGATGGAAACCTTGAATGAGCAATATGGGAAAGAAATAGAATGCATGAAGCAGATACAAAGAGATATAGAGGAAAGTAAAACATTAAGCACGTTCAGGTCAAATAGCACAGCATATTAAAGTGCCTGCAAGCAGGCTCAGGGGCCAAGGGTTTGATCCCTGGGCCTGCTTAACCAGCATGTCCCCAGGGTGTGCTGAGAGAGCAATTGAGATAGGGCATGGTGCTGCACCCCTGTAATGCCAGCACTTGGGAGGCTGTAAACAAGAAGATCACTATGAGTCCAATCTAGTAGTGAGACACTGAAAACCCTCTAGACTCTTCCTTAAAAAATACAAAATAAAAAGTTAATGAATAAAACCTCAATCACAAGCTGGCAAAACCACTTAAATGAAAGTGAAGATAGAGTTTCAGACCTTGACAACACCATTGCAGCTAGTGAAAGGGTAAGAAAAGATCTCTTAAAAACAACTGCGATGCAGGAAAAAATAACTCAACATCTGCAAGATAATGCAAAGATGAACAATGTAAGACTAATGGGCATCAATGAGACAGTCGTTAATACAAATGATATAAAAAGAATAGGGGCAGAAGTAATAGTAGAAAACTTCCCAAATATAGTAGGAAACAATCAGACATTCAGGTAGACGAAGCATTTAGAGCTTCAAATAACATCAACCCAATTAAAATCGCACCCAGACATATAATAAAGATCCCAGAAATTCAGCACAAGAACAATATACTAAAAGCCACTAGATAAAAGAATCAGAACATATGTAAAGTGGAAGATTAGAATAGTGGAAGATTTCTCTTCACAAACAATCAAGTGAAGAACAGTATGAAGCAAAGAACTACAAGTCTTGTAAAAAAGCAAATTTCAACTGAGACTGATATGCCCTGTGAAACTCTCCTTCAAGTTCAGTGGAGAAGTGAAATACTTCCATGACAAAGAACAACTAAAGAATTTCATGATGACAAAGCCAACATTACACAGACTACTAAAAGATGTTCTAGAGAGGGAGCAAAATGACCACAACTCCACAAATGGGAATAGAAAGAACCCACCAAATAAGGCAAACAAGTAAACACAGGAGAAAAAGAGGTATATAACAGCAGGTAAATAACACATACATGTCAATAATAAAGCAATACAACTCAGTTATAACCATCAATGTAAATAGACTCAATTCACCAATTAAAAGAAATGGACTGGCACAGTGGATTATGAAGCGAAACCCAACAATATGCTGTATGCAAGAAACACACTTAACTCATAATGAAATTCATATGCTGAAAGTCAAAGGATAGAACACAATACTACATGACCCAGGACCTCAGAAAAAATAATGTGTAGCAATCCTGTTCACAGATAGTCTCAACTTCAAATTGAGAATGATCAAATGACATAAATAAGGCCAGCTACATACTGGTTAGAGAAAAAATACAAGGGGAAGAAGTAACACTCAAAAATATGTACACACCAAACACAGGAGTACTCAACTATGTAAGGCAAATCTTAATGGACATGAAAAATCTAATATCCAATAACACAATCTTAACAGGAGACCTTAACACCCCCTTATCCCAAAAAGAGAGGTAAAACAGACAAAAAATTAGCAAAGAAGTAGCAGAACTGAAACAGACCTTTGAACAAATGGACATAGTAGACATGTGCAGAGTGTCCCACCCAATCACATATGAATACACATTCTTTTCAGCTGAACATGTGACATTTTCTAAAAAAAAAAAAAAAAAAAACATACTAGTCTTTAGGTCATGCTTAAGTCTATGCAACAAATAAAAAATTCTATGCATATTATCTGGCCACAGTGCAATGAAGTTAGAAATAAATGACAAAAGAAACCACAAAAACCCATAAATACATAGAAATTGAACAACACCCTATGAGCAACCAGTGGGTTACAGATAAAATTAAACAATATCTACAATTCAGTGAAAATTCAAGCACAACTTATTGGAATTTATCATATGCAATGAAAGTAGTTCTTAGGGGGAAATTTATAGCAGTAAACTCACATATTAGGAAAACAGAACAGCAACAATTAATTACCCTAATGCTGCACCTCAAACATTTAGTTAAAGAAGACCAAACCAAACCCAAAGCGCAAAGAATGGAGGAAATTAGAAAGATTAAAGCAGAAATTAATTCATTTGAGATGAAGAAAACAATACAAAGAATTAACAAATCAAAAGCTTTTTCTCTAAAAGATTAAATAAAATTGATGAGTCCCTAGCTAACCTCATCAAAAAGAAAAAAGAAAACAATGATATTCAAGCAATAAGGAATGAAAACAATTACAGGATGTTACAGTACAAGTTCTCCTATGTCCTGAGTCCTCACTGACCTTGAAAGAGTAGGGGCAAAATGGTGGCTGTCCTTCCAGTCCTTCTGTTTCTCTAATTTTTGGTCTGCAAACTTAAGTTGTTAAGCCTCCAAAAGACAAGCTTAATGATACTATAACATAAGCAGTTGAGCTTAACATCACTATCTGTCCCAAATTTTCTGATCAAGGAGATTATGGGGCCAAAGAAGAAAGTGATCGATGATGTAGAGTGTGCCTAAAGAGAGTCTCATGGAGAGAAAACATTCTCTCAGGCTTTCACAAAAAGCAAATTGGCCATGCAGTGGCCGTGACTCATCCACATGGCTGACACTGACAAAGGATCTACAAACTATGGTGCAGGGTTTCAGGGTAAATCCTGAGGGGATTTGAGTGACCTTTTCAGATAAAAAAGTTACATTTCTTGTTATATAGGTCTTGCTTTATCTTGTTCTTAACCATCCAGCAGAAAAGTATAAAAATGAGGTATAAAAAGTAAAGCCATATTAATATGCTGAGCAGTAAAAGGCTCAAGTCAACAATTTCTGACATTGACATTCCTATGAATAACCCACTACTATTATGGACTGCTGGATAATATTGGATTATTTTGCTTAATTCACACACAACATTTAAATGGCAATGGAATGCCCATGTCTGACAAAACTAAACAAAAAAAGGGAATATAAATGAAGGACCATTTTGTATCTGCATATTCAAAATAGGATAGATATACAGCTACTTTCTCTTAATTCAATGAAAAGAAATATTTGTACTAATAGTTTTTGGACAGGATATCATGTCTGTATCTTGCACTATCAATAACCACTATGAAGACAACAATATGCAATTTATTAATTATTGAAACCATCTTATTATTTGGTTTTGAAACTGTCTCATATCTGTTTCTCAATAAAATTAATAAAAAGAATAATTAAAAAAGGAATGAAAAGGGCAAACTTACCACAGAACCTGTGGAAATTCAGAAGATCATCAATAACTACTTTGAAAACCTTTACTTTCACAGAATGAACGACACAGAGGAAATAGTCCAATTCATAGAAAGGTATAAATTGTCAAAACTGAATCAAGAAGATATAAGAACTCTCATTAACCCAATAATAGCCAATGAAATACAAAATGTAGTAAAAAGCCTGCCAACAAAGGAAAGCCCAGGTCCTGACGAATTAACAGCTGAATTACACAAGAAATTTACAGAAGATATAATCCCTATACTCCTAAAACTCTTTAATGCAATTTAAAAGGAAATAATCCTCCCAAAATCATTCCTGTAGGCAAGTATTACACTGATACTAAAGCCACAGAAAGATTCAACTAATTGCATTTTAATATTCTATAGGGATTTAAATTTTAGAATATCCATGGTTGTTGGAAAATAGCAGCTCCATTTTATGTCTAAGGTATGTAATATTCAGACAGATAGTGATGTTAAACTCAACTGCCTCTGTTGGAGGATAATAATATCATTAAGACTCTCTTCTGTATGTTTAACAACTGAAGTTTGCAGACCAAAAATTCGAGAGATAGATGGGCTAAGAGGACAGTCAATATTTTAGCCCTAGTAGCCCTTCAAGGTCAGTGAGGTTTCAGAACATAAGAGAACCTCTGCTGTGACATCCTGGAACTAAGTGGTGTCCCAAATTATCTGGTCAAAGAGATTATGAGGCCACAGAGGAGATTGATGATGTGTAATGTGCCTAAGGAGAGTCACCTAGACAGAAAGAAATCTCTCATGCTTTCACAGAGAGAAAACTGGTCAAGAAATGCCTGTGACTCTTTCAGATGACTGACTCTGACAAAAATCCACAAGGCGCTGTACATGGTTCCAAGGTAAATCATGAGGGGATTTGACTGACCTTGTCAGATAGAAAACATTACATTTTTAGAATATAGATCTTGCTTTAACTTGGTCTTAACCATCCAGCAGAAAAATGTAACCACGAATTATAAAAAGTAAAGTTATATTAATGTGCTGAGCTGTAAAAGGCTCAAGTCAACAACTTTGGACAATTTCCAGTTGTGCTGATAACTCACTATTATGGACTATTAGATTATATTGAGTTATTTTGCTCAATTCAAGCACCCACAGTCTTTGGTCTGACATCAAGTATGAAAAGATCCTTTAAAGGCTTCTCTAAATAGTTTCTCTACCTGCAATGGAATACCCATCTCTCACAAAAGAAAACAAAACATGGGGGATATAAATAAAGGACCATTTTGTTGTGAAAAAACATAAAAATGTATATACAAGATAGTTAGGATACATGTACAGCTACTTTCTCTTAGTTCATTGAGAAGAAAGGTTTGTACTACTATTGTTTAAACAAGATATCATGTCTGCACCTGTCCTCTGAATAACTACTATGAACAACAATAAGCAATGTATTAATTATTGTCACTGTTCTACTAACCTGTTTTGAAGATGTTTCATTGCTGTTTTATCTTTTTTGTCATGAAAATGAATAAAAACAAAAAAAAAGAAAATGAATACAAAGAGAAGAAGCACTTCACTAGATCTTAGGTGATTACCAAGAATTTCCATCTGTTCCCATCTCAATTTTCTCTGTTTATATTTACTGCCTCTCTATATGGGGAACACTGACAGATAAGTAATATTAACATATATATGCTTGTATGCGTGTGCATATTAAGATATTATTAAGAAATATAATAAGTAAAAAAGTAATAATATATATTGTAAATTGCACTGGGAACAAACTAACTGACTTTTATTATTCAGAGAAGGAAGTTTTTCAAAGAGGCCTAGCCATTTTATCCTAAAACTCTTTCTCTCCACAAGCAAAGTAGCCCAAAAAGTTATAGGAATCTGTGTTTAGTGATCTAAGTGCTCAAAGGCCAGACCCTCAACTGTTTTCATAACTCTGATCCATTCACTTTCATCATGTCAGAAATGGGAGAGGAGGGGTTTGTAACAACTGTCAGAAGATTTCCTGATATGAGAAGATAAAATACAACACTAACCTTAGAGCAATTTATCCAAACACATGGTTCAAAGAATGTACTTAACTGGTGATCTAAATCATTTCAAAGTCATAGAATCCAAATTCCTCCATGCCCTACACATTGTATTGATCTCAATGACCTTCAAATAATAAGAATAGGGTACTCTCAAAAACAGAAAGATTCAGTCACTGCTTCAAGCCTGGGCAGAGGCAGCATCTTTTGAAAGTTGCATAGAAATAGGTTCACACCATTTTAAAAGAAAATCTTATCAGTATTTCTTACGGTTTAAGCTCATTCCACTGATAAGCTTTTGCTCCTTCACACCTGTAAAAATAAATGTTTTGTCCCATATCAGTAAGAAGCAAAACACAATAAGAAAAATAATGTATCAGAATTAAGGACTTCATTTTTTTATCCTCTTTAAACAAGCAGGTTTTGCAACAGTTGGTATATATTCTGCTTGCTATCTTTGCATCCAGCCAAGTTATATTATTTAGGTGTTTTAGGGTTCAGTTTCCTCATTCCTAAGAATGAGGTTCTGTTTACTTCAGGGATTGAACTGAGGGCTAAAAGAGAGGATCTATGGAGAACATTTCGTACAGTGCCTGACACAAGAAAGCAGTCAATAAGCAATTGATAGTGACCATTGATTGACTGTGGGTTTAAGAATAATGTTGACCATTTTATGAATTATTGCACATGACTGCTGTGGTCTCTTTCCAGGTCTGCAATCTTTACTGTCTTTCATTAGTGTTTAGATTGGTTGTAAATGTGTACACTTTTAAAGCATTTTAGGATGTTGTTTTCCTATATGTTTCAATGGTGACTGACAGTCAAAACATCCGAGACTTACTATGCTTGGGAAGCTGGCAATGAAACTTATAGCGCTTATTGAAAGTGCCATTTAACAAAATATATTAGACCATTCCAAATGTCATCTCTAGCTCTATTGTACTTCAAGTTAAACGCCATGCAAAAACAGATCTAAAAAGCTTCATTACTTGCTTATTTTCAAGGGCATGGAGAAAATATCACAAGTTTGCAAAGTAAAAGTAAAGTACCCCTCAGATAAAATGGTGAAAAGCAAACAGTACAAAAACTCGCTGACAAAAATTTACACTGTATTGGAAATAATTGAAGTTTTGTGATTTTCAAATTTGCAAATCAATGCTCAAAAAAATCTGTTCATGTCACTGTTTCATGCAGTCTTTTTCTAATCCATTAATGTAACATTTCCTTCCACACTCAGTGCAGAGGTTTTCCCTCTCCTGAAATGTCACCCTTCATAAATAGGTGCAGTGCAAGCTTTCCATCACTGTAATAGTTAAACGATAGCAAAGCAGAGCAATTGGACAGAAATAGAAGTCACCTTGACAGCCTTAGAGCTGGGGAAAGCAGCTTAAGGCACCAGAGCTTTTATTGTGAATGATTTCAGTGACTTTATATCCATTTTCCAAACAAAA
>NW_004524715.1:6141101-6164500 GCF_000260255.1 Octodon degus
AAAAGAGTAAACCATAGTTTATCTAGATATTATGCAGATTATAGATGTCACTAAAGAGTCTTTTATAAAAGAACGTTCCTGAAATGAAAAAAAAAAAAGGTGAAGTAATTACTATTAATCTTTCCAACACATTCTAGAAACTTTCAAGGGGTTAAGTTTTGTTTCTTGGCTTTTCTATCGTTTAATATCCCTTAAGAGATGTTAAATTAAGCAAAATTTATTTAGGTGGAGGTAAGCCACTTAACTGAATATTAGAAAAACAATTAAGACTACAAAACGTTTAGAAAAGTAAGCATGCTTCCTTCATAGAGAATTCACGGAGGCAAGAATTTTTTTCTCAAATTAAATACATAGTTTTATTAAATTTCCATTTGTCATCACTAATCCAGGCCCGTTATGAAACATTGTCATTAATATTTTCCCACTTCAGGACTTCACTTTACACAGTAAAAGTTTCTTTTTAGAAAATCGCTTTGAGTTGCAAATATATTGAATATTTTATAACTCTTAGTTGGAGCAATGGAGCCATTTTAATGATTTGAACAGAAATTAAACTGCTAGCTCAATATTATTGACATTTAAATTCCATGTAAGAAATACTGCATGACCCAACAAAGAAAATTAGAATGCTTTCATTAAAACATTAGAACTCTCAGCCTTAAAGCTTATTGCCTATCAAGCAAATTTCCCCCAAATTTAATAAAATGTAATATGTTTCTGCTTTGATGCATTAACATTTCCTTTCATACTTTCAATAGTGTGATTATTTCTTCAAAGTTAAATTAAAGTTAGGAGGGCACAAATCCTAAATTTATGAGCCATTCAGTTGCCTCATGACATTTTTCTGGGAGTGCTAGAAATACAGGGAAAGATGTGGAAGTGAATTCTCTAGGAATGTGGCTCATGGAACCCCACTACACAAATGATGTTATTTCATGAAATAGCTCGGACCTTGTTTTGATAAACGTAAGACTAAACATGTTCAAGGAAATTAGAGGTTTTCCATGTTTCTCAATACCCAAAAAAATTGATTAATAGAACCGTGGAACGGCTTTTCTAAAGTACAGTTAGCATGCCAGATTAGGGGCAGCACCTTGCAGGTGTGGGGCATGGATTCCCAGAACGATACCTTTGCTCTGGATTGGTGGCATCCAGTGAATGACACTCCTTCTCCCACAGCTAAGATTCACTGATCTAGAAATCTGCTTTGATGCATTCACATTTCCTTTCATACTTTCATTAGTGTGATTATTTCCCAGAAAGTAGTGGAAGTGGAATCTTACCATTCGCCACTACCTCGAGAGGCTCACTAAAACCTTTCCTTCTGGTTCTTGTGAACTTGTACTCTGCCAGCCTTGAAGTCTTCATTCCAGAGAAGAGAAGGCTTCTAGTAGGAGGCACAACAATAATTCTATTAATCTAGAAGATAAGACTTTGCTTGGCCACTTTGGGTGCCTCAGGTATTTGAATCAACAAATTAAAAATTGAGATACAGTGTTGCCAAGATCAAGGGTTGTCTCAGTTACTCTTCTCTCATAACTGGGACAAAATACCTAACACCCAAAACTAAGGAAAGAAACATTTATTTAACTCACAGTTAGTGGAGGTTTCGGTCCATACTCAGTTGGCTCCAAGGCAGAGTGGCACATTGCAGAAAGCAGCCATTCATGGCAGCTGCAAAAAGCTAAGGCAGAGGCAGGGGCAGGAGCTCAGGCAGCTAGCAAGCCTCTCTCCCCTCTTCATATTATAATGCAGATTACCTGCCCCAGGGCAGGTGTACTACCCACACCCACAATAATCAATCACCAACTCCAGAGGCCACCCCATGATTGCACAAGGTTTTGGGGAGACAACCTAGACACAACCCATGACAAGGGGAAAATTGAAATACTATTTTATAAATAAGTATAGGAAGAATATGTTTGGAGTGCAAGAGACTTTTAAGGGCATCTCTAAGTATTATCATGATCTATTATTAAACTTAATGGGAAAATGTAACAACTCAGTCCAGACAAGATGACGAATGACCAGAACCTTAAGGAATAAAAGTAGGGGTCACTGCACCAGGACAGTAACAACACCCACTGAGGAGTATGCTGAAAACCAAAGGAGTACAGAATGCGTAGTCAGAGAATGGAGGTGATCACACAACCAGTAACAGAACCAATACTGATAATACTTACCAGTATTTCTTTCCTATTTTGTCACTATGCTGGTGCAATATATGTATACATATATTAAGTAGATATTTTTTTCTTTCTGTGTAACATAACATTGATTGACTACTAGTACTTAAACATTGTTAAAGCTACATTATTTTATTTTGTTTTTTATTTCATTTTGCTTTTTATGTATTTGGTTCAGTGTCTCACTATGCAGCTTGGACTCATAGTGATCCTTCTGTCTCAGCCTCTCTGGCACTGGCATGATTACAGGCATGCACCACCATGCCCAGTCTAGGTGACCAGCTCAGCACATCTGGGGGGCAGGGCCTGTGCAGTGTATGTGCCAAGGATAAAACCCTGGTCCTGTGAATTGTTTATTTATTTACTTATTTATTTTTGGTAACCAGGAATTGAATTCAGGACCTCACACTGAGCAAACAGGCACTGTGCTACTGAGCTATATCTCTGACCCTACATTGTTATATTTATATTAGAGTATAGTAGGAGAAAAGTGTCACACAAAGTAAAACATTGCCTTGCAATCTGGAACCAATACTGATAATACTGAAAATTGTTACATTTCCATTACAGCTGTATGAAGTTAGGCATAATTATATATTTACTATTGTATGTGGAGATTAAATATGGCTTAAGAGTTAAGAAGAGATTCCAACTGTTAATCATGGTTCATCCATTTGAATGAATTAAGAAATGCCTGTAAGATTAGCAAAGCACTGTTCTGTGCATCCATGGAGGACTGACTTGTACACCAGCAAACTGAGAGGACAAGATCTTCAATTGATAACACCAAACAATAGGCTTGTAGCCTAAACAGAATCAAAACAGAAAGAAGTATGCACTTTTTAAAAAGTTCCAACCTTCCTGTGTGACTCAAATCTCATGCCAGAAACCCTCTAGAAAATCTCCAGGCCTTCGATCTTGGGCTTGGACTCTTGCTCTGAGACTGCCATCTCATTGACAAAGAAGCTACTGGGTCCTTCGGCTCTCTCGCAAGCAGATGCTGTTGGACATTGTGAACTCATCTGCTTCTACTCCTGCGAACCTCCCTAATAAATTCTCGTGCATAATTATACATACAGTTTCCATTGATTCTGTTTCAATATCCTAAAAAATTACAAACACTCTTAGCTAATCTAGGCTCAGGGAAAACTAGGATCTGTAAAATCCTGTACATTGACTTCAGACACAGCTGAGAAAGCTGGCCATAGGTGACACAGTCTCATGTCTCACTGGATATTCTAGTTATAAATAATGAATCAGATTGGCATTTCTGACATTGATCATCAAAAGAGGCAATTGACTTTTCCTTTTTATTCAGTTTATTGGTACAATTTAAATATACATAAAGATCACATCATTATAGGGAATTTGTTCCTGTCCATGATACATACTGAAACCTCTAATTTTTCCCAATCCCCTCCCCTCCCTTAGGTCCCTCTTCTCCTCATTATTTAAAAAGCTTTGTTTCTATTTTTTCTTTTTTATCATTTATTTTTATTTTCCTTTTCTTTCTCCCCCTTCCTCCCTAGATCCACTTTTTCTGAACAATGTCTTCCAAGTTCACAATAGTTTTTATACACTTTGGTCCTTACTTACACTTTTTTTTTTATCTCGCACCAGAGAAACAATGCTATGTTTACACATAGAGGATGTTTGTCACTTTCTTCCAATTTTACACACATGTATACACACATTCATATATGGTCACATGTTGGGTTTTAGGTACATTTTTATTCTTTAAAACAGTCTTCCATTTGGTCTTACAATTATTTTCCTTTATGCAAAGCAAAGTATAAACCAAAGCTAATGCCCTCAGCTCTTCCTGTAGCACTGAAAGCCCAAAGAATTGGGCAGTCCACCTATAGGGCTCTTTCCATATTGGACAATGATTCCTTTCTGAAACCAAGATATACTCATAAAAGTGAAAAAAATATTGAATATGTGTAGCTCTAACTATTGGCTTAGGCTTGGTTCTGGAAGTCCCATTAGCATAAGGCTTAATACATTTTTCTAAATTCTAATACTTAAAAGTGTAAGGACAAAAAGGAAGATGAAATAGGAGCCTGAGCTCAACAGGACAGGTTTATTTCATGATTAACCTGAGAAGGAGAACTATGGCAATAGAGATGTGACCTGCTCCTCTCATATAGGCTACGAGTTCCTTAAGAGATTGTGAGCATAGCAGTGAGGGGCTGTGGAAGGAAAGAGTCACAACCAGACTCTTGAGAGGGACAATTCTATACAAAGGAGTTGTGGCTTGAAGATCTACAAGGAGTGGAGACATACAAGAAGTTGCATGTTGTTTGTCAAGAGCAGAGCTGAACAATGAGTGGGAATTACAAGGTATATTTACTGGGCCTTATGGACCCATGACCTTACATTTGCAGCAGGCCTAAAAGAATAGCAGGGGAAAGGGATTTAAAGTGGTCCCTGCTTAGAGCAAAAGGGCCTAAGTCTCACAATTGTCTTCATAGTTAAATGACCTTTTAAAACTATTATAATAAATCCATAAAACAGCTATATGCTGCTATAATGTAATAGAGCCAATAGATATCCTGACATTTCTTTCTTCTGAATTTTCCTTTATTGCTTCCATAAGCAATGCTATAAATTTGAAGTACAACCACCCTTTTATAGAAAGAGGTATTTAACATGAAAATCAGCCTTCAGCATTATTTGACCTGGATATTATAAAATTATAAAGTCTTTCATTCTCAGGCAAGCAATGCTCAGTATTTCTGATATTCTGTATAATAATTTCATTGCATCTGTCAGTCTGATTTATACATGAAAAGCAAAAGATACAATAGGCTATTTCTTGGGTTAAACTATGTTAATAATTAAGTCAACTTTATATTTCAGTTAGCATGAATTAATAAAGCCATTCTGGACTGATCAACCATCTCCCTTCAAATGACCTCTTTTCTCTAGACATCCACATCCCTGACTAAACAACCTGAATAGCATATATCATGGCTATCAGATCATTAAAATTCTATGTTAACATTGAAGCCTATGAAAATATATTTTTTCCTATGAACCAAAATGACAAATTGAAAAATCTAGTTTCCTCAACATATCAAGATGCATATATACAGTGAGATACCAGAAGTAGTTATTCTTTCAACCTGTTGGACAGGAGATAAAACTGCATGAATTTTGTCTTCTGGAATAATTTCTTACAGCTTTTTGCTGCAAAATTTTGAAAAAATGGAAATGGATTCTGGCTCTAGAACTGCTTTTGATAAATGTGTTTTTATCAGAATGGTTAAATCTGATTAGAGTGTAGAATCTTAAGAACCTATTTTTCACATCCGTATCTCAGCTTACATTTATGATATTGAATCCATAATTTCCAAATGTCTTCTTTTGTCAGGCTCCTGAAAATAGACTGCCTTAAAAAAGGAAATAAGCTTACCATCCAAATTACTGGAATGCTAGAACTTTTCATGAGTTCAAAGAACATAGTGTTCTTGGAATATTAACATTTGCAAATCTATTATAAAAGGCTTATATGAACACTTAGCTTTCAAAACATTTTCCTTGTCATCCTGCCTCAAGTGAAATTATTGTTCTTATGAAAAACTTTCCATTAGTATCACTGACTGAGGGAGTGTCAAAGCGTTAAATAACAAAACTTGTGAGCTACAAATATTTGATGTGATTTTATGTTGCATAGTACAAAAGGTCTTGCCTATCCACCACACCACTAAAGACATGATTACCAAAATGACAAATTACCCAACAAGAAATGTCTCCAGGTAGAATAACAGATAGGAATCAGGATTCACACTTTATAAACAGATGACAAATACATAGATGTAAAAGTAAATACATGACAAATACCACATGGATATTAGAGTCTACTCTCAGCAACAAGAAAACAGCAAATTACACTTCAACACTTTTATTTTAGTTGATTTTAATCTGGATATGTATTTGTTCACGCTGGTCAATTTCACTCTAATGAAGAAATGGAAGCTTTTATGATCTAAATGTCTTCCATTGCATTTAACCAGTGGAACAAGAATGCATTATTACTTGAAAAACATCCCAATAATAATGATGATGATGAAAACATGCCGGAACTTGCTTTATTTTAGTTATTTTCCACAAGTGCTTAGTTAGATAGCATTGTGCCTATTTTAGAGATAAGGAAATTGGTGCTTAGAGACCATAATCAACTTGTGCCAAGCAGTGTATCTAAACTGGAACCCAAGTCTTTCTGATTACAGATTCCAAGTTTTGAATCACTAAGCAAAATGGCCTGTATTTTTTAAGGTAAGTGTTCTTCCACTGAAGGAAAGGTAACACCTACAGGAAACACGGAAGCTTCCTTTCTTCTGCAGAGAAATTAAGGTTTCTAAAATTGATTAATTAAACATTCAATATTGAAAAATTGGACAAGATAAGACTCTCTATGGAATCTAGTAAATATTATTTTTCCACAAGAGAAAGATATTTTTGTACTTAAGAAAGTTAGAATCATGTCAGTACCTCCTACATGAAAAGTCAGCCATTGCTATTTCTAGTAATCCATTTTGTTTTTATAGCAAGACTTTTTAAAATATAAATATTCTAATATACAGGGGTTTTTTACCAATAGCATCACTGTTTCCTCCATATGCTTTTCCTCTAGGTGTCTAATGAGTGTCTACATAGAGAAATGACAAGAAAATCTGTCAGAGGAAGAAATGCAGAAACTGGCATATGAAGACATTGTTTCCATGCCCCTTTGCCGTGATTTCTAGGCAAAGCAGCAGAAAGACCTGGCAGTAGAGGTTAGAATGTTCATCATTTCCAGCTTGTAAGTTCTACTGCCTTGCCTGCTGCAAATCTCAGGCTTTGTGCTGACAGTGATAATGGTAAACAAGGCAGAATTTCTGTCAGGAACCAGGTACAGACAGACTTTCTATTGTCCATTGCACAATGAATATTTCTCTGCCAATAAGCTCAGTTTCATGATTCTGTGAAAAGAAGCAGAACTTTTGCATTCCAGGAATTTAGCTCTAAATCATTTATAAAACTCCCTTGTGTTCATATTTTATGCTCCTCTGAACCTGTGAGGTTTTGTCCGATGTGTATTGTTTTGGTAAAGACTTCCTGATCTATAGCTCTGCGTTTTCTCTGTTCCATTAGAGAATATCCTAGCAATTATAAAGCAAGGTAGCAAAGCACTATAATGTGTAAGAGATGGCTTCCCAGTGTCTCTGTCCTTTCAGATCCTTACAGGTGGTCAGTGTATAGCCGTACTGTCTTCTGCACTCCACCAGCAGGCATGTATCCTTTCAACAATTTACCTATTCATAAACATTACTAAGCACAGCCCTAAATTGACCAAAGTACTTCTGCCTTCCATCTCAGCTTTGTTCAGTGCTGCCTGCTATTACATACACTTACTTCACTGATTATGTCCTGATCCCACTATGGCCTTTGATGCTTGCAACAATACAGAATTAGCATAGACTGACAAGAGCCTATATGCTATCAGTGACTCAATTATTCAAATAGATACTATTTCAGCTTACGTCACTATTTGCTTATTTTCTTCTTGATTTTTTTCTTTGTTACTGTCATGCTGTCTTTCACCCTCCTGCTTTTCTTTCTTTTCTTTCTCATTTTTTGTTCAGTTATTCTCTTGTTTTATCAAGTTGGCAATTATATTAGTGCATGTTTATGGTATACAAAGTGATATTATTGTTTATAAATACAAGGTGAAGTAATTAAATTAAACTAGTTATAATATCCATCACCTCAAATACTAACACTTTTTGTAGTGAAAACCATTTGAAGGTTAATCTTAGTGATTTTAAAATGAACAGTACACTATTTTTAACAATGACAGCCATAATACAAGAGACCTCAAACTAAAACCTTATGCCTCCAGATGCTGAAGCTTTGTACCCTCTGACAGTAATCTCTATTTCTCATATCTCCTTGCAGCTTCTTTGACTACCATTCTACTGTCTACTACTATGAGTTTGAGTATTTCAGATTCTCTATACAAATGAGATCATCAAGGCCCTGTTTTTCTGTGCTTAACTTACATCATCTAGCATGTTGTTCTATTTCCATTAATGTTGTCATTAATAAATGAACTTTTTTCTTTGTAAAGGATGCATAGTATTTTACTGTGTACATGTAACACATTTTCTTTATCCATTCATTTGATAATAGGCATTTAAACTGATCTCATAAATTAGCTATTATTAATACTGCTGCAATGAACATAAGACTACCAACCTCTCTTTAATGAAATATTGACTGCAGATTTTTTTGTTGAATGCCTGCAAATATCGGTGAGACTATAGAAAGCCCTCTATGATGAGCTTCAAATGCTGTGAAAAAAATAAGTTACTTGCAAAATACAATATACCTCATACTTGTATGGTATGGACTTGAATAGCTATTAATTGGACATCATGAATTCATATGTGGAAAATGCTAGCAAAGTTAAATAATATCTGTAATTTCCCTCAAAATAAAACCAAAATTCTATAATTCACTGATGTTTCATTATGCCATTATGTGGCTAGAAGACATTTCCAAAATATAAAGGAAAGTATAAGCACTTTGAAGTTTTGAAAGGATTCCATTTGCCATTTAGCTCTTTCTTTTGCTCATTTCATAGACCTGAGATGTAACTGAATTATTTTCTCATGTGTATTTACACTAATTATGTATACTGTTTCACATCTATAGTATCACATGTCAAGTGAAATTAAATAAATCAATGTTCTGATATCATAACGAGTATACCTTAAAGTATAACATCAGTTCTTTAGTTCCGATTTTACTTTTAATCTCAAAAGTATCTCTTCCCTAATACAAATGAGTAATTAATAGAAATAACTCATCATACATATATAAGAGAAGAGATTATTTTAATAGACTCCTTTCTCTAATTCACATGGGCTTTCAGAACTATTAATGAAAGAATACATAGAACAAAGTCTGCAAATGATAATAACTGAGGAAATATGGGTAACATAAAGACTCTAAAAGACTAGGGATAAAAATTTAGCTCTGATTTCCAAATATTGAAAAAAGACTAAAAGTGGGGTTATGGCAGAAAATGATTTTGTAGCCTTCTCTGGATTATGAATAACACATAATACCTTTGACCATAATGATGACACGGCTAGAGCAAAGCATGATTAAGCTACATGATTTTATGCAAAAGACATACAAATATCTGTACCAAGTTGCCCAATCTTTTAGCTAGCCAGACCTACAATAAATGAAGATGAATTGTTTTTTAACTGCACGTTAAGTATACAATACCTAGCCAGAACGAGAAGCACCTGGGACTTGGCAATTGTCTCAACAAGAGGAACCCAGGCATTGGCCCATCCCACTACATACCAGGAAGAAAAGCCATCCTAGAAAGCACCAGGGACTGAGTAACTGGCCCAGACAGAAGAACCGAGTGTAAATCCACTATAACAAATGAAAATATGTTGAAACAGACTCCTAAGTTAAGATTTGTTGTGTTATATAACTATACACTTCACTCTCACTGTCTAAAATACAAAATCAAGAATTACCACCATTTGTTAATTTCTAAATTTTATGGATTCTATCACTGTTGCTAATTATACTACAGGAACCACAATGCCATATCTGATATAATCACTTGTTTTGCCTTGAGTAACAATATTGAGAATCACTAGAGTAATAACTTCACTGCATCCCTACACCTAAAGACTGAAGACAAAGCCAAACAAAAAAACAACATCCAGCTCTCAATTAATTGGGAAGGCAGGAACTTGTGACATGTGCAAAGAATCTCCAACACACAGAAGATATCTCTGAAAAACAGACTTTTCCTAGAGAGGCCTTTAGAGCACTGATACAACTACCAACTAGCAAAACTCGGAAGAATCATCCCAGAAGTCAAAACAAAAATTTCTTTTTCAAATATAAGATGTCAAGAAGAAGGAGAAAAATGCAATATCAGAGCACTAGCCCACCCAGAACAAGTCTGAAGACAAGAATTTAGAAGAAATTGGAGATCACACACCTGAAATTTCTTAAGTAATAGCAACTAAAGTAAAGAAACAACTCAGGAGGATGTAGAGGAAATTGTATCAGAAATAATCCCCCAAGTAAAAAAAGAAATGATAACCATAATGAAAGAATTGCTGAACATATCTAAAGAAGACCTACGTACAAAAGTAGATAAGTATAGAAAACTGTAGGAAATCTTGAATGAACAGTGTATAAAAGAATTAGAATTCATGAAACAGATTCAGAGATACCTGGGAAATTAAAACTTCCATTGAAAACTGGAAAAATGGCTTGAACTAAACTAAAAATAGACTTTCAGACCTTGAAGACATCATTACAACTACTGATCATGAAAGGAAAGGAAAATAAAGGAACTAGGAAATAATAATTCAACAGCTGCAAGATGACACTTATAGGAACAATGTAAGACTTAAAGGTGTCATCAGAAAAGAGCCAATGCAAATGAAGTAAATAGGCTATTTTCAGAAATAACAGTGGAAAGTGTCCCAAGCATGGAAAACGAATCTGACATACAGTTAAATGAGGCATATAGAACTCCATTTAGCCTTAACCAAGCTAAATCTACACCCAGGTATATAATAATCAAGATCCCAGTAATTCAGCACAAGAACATAGTGCTAAAAGCTGCTAGAGAATAAAGACAGATCATCTATAAAGGAAAGCCCATCGGAATCATATCAGATTTTGCAACACAAACCATAAAGTTAAGAAGAGCATGGAATCAAGAATTTCAATTCCTGAAAGAAAACTACTTTAAACCCATGCTGATGTAACCTGTATGACTATTTTTTAAAATTAATGGACAAATACGATAGTTTCACAACATAAAACAACTGAAGAAATTCATGACCACCAAGTCAAACCTAGAAAGAATAGTGGAAGATACTCTAGAAAAAGACAGCAATAACCACATTTTCAAAAACAACAACAGAAACAAAAATCACCAAGCAGTACAAGCAATTAATCATAAAGGAAAAGTAGGGAACCAGCATCAGGAAAAGAACATGATAAAGGTAACCCAGTACATATCATTTGTATCCATCAGTGTAAATGGCTTCAATTCACCAATTAAAAGAGACAGACTGGCAGAAGGGATCAAGAAACAAAATCCAACAATATATGGTATACAAGAAACACATAAATTAAAAGGAAATTAATGGCAGATTGATTCACCTTTCAAAGGAAATTTCAAGGTCAAACATTGGGGCAGTGGCATAACTATTGTTGTGGGCTCTTAGTCAGATTTTCATTGAGAATTAACAGCAAAGAACCCAGTAGAATGATTTAAAATATTGAGTTTGGCCAGAAAGAAAGATCCAATAAAGTTGTTAAATGTTGAAGCAATGACATACCTATTGTTGTGGGCTTTCACTTAGATTTATGTTGAGAATCAAGACCAAAGAAACCAGCAGGATGATTTAAAATATTGTGAGTTTGGCCCAAATGGATGCTTTGATAAGGCTGTGGGCTGCAAGGATAGAGTTGAGAGGCTCTCCATTGTCGAGAACAAACAAGACAATAGAAAAGATGACCTGAAGGCATCACAGGAAGCAACAAGTCTTCACCTTTTGCAGCCTTAAGCCTGCAAAAGTGAATGACTTTACTTTGAAGAAAAATGTTCCAGAATGATGGTAGCAGCCACCAATTTGTTCCTCAGAACCAGGGTCAGAGTGATCAGGAATTTAGGCACTCAACCCCTACAGCCAAGAAAGAAGAAAACTTGGCTACTGCTTCAGTTGGCAGCAGGCCTTGCCATCATCCAGATGGCACTGGTTGTACACATACACAGAAAGCAAGAGTTCTGAGGTTAAGAAGGCTTTCATCTTGATTTCAGAAAACTGGGGAGGCCAGGCAGTGTGCCCCTCAGAGTGTGTGAAGCAGAGAATGAGAAATCTAATATGCATCAGAAACCCCAGAAGCTTATAAAAAGACAGAAATGTGGATCATTTAAGGAAAGTAACAAGGAGGGAGCAAAGCTGGCCTCAGAGAAAAGCCATGGGAGCTACCATTAAAAGTTCCATAGTGGTGGAGCCACATGGAGCTGACAAGTTGCCACAAATTTCTTTGAATATTCCACATGGAACCACAGGACTTAATGTTTGTTATTCTGTATTTTGGAATTGCTTTGGTCCCATTGTGTTCTATCTTGCTGTTTGTAACTTTTGAAATCGTACTGTTGATTTTGTGCCTTTGAATGTTGGAAGCGTTTAACTTTTCATTTTTACAGGGGCCCATAGATAAGAGTTTCCTTTAGATCTTGGAGGATACTTGGGAATTCAACTTTTCCGCAATGCCAAAACTGTTAGGATTTAACAACTCTTAGAGATGGATTAAAATGTATTTTGCATAACAGGATGTACGTCAGTCTTTTGGGAGCCAGGAACAGAATGTTACGGTTTTGTCTAGTGCTCTCCCCAAAGCCTCAGTCATGAGACCAGGCTTCTAGAGTTTGTGATAAATTCATGATCTAGTGCTGGGATTATGGGCATGAGTGCTACACCTGTCCTGGTGCAGATACCCTGAATGCAATACAAAAAGGGAGCGAGGCTTGCTAGCTGCCACAGCACAGCTGCTGCTTCTCCCTTTTTGCTCTTACTGCTTTTGGCTTCCATGAAGAGCTGCCCTCTGCCATGTGCCACTTCACCTCATAGCCACCCAAATATGGACTGAAATCTTCGCTAATTATGAGCTAAATAAACATTTCCTTCCTGAAATTTGGATATAAGGTATTTTGTCTCAGCAATAAGAAAACAGTAACTGAGGCAATCATTAATACCACTTTTGAAAATGTTTAATAGGAAAGAAAACACAGAAGAAATGGACAGGTTTCTACACATTTACGAACTACAAAAGCTGAATGAAGAAGGTATAAAAATTCTGAATAACCCAATATCAGTTAATGAAATAGAAAACATAATTAAAAACTTACAAACCAAGAAAAGCCCAGGTCCTACTGGGTTTACAACTGAATTCTCTAAGAAATTTAGAGAAAAATTAAGGCCAGCACTCCACAAACTCTGCAAGGAAATTGAATGGGAAGCAATTCTCCCTAAATAATGTCTGGAGCAAGTATTGCCCTGATACCAAAACCAGAGAAGGACCCAACCAAAAAAGGAGAACTACAAGGCAATATTCTTGGCGAGCATGGATGCAAAATCCTCAATAAAACACAAGCAAACAGTACGCAATAAATCATCAAGAAGCTTGTACACCATGACAAAGTGGGACTCATCCCAGGACTTCAGGGATAATTCAATATATACAAATCAATAAGCATAATATACCACATCAACAAAGCCAAAGACGAAAACCACATGATCATCTCAATAGGTACAGTAAAAGCTTTTGACAAAGTCTAATACTAATTCATGATAAAAAAAAACCTACAGAAAACTGGAACAGATGGTCTTTATCTTAATCTAATAAAAGTCACATATGACAAACCAACAGCCAACATCATACTAAATAGATGAAAATTGAAATCTTTCACTTTAAAATAAAAAACAAAACAAGGATGTCTACTATCACCACTCCTTTTCAATGTAGTTCAGGATACATTAACCAGAGCAATTACAGAAGAGTGAGAAATAAAGAATAAGAATAGGTAAGGAACAAGTTAAGCTATTCCAATTCACAGATGACATGATACTCTACCTGGAAGATCTCAAGAACTCTATCAAAACACCTAAAATTAATAAACCATTGCAGTAGTGTAGCAGGATACAAAGTCAACACTTAAAAATCAGTAGTATTCCTGTACTGTTTACACACAATAAACTCATGGAGAGAAATTAGAGAGAATGAACACTTCAAAATACCATTTAAAACATGAAACAGAAATCTATCTAACAAAGCAAGTAAATATATATACATCTCAAATTACAATATTCTGATAGACGATATCAAAGAAAATTTCAGAAAATGGAAAGACAGTCCTTGCTCCTGGATAAGAATCAACATTGTGAAATAGGCCATCCTCTCAAAACTGTTATTTGGATTTAATGCAATCACACGCAAAATAGCACTAATGTGCCTTACAGATCCAGAGAAAGCATTCCCAAAATTCGTTTGAAACCAGAAAAGACCTAGAATAGCAAAGGCAATCCTGGACAACAAAGACAAGATAGGAGGCATCACAATCATCACAGTAATTTATATTCTACAAATCTACCATGATAAAATCAGCATAGACTTTCAATAAAAACAGACCTGAGGATCAATGGACCAGATTAGGAAATAAAGACACAACTGTAAACATACTCGGCAAACTTATCTTTGACAAAAGGGTCAACCATTCCCTGGAAGAATGATAGCCTCTTTAACAAATAGTGCTGGAAAAACTTGCCTTCCACATGACAAAAGCTAAAACTAGATTTATGTCTATCACCATGCACTACACTAAAGTCAAAACGGATTAAAAATCTAAGTATTAAAACAGAAACATTCAATCTACTAGAAAAGAAAGTAGGTAAAAACCTTGAAGACTTAGTGGTAGTCAGAGAGCTCATGAACAAAATCCAAACTGCATGGGAAATACTTCAAATAATCAACACCTAGGATCTCATCTTGGGAAAAAGTGTTTGTACATCAAAACAAATCAGCAACATAGTGAAAAGAAAGCCCAAAAATTGGGAAAAAGACTTCTATCTAGAACATATTAAAAATTAAACCAAATCAGACCCCCAAAAGTGAAGACTCAGTCAAAAAATGGGCGCCTAAGATGAATATACACTTCTCAGGTAAAAAAAAAAATTCAAATGGCAACAAATATATGAAAAAATGTTCAACAGCATTAGTCACTTAAGAAGGGCTAGCTTCAGACAGGAGGGCTATCATCAGACAGAAGGGCTATCATCAAGAAATCAACCAATAACAAAATCTGGCAATATTTATGAGGAAAAAGGAACCCTTTGTGGTAGAAGTGTAGACTGGTACAATCACTGCAGCTATCAGTGTAGAGATTCCTTTAAAATATTCTCAAGAAAAAAATGGAAACATCATGCCTCAGACACATATGTGCAACCAAATACATGGCAGCACAATTTGTCATAGCTAAGTCTTGTGAACAACCCAAATGCCCATCAACCAAGGAACTAAATAAAAATGCAGTATTCTTATTACAGTAGACTACTACTCAGATATAAAGATACATTGGAGGTTTCATAGGTAAATGAATGCAACTAGATTCCATACACATAAATAAAATAAATCAGAATTGCACATGTAAAAGTCATATTTTTCTCCCTAGTGTAAGAAACTGAAAGAGTAAATATGATTCAAAATGTACAATAGATATAGTGCAAAGGAAAAAAACTACTTCAAAGAACAACTGGGAAGAGGTAAAGTAGAAAAGAAGGAAGAAAAAAAGATATGAATAGATACATGAAATAATTATGATAATTGTACTAATTCATATTAGTTTATTGAAAGGAACAGTGCTTATATTGTTCAATCAATTTTGCACTCCTGCACCTGGTAATCTGAGAAACTACTTTGAAGATAATATGCAATATAATAACTATTGTTGACTTCCTGTCATCTAATTTTGAAATTATGTATCATTTTTATTTGTGCTTTTTGTCTCTTTAAAATAAAAAGTAGCAAAAATAAGTAAATAAATAATATACAGTATCACTGATTTATATATATGTAACAAAACAGTTTTAACTTAATTTATCAAATGCTTTTGCAAAATAATATAATATAATATAAGGTTTGATAATTAAATAAGAAAACTTACATGCCTGCTCCATAACACTAGATACCCATCTTCACAGGCATACATGTGTAGTAATCGAAATGCTATTTTTGGTAGCACTTAGACACTGTTTAGATATTGCTCATCTCCTTGTTTCATTTTGTTTTGTTTTGTTTTGTGTTGTGTTGTGAGATAAAGTCCTACTCTGTAGCCAAAGCTGACCTTGAGCTCATGGCAACACTGCTGCCTCAGACTCCTATCACATGCATCACCATGTCTAGTCTCCTCTTTTAATGTAAACCCCAGAAGACAAAAACTAGATAAAGAAACAATACTGATTCTCATAAAGAGTTCTGCATGAAAAATCCAGTCTTTAAACTTGGCTTTATTCAAGTGAACTGACCTAGGATGTTACAGGTGTTTCTGCCATTATACAAATGATTTACACCACTGTTTTATGTAAGTTTCAGGAAACTCCATAATTGTTAAGCAGTCAGTCAGTGCTTTTCAGCAAGTCTGTAGCCAGATATCCTGGATTTGAGTCCTGCTCCACACACTTACTAGTTCTGCCTTCTGTGCACATTACTTAACCTCTCTTGCTACAATTTCCCCATGAATGGAAAGGACCAACATTAGGAAACTATGAGGATTAAGTGAGACAAAATCTCTTCAGGGTAGAGTAAATACTTAATTAGAATAGCATGTTGTGTTAATCTTATCTTTAATTAAGACCACTAATTTAGAGCTGATCTTTTGAAAATGTCTCACTCATGATTAGGAGTCAGAAGGTTAAATACAAAGTAATTCAGTGCTTAGAAAAGCATAAGGATGCCACACATGCACACTGTAATATTTACTCAAATCTACCCATATTTAAGTGACAAATTGCCTGTAAATATTACAATATTAAAAAATTTTAAGGAGCATAAGGTGGTGTGACCTTATTTGTAATTAACACTGCAATGTTAAGGTTTCATCACTCTCACTGATAGAAAATATACAAATTTCACCAAGAATATCAAGAGCCAAGTGTGCTCTCTAGCATATTTTAATACTGTTCAGAATGTTAGAATATATTTGTTTAGCACTTTTAACTTTGTTATTTGTTTGTTTGTTTGTTTGTTTGTTTTTGGAACCAGGGATTGAACTCAGGCCTCTGCACTTGTCAGGCAAGCACTTATTCTACTGAGCCATCTCCCCCGCCCAGCACTTTTAACTTTGAAGAGAAACAACCAACCCTCACTCTTCACAAAAGGCACAAGTCTCAATGATTTTTATAATGATTTTAAATTATTTACATGTTTTTATGTCATTACTATTTATACATCTCAGAAAAGAAAACTGAAACCCAAAGAGTTTAAGTCATTTGCCTCCCTGGAGTAAAATTTACTATCTCAGGACCTGGAGTATCGCATAAGTCTCAAATCAAAACCTTTAGTCACATGTGTGCTTCATATTCCTTTAGAGCAAATCAGAAGGCAAATTCTTCTTTCACAAGAGGAGACTCAGCAAGCATCTGTTCATCACTCTGCTAGACAGGAACTGTAGCTCTCTATCTTAGAGCCCTGTGAACAATGGTTTATGAAAACAGCACCCCTGGATTTACACAGCACCCATCCCACATGACCACCTTAAATAAATATAGAGCAACTGCTTTTGCTGTGACTCAAAGACCTAAATCAATAGCAGCAAACAGTAGTAGAATTGAAACTCTGATTTCCATTTCATCCTATGGCTTTACAGAAAAGAAAGTCTAAAAGAAAAAAAGAAAAGAAAAGAAATGATGAAATCAAACAAAGTAATTTTAGAGAAAATCTGTCACTCAGGTTGAATTTCCTCTTACTTGAAATTCACCCCATCTATATTCAATTGAATAGACTGACATTTGATTGAACTGACTGGGAAAGAAAGTGACAAGTTACATCCGGCTTCAGGCTCTCAAATTTGGTTTATTGTTTAGTGCAGCAACCCCTGAAATTAAATGAACACATACAGGAGATTCATCATAATGCTATCTGTGCAGTCCTGTTACAGAAAGACAGTGCTGTTGCAAAACCCTCGCACAGTTACACTCCCAAGATGGACTCAGTATTCTGCAAAACAGCACATTGGTGAGACCAGAGATGACCTTTTCCCCATTTTTCCACTCAAATTAGAAATCTGATAATTGGATTTTAAAAAGCTCATTGGAGGCAATTCTGTGTAATCCATTTTCCAGGATTCTTTCTCCATAAACCTGTAAGACTCAAAAAGAAATGTCCCCTACCTTCTCTTTCTCAACTGTCATGTAGTTCTTTTTGAAATTGGTTCCAATAATGAGTCTTTTAAAAGAGAAAATGAGACATTTTAACTTTTATCTACTTAAATGGAAATCAGAAGACGAGAAAGGAGGTCTCAAGTTTAGCCAGAGGTGAAGTGATTAAGGTCAAATATATTTCACATAGTATCACTAGAAATGCTACCAGAAAAAATAATGCCATCAAAAACCTTAAGTGTCTATTAGTGTTGAGAGATACTAGTCAATATACTTCTGTAGCTGTCATAATGAAATTAAACATTATCAAAAAACCAACTCTGTAAGAGTCAGGATAGAAGAAATTCACACACACTCCCACACAAAAATAAAAAGTATTAAAAGTGAACAATAAAGGTGACCGGCGCAGGAGGTATTTTCAGTACAAGACAGAAGTGATTGACAGTGAGAGAGAAATAGACTTTTTGTGTACTGCAGAGCAAACAACTTTTAAATTGCAACTTGAGTATGTTTCTCAATGCTTCAAGTAGAAAGGGAAATGTTTTCCATGAAAACTCACCAGCAAACACTGAGAACAATGAATAGATAAAGCCTTCCTTCCATTAAGCAGCAAGGAAATTATGAGAAGCCATTTAATCCTTCAGATTGTTTACTTGTGACAATTTTGATGCACAGAACAAAAGATTTAACTGTCCGATGTGGGATGGGGAGATTAATATGTCACTTGCACTGCAAATCATAATCATGCTCCATTTGGCAAAATCCACCCTAACATATGATTTTCAGCAATTCCAAGTAAGGAACAAGTTAGTCAATCCACAAGAAGCAAGAACTCAATTACTACTAGTTGAGCTTAGTAATGTACATTAAATCAGTGATTCATTTCAGAAACACTCTTGCTTGCCTGACAAATCTGAAATCCTTTTATTCAGTAAGATTACTGAAAGAAAAACACAAAAGACTTGGTGCAAAAATTAGATATCAGCAAACAAGCAATTACAAAGCAATGCAACAGGAAAAAGGAGAAAGTACAGTTAAGCTTATTGATGGGTCCAAGGGGACATAGCAGAGGCAGGCACTGTGAAGGAAAGCTAAGAGGTATCTTTCCGTTTTTCTGTTCTTTTGTGGCTTTTTTTTGGTATGGGGGTTGAATCCAGGTCTGTCTGACACAATGAGTTACATCAAGCCCGCAGTCCACCCTTTTGGGGTCTCAATACGCCACTAAATTGCCTAGGCTGGGCTAAGGAACTTTGGATCCTCCTTCCTCAGCCTACCAGAGTACTGAGATGATAGGCATGAGCTTCCACTCAAATCATTTAAACAAACAGACCTAAAAAGGACTTGAAAATGTATTACAGCAGTTCACTAGCAACTTTACAACTATGCCAAAGGTTTTCAATTTTATCTGTAAAGTATCATTGTGGATACCCTCTTGTGTGATTAACTATTTAGTTCTACTTATCCTCTGACCTGAATTAAGTCTTTCATAGATGTCTGTCTCTGAAAGGCTATTTCAGAACAGTTTCACCAATCCATGGTAGTCTATGGTTTACATTTCAATTTTCCTTCCTCTTCTAATAAACATACTAATTGGGAGACTGTGAAAGAGTTAATAGAATCCAGCTTGAGACAAAAGTATTGGCAGAAGCACAGAACCTTCTCAGAACTACATACGAGAACCTAGTGTGGCAGGTCCAGTAGTACAAGGGAACAGTTAGTGCATACAGAAATATGCAGAAACACACTGCATAAGTTTGATATGAATGGAAGAATTTTAAATTGATGTGTACCAACATTGCTTCTGGTTAAAAAAAAAAAAAAGATGGTACAGTTAGTGAAGCAAAGTTTGTATTTGAGAAATCTAGAGCTAGCAGAAAGCCCCTCATGATAATCAAATAATGGTACCAATACCCCTCCTTTTATTAATATATGTTTGGGAGGCATAATGAATATCTTCATTTTCGGGGAATTGGCACATACACATATTTGGCCCCTTGATCATTTTTACTTTCCCTTTCTCCCCTTCTGCCCAACTCCCATTCCCCAATCCTCTGTCCCTTTGGTCCCAGTTCTACCTCTTTTCCTCTATGACTTTGCTCACCTTTCTTCAACAAGTAGAGTCTCTCTCTGTAGCCCCACAATACCTTGCAACTTGAGTTCGCCAATAGAATGTGGCCAACGTGAGAATGTATCAGTCTGAGACTGGGATAGTTATATCATTCCTTCAGAACCTTGCTTTGGCTATGAGAATGAATTGAGTCAGCCTGCTGGAAATCAAGGAAACACATGGAAGTAACACAGTTGTTACAGCTAAGACCTTCCTGGACTAATTTATGGTCAGATATCCAATCACTGTGAGAAAGTACAAAGAAACTCAATGGAACCAGTGCCCAGCCACAGTTACCAGCCAAGACCAGCACAATGTCCCAGCTCACCCCAGCAATCATAAATATGCACAGATCCACTGTGTTGAAGTGGTGGCTAAGTATCATTGCAAAACTAACTGCACCCTCCAATAAATGCAATATGTATAGATGTAAAGACAAAAAGTCACTTTCAATTGAAGAGCAAATGTAAAACCTTAAAATAGAACACAAACTCTTACTAAAATGCTTCTTGTAATAAATATTAGTTAGGATCACAATTATTGATAGAATCTACCCTTGACAAATGCTGCACTGGGCTTTCCTTAGTTAAACTTAAAAATTCAGACTATTGCTCCTCCCCAGAGAGATATTATTTGTGAAAAAGTTAAAATTTATACCTTTATTTTAATCATTGCTTCCCACACAATCTTTGGACATGGAATAGATGTGCAAACACGTCTGTGAATGACAGAATGGCTCCCCTCCTTAATAAACTACCGTCCAACCTAAAACTATTTCTATTTTCTCCCTTCATGCCTAAATTTGTAAATCAGTTCCTTTTCTTCCTTTTCCTCTGAGTCTCGTTACAGTTTCATGTTATCCGCCCGTTTTTTACTACTATAGAGTTTAAAATGCTGGCCCTGTCACTTACTATAATGTGACCTTGGGGAAATTACTTCACCTTTCTATACTCTAGTGCTCTTATTATAAAATGATAACGACAATAATACATATCTCAGCAAGAGTAACTTAAATATAAGCCATGCGTTTCTGGGATAGAACTCGTAGTGCAGGGTAAGTACTCAATGAATGCTAGACTTTTTTTTTTTTTTTTTTAGAAAATCTCACCAATCTTCATGCAAAGGTGATCCCAGTCATTCATTCTCCTGATTCCTTTGTTCAAACTATGATACCCTGACGGGAGGCGATACATTTCTACCAATTAAATACTCTATCTTGTGCCTCTATTGCCTTTGGAGCTTGCTATAGCTAGAAAGACTGTAAGTCCATTTTTCTAATATTTGTTTCAAATATTTCTGCTCTTTATGAAGATTCCCACACAGAAGACAAATATCATCTTCTAAGGGCCTGAACACACTCTTTATAAACCAGAGGCCTCCATGTATATTTCCCTTGGTCTTACTTTTATTTTAATATTTATTTATTATTTATTTATTTATTTATTTATTTATTTATTTTGTATTTTTCTAGGGAAGGGTCTACATGATGTTCAGAGTCTCACTATTAGATCGGACTCATAGTGATCCACTTGTTTACAGCCTCCCTAGAGCTGAGATTACAGGTGCACCACCGCACCCAGTCTCAATTGTCATCTCAGCGTGCCTTGGTGGTGCAACCAGCATGTCAGGCCCAGGGATCGAACCCCAGCCCCTGCACCTATTTGTTGGCATTCTAATCCACTGAGCTATTTCCTTGACCTTACTTTTAATTCTCTAATTTCATCTATCCTTGGTCATTTATTCCATTCCATGCCCAGATTCTAATCCAAGCCAATTAGCAGAATCTCAGAAAATAAAGTTGGGCATAGACGTTTTTAGGTTTCTAAATAATTTAAATTGTAACCTAGGTTAATATCCACTCTTTCCCATTTTCCTCCTTGTTACATTCCAAGCTCATGGCTTCAAATTTTCTCTCTTAGATCATTTTAATCCTTTCTAATTTTTATTCATGCCCACGTTATCATTTTTAATACCTTTAATAAGAGTTTTTGCTAAAATTTATAAAACACAGCTTTGAACATGCGCTGCTCACGTAACTTCTAGAATTCAGTTTAATTGCTTTGCATACAAGATAGGATCTTCCAGATAAATATTTAAGATATAGATCATACCATTTAATAACTTGCAATATGTCGAACAAAAGCAGCCCTGACAAATAAAAAGATGTAACAGTTATAAATCTGCACAATCAATTTTTCATTGGTTGGCATAGTGCCATGAACATGCAGGCCATTGAAAAAATATGTGTTGAATTGATCCAAAAGGTTATTTTCCAGGATACACTTCATCTAACTCCCAAATCCAATCTAGCCAAATGATGTCTACAAGGAATCCAACTATTGTCAGTTAAATGCCAGATTATTGTAATATCTTCTGGAACTTTCAAGTCTCAAACAGTACAAGTCAAAGCAATGATAAATATATAAATATATCTTCCTAAAGTAATCAATTAAAAAGGGGAAAAAAGGAAGGATATATGAAACAAAAAACCTTTATCATGATTTTAAAAAGTAATGTTCTACCTTGAATTTTCTATTTGGGTAAGGGAAGCAGAAAAGGCCTCTCTACGTCTTCCCCTAGCGATTTAAGCAGTGGCTAGTCACATTACGAGGCTGAGCACTGGCTCCAGAACTCAGCCTAACCCATGATTTGACATCCCTGGTATCCATCTTTCACAATAATCAGGCGATATATGTTCTTTTTCGGCATAGAGAGTTTAAGCATTAGCGAGAGGGCCTGGCACACCTACCCTCTCTCATCTGCCCATGGAACAGTATTGTACGTTAGGAACTGAAAAGTAATCACTAAGAGAACAGTCCAAGGAAGTGATGGTCTTTGTTCTCAAGATGTGTAAAACTAGAAAACTCTTGTGGCTAGGTAACTAAGACCAGATGTAATCCTTTAGCCACAAGCCTACACATGGCCCACTGGTCTTACAGAAGAGTCCTGTATAAAACACCCATACATCAGTTTTCTAGCTCATGGCTGGTCCATTAATGCAAGAAACGTTCTCATCTTCTAATCAACTGATTTATCATTATAATGTTTTCTTTTTTCAATATTGGAAATTGATTTGATCCTGGACCTTTGCACTGAGCTATATCCCAGCCATATATATATATA